>NC_056466.1:9020390-9327890 GCF_008729295.1 Plectropomus leopardus
CAACACAGCCAGAGAGGAGACCAAGGCGGCACTGGTGAGAGAAATAATCGTCTAACATCTTATCAGTTAAACAGAAAACTCTGCAGCACATGCCTCAAACCCCAGCAGGTGTTTCACATTACAGCTTTATAGTTCCAAAGCCACAAGCGCAACAGTGAGGTTATAAATGTAAAAATTAGTTATTTACAGACCGTAACCTTTAATTGCGGTCTTGCAAAATAAAGTACAGGTGTACACTGACATTAACATGCAATTTGCCGTTTTAACATTGGCAAGAGCAGGATTATAACATCCACATTAATCACTAACAGGTTGGGTTTTACCACATTTCAGTGCATTCATTTAACACAGGAATGTGTTACACGAATGCACAGCTATGCCACAGCCTCCCACTTATAGATTTTTTTATGTTTTTAAAGACTTTGTGAAAATGCAGTTGGACTGGCTGCGCAGATTGATTGAAAAATGTGCCAGTCACATGCAGTCATTAGTTGGCTTGTGGTTTCTATGCAGCTGATCCTTAGTCCTAGTTACATCTACATGGACTTACAATTGAAGGAACCAAATAGACAGAGAGGATGTTGGCATTGTACGTTTATGCAAACCACGGATACATTACATTTGCATGCTATTATTTAATGGATACATTGAAAGGTTATGTTTCAACAAAGCTGTGTTTAATGTGTGGTTAGGTTTCGGTACAATTACAACTTGGTTATGGATAAGGAAGGTTCATGTCTGGGCTTAATAAATTCGGTTTAGGTGGCAGAATCCCCACTGGAAACACAGCAATCTCTAAAAAAGAAAACATTCTTGTAACACTATCCCCACCAACAAGTCACTGCAAAACACCAATGTTTGGTGCATGAAAATATGCTGGAAAGACAGCAATGACTTGCTAAAACAATATTAGTTTTGTTGTTTGCTGGTTTTGAGCAGTGGTCTGCAGCTTGGAAACATCTTGTCTGGGTGACACTCTATCCACCATCCCCTCCACCATCTGATGACAAAGTTAGCTCACATATTAAGTCTCTTCAGACACATTAAATGTGACACATATGAAGCATGCAAATATAACACGATCGTGGTTTGCAGAAATGAACAATGTCAATATTTTTTTAATGGCGAATGGGTTGATGTAAGGGTCCTAAAATTTCATAGTGTAAAATTAAAACTTTTGTGACTCTGGCCAATACCCTTCAATTAATAAATTAAAATGTGTTATTTCAAAAACATGAAGGTTGGGAAAATTTAAGTTGGGAATCCAAAAACATTTCCTGTTTTTCCAGTTTGCCTGGTGGCTGATTTTTAGATTTTAGTACCTCAACTTTGTCTCTCTTTTGAAAAGCTATGAAGATGCAAACATACAAACACATTCTCATTATAAGGCGTCACAAAATCGCCGCTCTGTCAGTGGACTTTTGCATCTACATATTACACTCTGGGCATCCTCCTGCGTCTGCTGTTGATGTTCCTGGATGCCCCGACCATCGTTGGGATGTCAACAAAAGCACATGATTAGGAAAAAAAAAAAAAAAATGAACATCACAGTTTGGCTCTACATTCATTCGAGAAGCAACCACTGGGCACTGTCCGTTGGCGTTGGTATCTTATGCTGAAATGACTGACAAAGCAGCAGTATTTGACGACTTTAGAATGGGACTTGGCTGAATATACACATGTCTACATCTGGAACAGTGATGATGTTTATAACCATTATATCAAAACTGATTTCTCCCACAGGCTCCATGCCGTGCTGAGCTACAGAGAGCCTTGGACAGATTAGCATCAAACAGCCGCACACACGATGATCTCTTTACAATCCCCATACCCAACTGTGACAAGAACGGAGACTTCCACCCCAAACAGGTCTGTGACATCAAACACACTCGTTATGAGCTTGATTGAATTACTGAGCCGACCACTATTTGGCCGTGTCTACTGGTGAACTGTGAATCTCTATTATGAAGCCAAAACAAATAAAAATGCCTATCGTCATACTTCAAACTGTTCCTTCCAAACTGTGGGCCAAAACACAAAACATGCCTGCAGCCGATGAAATGTGGTCTTAGTAGTTCAAGATCAACAAAAAAGTGTCTCCAAGCAGACTGTCATGGCGATGCCAAGACCTTATTTTCCTAAGCTCACATGAAAAGTGTTTTGAAAAGTTTCTTTTTCAGGAATCAAGGGTTGAACTGCATGTGTAACGTGGTTTCCTGTAAACTGTTAACAATAATCACTTTATTGCTGTGATGGATGCAATTAGCTTTTGGATGCAGTTACTTTTTTTGCTATTCTGTCTTTGCAAGATTGGGCAACTATGCAGATAAGAGTGAGAGAATCACTGAACATAAAACCAGAGATAAGAGTGCTCTGACGTGAAAGTGCAATCAAAGCAGCAGACGCAGAGTCAGTGATAAAAGCAAAGCTCTGCTAAGGCAACAGTCATCAACAGTCTGAGTTCTGCTGATTGTGTAACGTGGTTAAAGTATCTCTGCCTGTTTGGATTCACAAGCATCTGTTTACTGTTTAACTAAAAACTGCAGTGTGATAAAAACCCTATTGGGCAGTAAAGCAAATGTCGTCAGGGACAACTGGCAATCACTTCATGGCAGGGTTCCTCTGAGATTGTTAACAGGTCTTGGAGGCTTTTTTAAAACTCTAAATCAATACAGGAAAAGTGCAAAATCACCCAATAAGTTCTGTATTACAGGAACTGTAAAAATTCACAGAAGGAGTCCAATAATTTATTTACTTGAAATTCTTATTGTTACACTCGACAAAACTTCATTTGATAATTTATGCAGGACAAGTCCAAGTGCTGCAAAACAATGAAAACATCTTTAAAAGCTTAGAAATCAGGTCTGACATCATCTTGGAGGATTATGGCCCTGCCGACAGAGCATTGACTGCTCTCTCAAGACAAACAAACTAGTCTGTAACCTCTTACCTAGTGCTTAGTTTTATATAAACCTGCATTAATTGATTCTTGGGGGCAGCGCAACAGGATGTAAACAAAACCCAAACAAAATGATAAATTATCACCTTAACCGAACACATTACCAAGCAGTTTCCTATTTTCACATACAACAGAGATGGAGCAACGGTAGCATTCACTGAGAGTTGAATTTGGGTCCACCAGGCAAGTTTAAGTCCAATATTCAGTCTCTTTCAACTTTGTTTGTCTCTTAACCAACTCTCCAAGGAAACATCTGTCTCTTTAGCTGCTCCATGCTGCACTGTGCTCACCAGTTATGCCTACCATACACCAAAAGACATTGGAAACACTTTTTTAAGATTAAAGTCTAACACCATCTCTCAACTTTGACCACAACTAGATTCCTTTTGAGATTATTTCCCATCCTGCGCCTGGTGAAAACTTTTCCCCCAAACTCCCTTTAAGAAATATGATATATTAGCAATTCCTTACATGTCCCCAAAAACACATAACTTTAGAAACACAAGATAACAAAAAGTGTCATGTGTCAAAAGTATTCTTGTCAATTCAGCATCCATAAAATCCATATTAAAATAAACTGGATCTCTGTACAAACTTTAGGATTTTTTCACCTTAGCTGGCTACCAGCCTCCATTGGTTATCTGCATTATTTTAGTGGGAAGAGACAATGGGAATAAGAGGCAAACTGTTTAAAAAAATGTTTTTTCACTAAAATAAGTGTTAGTTGGTAGATCAGTATGTCAAATTAAACACAGACTTGTGTTCACTGCATAGGTCCACCAGCTTCTCCTTTTCCATAGTTCAGGGGAGCGAAGATATTTTTATGCCTTTTGTACCGTTCGCCCAATTTGCTGCTTTCTCTCAGGAGATAGCACATCTAGCAGTTGTTGACAATGAACTTAATTATACTTATTTATCATTGAACTTCAGTATTTGCATGAGCCAAGACTAAAAACTATGATATTGTTAAACATATTTGATTTTGTCAGAACATCAAGATGAGAGAAAGACTGATTTGAGACAGCTCAAGTTGAGTTTTATGACCACCTTAAACCAAACGATCGAGATCACGAGAGTGTTACAACTTAAATTTAGATATTTAAACGTTTTCTGTTACAGTGAAATTACTTGAGAAGTCATTCTGTGTAAGGCCGGCTTTAGTCGATCATGTTGTCAGTGTGTTGTTGGTGCTGTTGGTGAAGCCCACTGCAGTCAAAAATACAATGAAGAGAACATCAAGACCAAATCAGTAAAGTTGAAAGAAATGATTGAAAAAAAAAATGCTAAAGCTCAGTGACGCTTAACCCTTTCAACACCACGCGTCTTGTGCTGCACTCAGACACCTTTGACAAGTATTTAAACCTTTGAACTGTGAACAAATTGGTTTTATTTTTTTCAAGATCAAAGAAAAAAAAGGAAATGAGCAATTTAGCATGAAATATCCTGCAAAGTGCATGAAATTAGTAGATTTAGAAAATGATTTTTAAAAAGATAGGGAGTGTTTTCCAGAGAACTATATTTCTAATTATTACAGTTATTTATTTAAAATGATTTGCTTGTACTTCTTACTAATTTCTGGGCCATTTCTTTTAAGTTGGTTTCAAAGGGGTAAAGGGAGCGGAGAGTCGTGCAATAACTGTCTGTACGTTTACCATTATGAGTAACATCTTTCACATTACACACAGTAATTTTATCAATTGTTAATATAAAATATATATAATAGCAGCTCTGATATTTGAACCTCTACTTAAAAAAGCTGTTTAATATAACTACAATATCTTAGCTATGTTTTCTGCCCACAGTGTCATCCTGCACGTGACGGCCAGCGTGGAAAGTGCTGGTGTGTGGATCAGAAGACGGGCATGAGACTGCCGGGCCCGTTGGAGCTGCGAGGAGATCTGGACTGCCATCAGTTAATGACTGCTACCCTGAGGGATTGAGGGGTGGAGTGGCCGTGGGGGGTGGGGTGGGGGGGTGCAGGACCAGCTGAATCTACTGGTGCTTATTAGTAGAACTACACAATGAAAGGACTTGGCTCTGAAGCCTTGCTTCACCTGAGGCCAATGGTACTCGAGCCTGCGCAACAAAAAAGGAAACCATTGAATTGAGTTCTTTTGCTATTTTGTTTCTGTGTGTGAGAGTATGTGATCTCTGAGTCTTTTGAGCACTTGTTGTGTATTGTTTCTACTATGTGAACTTAAGACTGACAGTCTTTAGACACATGCGCTTTAAAAGTTACAGGTGGCAGAAAAAAACCCTTCCAATAACAGTTGTAGTTGTGATCTTTGTTAGAGCGCAGAATGTGTTGTTTTCTCGAGTCTAACTTCAGTAGGGTATTCTTGAAAAGTAAGAAAATGCATCGACCCCCATCAGACAGGCAGACCTGAGATACAACGGGAGCTGTTTGTATTATTCTCTCTGGAGCAGTACATCAGTTGGACTCACTGCATCAGGACAATCCAGAAAGATTGACAATTAAAGGATAGCGTTCTAAAATTTTCACACAATTTGTGTAGTTAGTTGTAACATGTGGCTCTTATTCTACTGTCCTATATGTTGTAAACCTCACCCAACTGTTAAGTAGGTTAAAACAAACACAAGTCCAGTTAGGCGTCGACACAAGAGTAGCAGCAATACAAGATGGGATGAGCACAACAGATAAAGTGAAAAACAAACAAACAGGGGAAACAAAGCGATGCAACAATCCCCTGCTTTGAGTTACCAAATGATAAGCCATAGCTTTTCACAACATCAAGACCAAAGTGAAAAGTGAGATTAGTCCGAACAACTGTATCTCTGAAAGGCCAGAGTAGATTTGCTTCATCACCCCGTGGTTAACTCTGCCTCCTCTTTATGCCGACGAGCTCTCGCGGTCCAGAGGGACTGGCAGCATAGCAGGACTAGAAACTCTGTACACTGCTGATAGGATAATCTTATTTCTCCAGCTGGTGCTAAGATGCCAGTGTGACTTTCATGTTTGTGTGAATATGCTTCAACATACAGGATTTCTCTCCAAACAGACTGCTTGGCAGAACTTTGGTGGTGCTATATACTGATTGTGCCAAAATACAAAACACACAAAAACATGGCTTCTGCACTTTTTGGGCATTGTTTAAGATTGGAACAGAAGACTGGGATTTTCAGGAAATGGAGCAATTAGCATCGGCAAGTGTGAGGATCACCTAAATGTGTGGCCATCTGCACAAGCTATTGGAAATGGCTGTGTTCCATGTTTGTTTTCAATGTAATTGTTAAAATGTAAAAGCAACATCCCACGTTGGCGCTGCACTATCACTGCAGCGGACTGGCTGAACATTGGCCAGTGTTGAAAATTGCAGGCGTGATGTGTCTTTAAATATACAAGCAAAGCATAATAAGCTCTTATCAGCATAGCAACACCTAGTTAACATGGAACTTTGAATGGAGGATGTGTAGCAGTAAAGATAGCTATGTGGAAACCAGAACTTCCTCTGTTAATCTCACAACAACTTTCATATCGTCTATAGGTCATCACACTAATCATTAAAGGAGTGTATTACCAGTGCAAGAGACGTAGCTACTCATCAGATTTTTCAGATACCGGAGACGAGACTGGTGATATTCTTATAGCTATTTGATTGTACTGGTGGCATGCACTATGAGTTTAGGGCAGAGTAGCAGGTTTAAGCTAATGCTGGTGTTTGTCAGCACCAGATATGGACAGCCTGCTCTATCTGTCCCCTGGGACACTTTGGTTATTATTAACTCAAGCACAATTCACCCTGTGTGGATGAACAGTCATTATGTGACAAAACAGCATATCAGCATAAATTTCCACCTAACAAATTGTCGGTGTGTAGATTACAGTGCAGTACTGTCAGATATTTTGACAGATAATTACAGCTACTGTCAAATAATGGATTTTTATAATGGTTCTTTTTTCCTGTCCACCCTCTGATTTTGCCTCAATGTCAGGTGAGCTTTAAATAAGAGGATTTGAACACAACACACCAGAGATGTGGACTTGAGTCACAAATTTGATGACTTTAAACTCGACTAGATAAAACCAAAAAAGACTTGAAATTTGAATCAGACTTTTTCACACCACTGACTTGTGACTTCACTTTGACTCCAGCCCTTTAAGCTGTAATATATGACCCCTTGCCTCACGCCCAAAGATTTTAAAGTATGTTCTTTTAAAAGTGTGCCACTGATCAGTTCATTTCAACTATCAACATTTCAATGAAACGTAATTCATTCCCAGCAAGTCGACACGTAATTCCCCAGATCCACTGAATTTAAACCAATCCAATCATGTTGCAGGAGAGAACCACGAATAACTAACATTACATTACTGAGTGCCATCTGGAAAAAATGACTGCTAAGATAATTTTACTAAATTTACAAAAATGTGGTGGTCAACAAAGAATAACTTGCAGAATGCAAAACATGGGTTAAAATTATGGACAGAGATGCACCAACTTCCAATAAACGTATTATCAAATAAATGCAAAATTTAAAAAAACTTTTGTACAATTAGCGTCTTATTTATCTGTTGTTAGAATGACATGACATCTGTAAAAGACTGAACCATGACTTGTTTAACACTCAGAACTCAAAGTTTAGGACTTGGGGCTTGACTTAGGATTTAGACTTGAAACCTACTTGTGACTTGCAAAACAATGACTTGGCCCCACCTCTGTAACACACTGAAGCAAGATTCATTAAGTTCCACACAGACATTATAAAAAGTGCCATGTAAACTATTATTATTTTTATTATGCATTTTTTGCACATTTTCTGTATTGAATTTGGGCAATTTTTTCCAAAATACAGTGGTATACATAATAGTGGGTCTGAGAAAAATAAAAATCCTCTAGTTTTGGTGCTTCTCTCTTTTGGTTATTGTACAAAGTAGGGGTCAGCCGATATTGTTTTTTCGGGGCCGATACCGATTAGCTAATGAGACTGACAAGCGATATTTGGAACATATGCATTTACAATAAAAATATTTCTGTCAATATTTAGAATTTGGAATATGACAAATCCAACACAAACTTTGTTTAAATGCCTTTAGCAAATGTGTAATCAAAACTGAAACTTTAAACATCATACAGCAAGTTCCCGGCAACTTTTTTTTATAAAGTCAAGTGAAAATTTAAATGAAAAAAAAAGTATAAATAAAAGAATAAAGAAGCTGCCTGAGTTTTACAAAGTAAAAGTTTCACCCATGCTGACACTTTCTTTGCACTTTTTAATTTATCAATGTATTATCAGTGATCATTAAAATAAAATGATGATACAGATAATCAGCAAAATGCCAAATATCGGCCCCAGGATTTAGCTAGGGCAAGAATCTGTCGACCCCTCGTACAAAGTAGCGAGAGAAAACGTTCAAGAGCAGCAATCTCAACCCACCTGACCTTTGTCTTCTATCATTTTTCTACAAAAAAAAGTGTGGAGCATTAATAAGTCGACAAGGTTAGTCATAATAAACTACTGAAAAATAGTCTAAGGTAACGTCTTTTCTGGTCTCTGTGTTGGCCAAGTTTTCTGTCATATGCTTTTGGTTCCCAGATACAAACAAAACAAACAGTAAGGCATTCAATCTGATCACTGATGAATGATTAGTTTGCTGGAAACAGTGTATCACCACCTGATGACCACTTTTACTTGTCATTAAAGGAAGAAATGTATCCAAAGGTAGTTTACCAAAACACAGACATGGCAAGGGTGGAGAATCATTGCTACAGCTTAAAAATGTCAAAAACCAAATATCCTAAAACTCATTCCAAAGACTGCAAGTGAAGTATCTGCAGACGTCAATACTCATTCAGTGAACTGCATGCACATAAAAAAAGGTTCCAGCAAAACCCTATTTTATCATTCATCAACTAATGATGTGTTACTAAACACATTTTTCTGTTTTTTGTAATCTTGCAGAGAGATGGCAAAGGGTCATGGCTTTTTAAAGGCCTTCTAACTACATAAACGGTGTATTTAAGCTATAGTATGTTGCTTGATCTCTAACTTTGCTGTACTGAACTGTAATTGCATTTCTCGAGAATAGACTGTTCCTGTTTGCCTTTGATATTATCTATTAATGTGTAGAAGATATAAAGTAACGTTTGCATGCATACAATTGGACTGGAGTTGGAAACAGCGAAGGTTTGTGTATCTTGTCCAGAACTAGACTGTTATACTAAAACACTGAAATGATCAAAGAACTGAAATATAGAGTTTCAACCAATTAAATGATCAGTCACATTGTAAATGTTTACCTGATGAAAATGTACACATTGTAATACATCAATTAAAACACTTTAGAAACTATAATTATGTTGCTGTTATTATTAGTAGCAGCTGTAATATTAGTAATAGCACTGTTAGATTTTAGCTTATCACAAATTAGGGGTCGACCAATATTGTTTTTTCAGGGCCGATACCGATTATTAGCAGTTAATGAGACCGATTACCGATAATTGGAACCAATATGCATTTAGAATTACAATGAAAATCTTCCTGTCAATATTTAGAATCTGCAATACAACAAACTCCCACACAAAACTGTTTTTTAGTGCCTTTAGCAAAGGTTAAATCAAAACTGAAACGTTCAACATCATATACAGTAAGTTCCCTGCAACTTTTTTTATTAAGTCAAGTAAAAATTTAAATAAAAATTAAAAGATAAAATAGCTCCCCTAGTTTTTTCAAAGTAAAAGCTCCTCCCATGATGACACTTTTTCGCACTTTTTAATTAATTCATTTTATCTGCGATTTTTAAGATAAAATGCCGATACAGATAATCAACAATACACCAAATATTGTCCCCAAAAAGCGGCCAGGACGATAATCTGTCGACCCCGTCACAGATATACTGATCCCAGCAGATACAAAATGTTGGCCAAAACAGAAAAATGTTGGTTCCTTAGCGTTTTTTTAGGTGTGGGTTAAGGTGCTATGTAGCACCACTGCCATTCAAAACAACCTCTCATGTTTCTTAACAAGTTCTCTACCAGCCCTTTTCTCCAGTAAACTAAACCAAACGAAAGTTAAAGAAACAGTAAAGAACCTTTTCAGCCCCTGTATTGTTTTCTTTAGAGGTTCTCTACATCAGACTAAACTAAAGCAAGCTGAAGAACCAGTGGGAGAACCTTTAAAGCTCTATACTTCTAGTTCTGTAGCATTGTTTGACAAAGGCACTTAGCAGCACCTTTAAAAGATGGATGTCATACAGCACATATTGAAATGTCATGCTGAAATTTTAATAGATTTTAATGACTTCAAAACTGGCTGGAACAAGTTTTCCTATACTTTAGCTTGTATTACATACACAAAATACTAAAAGCACAAATAAATTTAAAAAATGAACTTTAGATGGACTAGCCATAGACAGGTTATTCTATCAAAAATGCATTCAATATCTGTAATAAGGCTATCCACAACTGTCCAAAGGTTTTGGTCCTTTTTGGGAGTGTTTGTGTCTTCTTTATTCAGTTTCAAATGTAATGCATTTTTATGTGTTTGCATTGTTGTTTTCAGTTATAACTAATACAAATGTAACTACCATTGATGTTTTAAAACTTACTTAATATTTGTTAACTGATAGGTGTTTTCTTTTTTTTCCACACAATTTTCATAAAATATCTAAGTTAGGTAAAAAATGGTGGTTTATGTAATGTGTTTGTGTTAAAGGAGAACTATACCTATAACCCATACACATCAATCCTACGGTCTAAGACAGTGCAAAAATATTAGTAAAACTCACATTTGTGATATCATAAAGTGTAACGGCTGCTTCACAGACAATAAACTGTGAAAGATGTTTTACATGATGCTGAGAAGACTCAGGGTAATGTTCTGGGTATATGGGTACATTTTCTGTTTCAGACCTGAGAACACAACAGCAGAATAAAATTCGTTTGGGTTTAAAAAAGAAAACAAACATTCTGTGGGTTCTCAAAATCAGGCTCCCATTCACTGTATATAGATCAGCTCCAGACTTTATACCCTGTGACGTCACAAGTTTGAGACTTACTTTGTTTCTGTTTCTTACTGTGAGAAAGAGTGACTCATGTTCACATATACTGATTTAAAAAAAAACATATTGGAATTCCTAATTTAGGTGGTGTTCTTTAAAAAGAATATTTGACGACATATGCAAATATACAAGAACATGTTGTTAATCAGATTTTATATGGATACTGATGCCGAGACAGCAGTGGTGTTATCAGAAGAGGTAAGGATATGTGACTACTTCTTAATGATGGGATTTGCTGGGTGAGTGTGAAGTACAGCTTTGTCCACCTTTGAGCTCCAAATCAGCAAAACGTAACCAAAGCAGCTGTAGATACTCTGACACAATCAAACAGGAAACAAACCTTTGGACAAAAGGTTGCAGGTGCATGACTATATATTGAGTTGTGTCCCAGGATGCACTTCACATCAAAATGTACAACGATTGGCATGTGAAAGAAAACTCCTAAGCTTATCAGTTTTCTTGCCTCTTTCATCACACGGTAGAAAAGATCAAATTGTTGCCTCCAGGACAGAAGAAGAAAACTAAACTTTCACAGCATTGTTGATCAAAGTGCGACCTGCAGGACAATAGCTGCTATTAGAAACATTTTGTGGAGCCCTGAATATGATATGGAATGCATGAATTAAATTTTTATCATTTGTGGGAAATTTCAATAGCTGCCATTTAATACACTACTCAGGAACTGCAACAAACTGTGTCTCCGTAAGGGCCTAGACACACCAAACCGACATCTGAGAACTGGAGGCTACAAACCCAGCTGGTGCGTTGCCTCAGTGTCTCGGCCAAAGAGTTGCACGTGAACACACCGCAAAGACTGCAAACAACGGGCAACAGCAAATATGTTCTGCGCCTGTGTAAGAGGAAATAACTCTCCACACCAGCAAAGTGCGTTAGTCTTTAAGCGTCATTCAAAAAGGAAAGCCAGTTAGCACATGAACAACACAATGCAATGTTGCTGTCAGTGGACATTAACACAAACCATCAGGAAATATTTATGCTAAAGAGTTAAAGAATCTTACCTTACATGACAAGTTTGTTTTGATCTCACACCCTCTTGAGTTTAGCCTTTTGTTTACCATCCTCACTTTCGTTTCTCTTGTCATAGGCTTAGCTAAACGGCCAATCAGAGTTATTTCATTCACCAATGGGCTCCAACATCACTGAAGTTGAATCAACATGCTGAATCGGTGTGAAAAAAGCTGATGAGTGTCAACGGGGGCCAATAGCACGGGACACACTAACACATTCTCATCCTCAGTCGTCACCTATTGCCACTTTGCAGTCAACTTCCACATCATATTACATATATATTATATGTTAGGTGTCCTTCTGTGTCTGCTACTGACACAGGATGTCAACACAAGCACATGGTTGGATTACGCTGCACGTGGTTATGTTTAAGGCGACAAAAGCACTTGGCAACCACCACCAGGACGTTGACAAACACAAATGCTGCCACAAATAGTTTGGATTTGAGGAAGGAGGCACATGGTAAGGTGTAGAAAAAAGCGAATACCAAACATGAAAGTCCTGGTTTGTTGGACCCATCCACCACCCCTTCCGTCCTATGGGTGCTGCCCAACACTGACTAACAGCCGACCGTGATTTGGTGTGCCAGGGCCGTAACAAGCATCTGTCAGGGTAGGGATGATAACTTGTAGAAAGCTACTGGTTACATGGCAAATAGTAACACCTCATGAATGTCACAGGAAATAAATTCTGACATCAACGCTAGAGATCTAAGGGCCCCCAGTAACTCACCAGGTTGAGCGGGCGCCCTACATATAAAGATTAAGCCCTTGCCACAGTGGCTGAGGTTGAATTCCAAATCAAATAAAGTTGAAAAGCTAATAAAAAAAAGAAAGAAAAAAAAATCAATGCTAGAGATCTTCACCACAGTTGGTGACTTCAGTGGATAACTCCCAATGGCACCTTTCCTGTGCAGCCCTCAATCACAAGTGGGCTCCCCAAACTGGCGCTAAGTCAACAAAAACTTTTTTTAAAGTGAACCTACAGATATTTAGTGCATTAGACAAGTTAGCAGGACACTGTAATGTATGTTTCCCTGAATATATACTGAATGCTGGTTTGATAGACAGGTTACATCATAATGTTATGATACATCATAATATCTGAGTGCACCAGCTTCTAAAAATACCTCCACCATCCACCACCAGAGTAAACTTTCAAGTCTGCTTAGTTCCACTGCCTGAGTCTATTTTGGGGAGCTCTGCAGGCTTAAGAACTGCTGCATTACTAGAACAGCTTTACGGGTTTTCCTCTGATTGATTGAAAATGTCACAGGCCTCGTTCCGCCTCTGGGCATCCACAACCCCACAGCTGTGCCTGGGAGGCCCTGTGTGAGTGTCTGTTAAACCTGCACAGTAGCTTATAAGAGGCATGTGACCTCCACCCTACCTCCTGACGTACTCCATCGCAGGTGTCCCAACGCTAAACAAGGTCCTGCTGATGCCTTGTGTGGAATCTGCTCCCCGTCCCATCCGCACAGCTTTCAGACCATTGCCTGGTGAATGAAAAATAACATAAGGCACCACACCTGCAGATGAGATCACAACAGTGTCTGCATGCATATTATACAGGATGCAGGTCAAGCAGAAATAGAATAAGCTCTCAAGTGTGCAGTGTAAACAGAAAGAAACGGGGTCACAATGAACACAATCAATTAACAAATCCAAAACAAGTACTATTCAGGTTGAATGGACAGAGATGTAGGCTAAATCCTACAGGCTTTGGATTGTTATTTTTAGGGAACACACTATTACAACTACTGACCTGGGCGGCTCTCAAACAATGTGAACAAGAATGCAAAGTATTTCAGTTCTAACAAAGAGGGAGCAGTGAATAGGGCAACCTTGATTTTCTCAAAAGCTTAGTGGCCTGTGAAGCCTCCATAATGCAATTTACGCTATGGTGACATAATATTAATCATGTCACATTATTCTTACTTTTTATAATAAATTAGGATGCACGATATTGATTTTTTGTTATCCAACATATTGATATATAACAACTCATTTGGCTGATAGCGATAATGATATACCGGTATCCACCTTTTTCCCCACCTAATTTTAGTGACCATCACGTCCCTTCAGTAGTGGCATTAAAATCTCATTATTAGGGCTGTTGGGGCTATTTAAGTTTGTACATAAGGGTTTTTTTTTGTGGGTTTTTTTTTTAAATCGTGTTAATTACTGGCCGACATTCCTGTCTTTAGGAGGCTGTACCGCGCTAGTTTTAAAGCTAGAGTGATGATACTGATATGTAACTAGATGACCTGTGATATCACTGGGAATCCAGTGATATCAACCATATCATGCTTCTCAGGAGGGAGGCTGAATAACGCTTCAAAGTTGGGCTAAAATTTGGCAATGGAAAAACCACAGCATGCCCATTTCACAGGGGTCCCTTGACCTCTGACCTCAAGCTATCTGAATGAAAATGGGTTCTGTGGATACCCATGAGTCCCCCCTTTACCGATACGCCCATTTTGTGCTTGTCCCATGCAGTTTTTTGCTGCCATTTCATTTCTAATCAAGACAATGTGATAAGAATTGCTTTACCTTGTTAACTTGGACTTCAAATCTGTTTTGAAATGCAAAATAGTGGAATTGAAAATGTGATTTCAAAAATGCAATTAATTGCAATTAACTATTGAAATTCTGTGATTAATCATAGGTAAAAAAAAAAAAAAAAAAAAAAAAAAAAAAATCATTTAACAACCATACTCTTATTGTGATGGTCTATTAGCAGACTATAGTATTATTTTGTTGTACAAAATAAGAAAAATACTTCAGCTTAAGGTTGATGTTTTGTACATGTTCACTTTGTCAAATATATATATACATACACATTTGTGCTATCAGCACATTTTGATGTCATAACTTTGTTGGCAGATTTCAATATTTCATCTTAAATTAAATATCTGTGTGCCAATTATCATGCAACCCTAAAAATATGTTAATATAGCCTGAGAGTACCTTCTAGGAAAAAAAGGGTGTACAATGAAGAGCACCTGCACTGGCACACTTTTTGACAATGAATGTAATGTATTTAGCAGTAAATATGGCAATGCAGATCTTTTTTGTTTTTGCTTCTATTTACCTAAAGAGACAACTTGCTACATAATGTTTCTGTCATGTCTAGTGACAATGCAACATCTGCACCTTCATGATAAAGCTAGGTCAAATGTGAACTCATGTAGCTGCGCTGTTATGATACCTTCTTTTTTTCCCAGAATGACAGTTCTTGAGGAGAAAGATGTTTCTGGTGTCATATCAATAAGTGAAATCTGCAGCAGTGACAGCTGAGGGCGACGAGCATCAGCACTGAGGCAAAGGCACAGCTGTAATGAGGAGAGGGTGGGGGTGCAATTCTGGAAGATTCTGCAGGAATCTTACGAGTGGACCCCATTTCATTCGTTTATTGTGGGTACTGTTTCTCTGAGCTAGGTGGGTTAGCCTTCCCTGTCAAAGCCACAGCTGTGGTGGGGACTAAAGGTTTTATGGTGAGTTTTTGGCCATTATTTTAGTATACATGCTTGCTTGTCACCATCAAGATCTATGGGAATTTGTATATCTGTAGATGTGTTGGTCTGACTTGACGATGCATGCTAATAATAGCTCAGAGATGTCATTTTCCTTTTCATGAAGGTAGCTAGGCAGCTATCCGTTAGCCTACTGACTGTTTAGACCGGCTAATTAAGCTAATGGGCCAGACTAAAGGCATAGAATTAAACACTTAGCTGTTTTTATAACATTATAATTACAGTTAAAGTTGGGCACGTTAACTAACGCTGTATTGATTGCTGGCGCCGGCTGCTAGCCTAGTTAATGAGAAACAAATTACAGTAACTACATCACAAGCTATTAGCATGCTAACGTTAGCTTGCTAGCTCCGCAGAGATGTAGCGTTAGCAGTCAGATGAACGGTGAAAACCAGTCGTCACTACCAGTGTTATTTCACCGATTACCATACCTTAACTGTCATAACGTCTTTGACATTTCATGCGAACGCTGTTATTGATACAATTTGTTTTTCTAACGAAAATGGCGTTCAAGTTACAACATTTTTTCTTGCCTGTCAGTGTTCACAGTGACATTAAGCTAACCTGAAGCTAACGTCGTTGCTAGCCAGCGTCATCATCGGCATCTCTTTGTTTTGTGCTATGTATGAACCACCCTGTCAACATAGCTCAGCGCATCAGTGACATATACAATGCTTTCCTGCTCCATAATGTGTTTATTACAGAGCCAATGACTGGAATGATAGAGTGACACCTACTCCCCTCTGCAGATATGTCAAGTAAGGACCTGGTTTAGCCAGATGTGATATGAAGCTCTTTGTAGGTGATGATGTTAAAACGCATCAGACAGATAAGATCCTCAGTTTTCGTAAATCCATGTTAAATGACACAACCATAATACTTAAATATTACAAATGTATTAATGATTAATAGCGAATTGATGTCTGATTTGTTATTGGTTTTATTTCGTATAGAAATAAAAGGATTTTAAGGGACTGTACTTTATTTATCAGAGGAGGGGGTAGCTTGGGTGCGACTGTTTTGTTTTTTTCTTTAAAAAAATTTTTTGTGAGCCTTCCTGATTGACAGGGAGAAAATGCATGACCCTCTGTCCAACTCAAATAACCGTTTTTTATATATATTCACATCAAATGTAGGTATAGCGAACCGCAATAGATTTTAGCTCCTCTGGTTTCCTCGTCGCAAAGTCAATTAGTTTTTTGATTTTTTTGTTTTTTTTTTTGTTAGAAGCCTGAATTAAGGACTGTTGTAAAGAAAAGCTGAAGAGACTTTCAGATTTTGTTCTATGACATAAAATAAATCAGAAAATACCCACTTGCAAACTTTATGGCTTTTATGTGTGTGAAAAAAGGCAGTTGCTAACAAGTGGCTAAATGAGACAGAACATCATCAAGCTAAACTGTGCTGAACACAGCTTTACAGACTTAATGTGGTGACAACATTAAATATTGCCACAGTGGGGTAGTTCATCTATAGCCATACAGTAGCTTTTTCTCTTGGCGATTGCATTTAGGCCTCAAAAATCCTTAAAGTGTTGTTCATTTGTGAAGATTATCTTGCTGAACAACAAAACATGTATCATAAACATTTGTTTACCATAGACCTTATTTTCTGCAATAATCCAAATGAGCTTTTTAACAAGGGAACTAGGGTGATACTAAGATATGCGTCACAAAAAAGATGTAGGAAAGTTAAAGAAAATGTTGGAAAGTTAAAGAAAATCTGAAAATCCCTCCGCAGTACTTAAAAAATATTTGACCCCCCATCTCCCATAAATAACGAACAGTCCCTCAGAAGAAATCACTTGGAAATAGTGAGCATTGGAGATAATCTGCTGTTTCATTTGGACTTTTTTTTCCCCCACAACAGAGAGACCCTCCTACGCCCCTCCCCCTCCCCCTGCCCCTACAACAGTAAGTATTTCTAACTAAGCGTAACACCAAATATTGTCTGGGTATCCCAAGATGTTTCTGTTAGACTTAATTTAGCATAGGCTTTAAAATATACCTTTTAGCTTTTTTTGTTGAATCCACCTGATGTGCTGATACACCACTGCTTCTGAAAAGATTATTTCCTTATAGCCTCAGCATGAATGCAGATTTCTTTCTTTTGCATTTTCCCAGCTTCTTTCATTGGTTTATTTTTTTTTTTTTTGTCTTGGGACCCTCTCCCAGCTCCCCTCCCCCTTCTTTTATGTCATTTCTCTCATTCATATTTCTGTCTCATTTATTTCCATCAGCAAATGCCCAACACTCCCGGGTTTGTGGGGTACAACCCATACAGCCATCTGGCCTACAACAACTACAGACTGGGAGGGAGCCAAAGCAGCAACAGTCGGGTAACGGTATGAATATTAACATAGAGAAAACAAGGTGGCCAAAAATGTCAGGCAGTGGAGAAATTACAACATGCAACAGTTCACTTCAGCTTGCTTTTTTAAAGGAAAGACACTGCAGAAGCCTCTGTGAGTGTTGCAAGTTCAGCCTTTGCTTTGTTCAGAGCAAATGACATTAGATATATTTTTGCATTTCCACTATCCAAAGAGCAGATGCTGCAGATTAGTCAGTAGACGAGCCTCACTCATTCTACAACTGAGAATGAATCTGAAATTCATTCCGACCTCCCTTTGCTGTCTCCATCACAGTGCAGGCTGGCTAAGAGTCCATCTGTGTGTATTCAAATACCACCTGCCTTTCAAAGTCTGCGTTTTCTGACAGCCATGTAAAGTAACCCATGCCATCAGTGTTGCCATGGTATTACAGACTCGCTGCATGGCTCTGGCTGCTGATCAGTAATTTAGTCGCTGCATGCAAGCTGTGGTTGCCTGACGCTAATAATGACATTATGGGCAAATCTCAGTATAAGTGAGATCTTTTGCATTTTTTTTCCCACAGTCAGCAATATTCCATTGTACTCTGTGGGGTTCCTGGCTTGTGTTTGGTCTCAAACTGTCGTTCATTAAATCAAGTTAATTGAAATGATAAAGAATTACATAGAAGCATCTTGTATTTGAATCCAAGTCTTGTTTTTATAGTTTTATGTCAAAAAAAGAAAGGATGTCTCGATCCAATCTCAAACACTGGATCAGGAGCTTGTCAAGGCATTTTTTGACTGATCAGGATCAGGAATATTTAAATTGTTGCGTGTGCGACCATTTTTTTAAATGTCAGCTGTCACACAGATGCTTTTACTTTCATGCAGAGCAACAAGGAGTGCAGTCTTTGTCACCTCTGCTCCACTCAGCTGTCTCTGTTTCCGCAAACCACACCTCACACCATGACTGAAAACACAGTATTAGACTGATTATGTTATTTACCGAACTTTTGAGTACTTGTTTCATATCAGCTCAGTGTGAAAGTCTCTTGTCTGCCTTTAGTTATGACACATAGCTTTTGCACATGGCTTATGATGGCTTATTATGGCTATGAGGAATCAACTTGTGTTTAAGTTAATAACCCATACAAACCACTTTGTTTCAGCTAAGTTTCCACATTATCTAAAAGAAATTCTGAGGTGTAATGTACTGAATAACCATATTAATTAACACAATTTTTAGGTTAATTATTCATAAAAAATAAAAAAAAATAAAAACTGTTCCAACAATTTTTTTATGCCTCCTCTGGTTTGTGACCTTAAAGTGTTAAAATCACTTAGATTGAATCAGGGGGCAAAAAATCATGATCAGGAAATCCCAACAAATATGCACCTACACATAGCTTTATAAGATGTGCTCACACTAAGTTGAACAGCGTGTTTAAATGGATCCCTGTTCACTCAAACACATCCTGCCTTAAGGTGACTCTTTTTCTGTCTTTACCAGAACTCCTCTGGAATAAATATCCCAAAACCACCCAAGCCACCCGATAAGCCACTGATGCCATACATGAGATATAGTCGTAAGGTAAGTACACAGTATGTAATTGCTTCCTTTTGTCATGTGCTTTGCTGGAAGATAGGGATGCTTTTATGATGTTTTATCAGCTCAGAGTAAGATTTACATTTTGTTTTAGACATAAGTAGTTGTTATTCGAGGTAGGTGTGAAGCAAAGTAAGACAGGTCTTAGCTAGGACTGTCCATATCACTTAGTGGGATTTGTCACCTTGGAGATGGAGTTTAAAGCACACGGCCTCCTCTGGTTTGTGACCTCTCTGCAAAGAGATAACCACTTATAGCCCCTCCAACCCAACCCAACCCCACACCCATGTCTGGTTCTCATCACCAGGTTTGGGATCAAGTAAAAGCCTCCAATCCTGATCTGAAGCTATGGGAAATTGGGAAGATAATCGGTGGCATGTGGAGGGACCTCACTGATGAGGAGAAACAGGATTATTTGAATGACTACGAAGCAGAGAAGGTTGGTTGTTTTACAAGGGGTGTTTATGGGTTTTTTTCTGATGGGTGACCAGTAGATGTGTCTCCAACAGTTGTGGGTCCCTCCTGTCATCATTCCTTCCTTCTAACAGTCCGTGATTAATCCTCTTTCCTTATCTTGTCGTAGTTGATAGAAACGAGGGCCCACGTTGTGTCTGCTTGCCATCTCTGTTTCCTCGACATTCCTGTCATCTTTTCCACCGTAGATTGAGTATAATGAGAGCATGAAGGCCTATCACAACTCGCCAGCCTACCTGGCCTACGTCAATGCAAAAAGCCGAGCCGAGGCAGCTCTGGAAGAGGAGAGCCGCCAGAGGCAGTCAAGATTGGACAAGGGCGAGCCTTACATGAGCATTCAGCCAGCGGAAGATCCAGATGGTAAGGCCAGTTGGCTAAATGCTTTGTCTCCCAAGGTTGTAGAGCACTGTGACAGAGCTGTAATTACCACAGCACGACCACACAGAGTTGCCAGTCCACACAACCCAGAGACTGTGTTATCTTTACCCCCCTCCTCCTACACTGCTACAACCATCCACACTTTTGGTAATGCTACCTTTGAAATGTAATTTCTGCCTTTAAGCTCCAAAATGGAATAATGTTTGTCTTTGTTTTGCACAACTGTTTATATTGTGTAGGTATTATTGGCATTGGTTCAGACATAATTGCAAAATTTACATTCTTTTCTGTGTTGTTTTAAAAACTGACACACACGCACACGTGCGCACACACACGCACACGCACACACA
This sequence comes from Plectropomus leopardus, assembly GCF_008729295.1. Classification (NCBI taxonomy): domain Eukaryota; kingdom Metazoa; phylum Chordata; class Actinopteri; order Perciformes; family Serranidae; genus Plectropomus; species Plectropomus leopardus. The sequence continues at coordinate 9,041,052 of NC_056466.1, forward strand.
CACTTACTTACTTTATACACACAAGCCAGAAGAAGTTTGAGTTACACCCACCTCAAGGAAATGATGCTTGTCTTGGGTCTGGCTGGGTTACAGTAGAAGATAATGATGTACAGGAAAACTACAGATAAAACCATTTGCTATTTAGAAATACCTCAGACCATAAAAAACATCAGCGCTGGTATCCCAGTGGGTTGTGTTCTCAATAGACTGCACGTACATCAAAGATTAAATAAGATTTAGCTCTGCGGGTGGTTATGTACTCAGAGATTGTGCTTTATTAATAAATAGTCTTAAAGAAATTCTACTTAAGCTGCCTTATACTGTTCTCCCCTGTTCTGTTCCCAACAGCAACAAAATAGCTGGGAGATTAACACCTGTTAGACACATAAAATATAAAGCAAAGGTTGAATCCATCATGCACTGTTATGCTATGTTTGTTAAAATATATCCAAGACAATATTTGGTATTCAATAATGGTTTTATGATCTGCAAAAGTAACCCAAAATATCAAGTTTCACACATTATTGAGACCGACCTCTACTGAATTTGTGATCATAAGAGAATCTTACTTCTCAAACACTACCTTCAAAATCTATTACCTCATTTGACTGTTTCCTGTTGTGGCGTCAGACTCTATGTGAGCACTTTTGAAACTTTCAGCCTGGCAAATGAGATTTCTTTCTGCACTCTGGAAAGTTTCAAGGGTGCACACACGGGTGCACACACGGGTGCACATCAGCAGCAGGTTCAGGTGATCACAGCTCTTGTTTCATCACACAGAAGTTCAGCACAGCCTTGTATATCATAGTGTTGAACAGTGTGGTCAAATGAAATTAGAAGAGAGAAACCAATTGGTAAATAAATATGCAGATTGAGAAAATAATAATTCCAAAGATTATTTTTTAATGTTTTAATTTGTAAATTCAGCTCTAGAGTTACCTCATTTTTTTGAAATACAAGATTTTTTTAATCCAGTGCATAGATGGTTTAGATTGACTCATTTGGTCCGTTTATCCTTTCCTTAAATGTCCAGATTATTAGCAATTAATTCACTGTGTTGGAGTCAAGTATCAATTAATAATACTTTCATGGTCACTCTACCAAACAAGCCTAATATGTTTCCCAACCTCCATGCTGTTGGTGAATCATGTTTTCATTGTTGTCATTTGCAGATCTTTTGTTGAAGAGTAACACAAATTTTATTTTTGTTGTTTCACAAAAAAAGTCAGCTTTAGATATAATGCCCTCAAGGATTTGGTCTTGAATACTATTGAAAATTGCTTCACTGACTTGCACATAGCTGTGGACAGACATCCTTACAAAGCCAAAACAAGGAGCAATGGTTGTAATCACTAATTACATTTACATGCACAAAAATATTATGCCCTTATTCCGAAAACGACAATATTCCTGAATGAAAATGAATATCCCACTAAAATTCCTGTTTACATGCAGCTGTGCATTCAAATAATTAGTATGCCCAAACATGTTGTTTATGTTAAAATGTGCAGATATGGAATGGCTGTCGCTCGTGCCATTTGCTTCTTTGCATCATGATAGGTTTTCTGCATTTTTTCCACCGCTGGCGGACTTTTTCAGTCATGCGAATACAGCCTCCCTCTTTCATTTCTTCAACCACCTTCTTGAAAAGGTCCGTGCTGCGATATTTAAGCATACCAAAACACCTGTTTGATATTCAAGTCTTTCATAATGTTTAAAAAGTGGGTGTTTCTCCTTCTGACCAGAGCTGAGGATTTTTCTTTCAGGCATTCATCTTTACCCCACAGCCTTGTGGCTTGTTGGTTTGTGTACAACACATCCATAACAACACACAGAACCGACCATAAACAGCGAATGCGTGTTGCAAACTGATGAAAACCAAAGAGACCAAAGAGATGTATATTCTGAATGGTCTGTATACATGTTCAAAGAATGCTCCTAAAACCCGAATAGTAACGACATATCCCACATGTTGTAATCTTAAATATTCAGAATTAGGCCTTGTTCTGAATGTAGCATTTTCAGTGGAATTGCTGTTTACATGACCAGCATCAAATTCAGAATACTGTTATATTTGGAATAAAAGTGTAATTTTTAATGTGCATGTCACAGTTCAAAGATGCTTCTGAAAGTACTGTAGCTGTTTTTTATCCTGCATTTGCACTAACACAAAAAAAATCCATTTTCATTCCATCTCGAATCAATACTTTGTCACTGCCATGTGGAAAAAGTAACAAGGGATGATTATTGTCTTAAATGTCTTTACATTCTTGTACTATGATCCTGTTTTTAAATGAAAATGGGGTATACATTTAAGACAAAGAACATTTGCTGACGAATGAAAATTGCAGACTACATTTTGAAAATGTCCACATACAGTGGGTTATAATTAACCACTAGTCCCATTCGCTTAACAATAACGATTCTGCTTTGCTTAAGGATGTATTTTGACATAATTGCCTATACTTAACTCCAACTCTGTATAAATACTGAGCAGTATCCTCCTCATGTTTACAGTGTCCTGATGCAGCAGAATTTGCATCTTTTTGTTTTGCATCATGTGTGCTGTAATTTGCCGAAGCCTCTTGTACTTATGGATGGTGACTGTGTAACACATCTACTTTTTGCCTTTTGACAGGTGTATTAAAATCAGTTTCTTAAAGACAATTGTTCCAACTTAAATGTTTTTTTGTGTCCTTAGATTACGACGACGGGTTTTCTATAAAGCACTTAGCCGCAGCTCGTTTCCAACGCAACCACCGTCTCATCAGCGAGATCCTTAGCGAGAGCGTAGTCCCAGATGTGCGGTCAGTTGTCACCACTGCTCGCATGCAGGTCCTCAAACGCCAGGTCCAGTCTTTGATGGTTCACCAGGTATGGTAAAGTCTAATATTCATATAATGCTGGCATGTCACAGACAACTTTATTTTTTATGGGTTAATAATGTAATAACAGTGGCGCCTGTGTGTCTTGTGTCACAGAGAAAGTTGGAGGCAGAGCTGCTTCAGATTGAAGACCGCCACCAGGACAAGAAAAGAAAATTCATCGAAGCCACAGAGTCTTTCACAAACGAGCTCAAAAGGGTACGGCGTCTTTCACATGGAGCTTGGTCATCGCTCACTCGCACACAAGCTTCATTTGGCATGTTTTTTCTTGTGCGCTGACCTGCATTCCTTACAGCCACCAGCTGCTGCTAACTCCATCCACATGTTCTGGCGATCATATATCTGTCATCATTTACAATTTGTAGCCCCCATAATAACAACTTTGCTCTGAAATGAGATGCAGGACTGTGCTGCTGGATGCACTTTCCACTGTTCACAACAGGCGGCGCCATTTATCCTTTACAGCTTCTTACAGCATCTATTCACAGACTGAGCATTGGCATTTTCAAGACAGAACTTGCACTAAAACAATGTTGTTGTAAAGAAAAGACCTCTGTGCTCTTTCAGTTTCACAATTTAGCAGCGTTTAGTTGTTGCTTTGTATCCAGCCTGTATATACATGATCAGCCAAGACTGAACTTTGGAAAGTAAAAATTAACATTATTCTAATAAGCATGTACAGCATGATCAAGAATGCAGCAATTATTTTCACTTTTCAACACTAAATCCATCATTACTGTACTTTAAAGCTCTGCTGTATGAAAGTGGAAGTGGACATGGAGAAGATTTCTGCAGAGATTGCTGCAGCAGAAGAGGCAGCCCGCAAACGCTTGGCAGAACGTGAGAAAGATGCAGGAGACCGAGGTGCAAGAGAGGCCCCCACCTGTGTCTTAGCAGAAGAAGAAAAACACATTTGTGCAACGCATGGCAACAAGTCCCAGCAAAATTCTCAAAGTGAAAGCAGCAACAAGGAGGGCGAGGACGGAGAATCCAACACCACAGAGACACCAGGTGAGCCACACTGGTGTTTATTTGTGGCTTTGTTGCTATCTGGTGGAATTGCAATGCTTCCGTTTTTATCGGCATTTAAAGGGATACTCAACTCATTTTCAACCAGCTCCGTATTAGGGATGGGCATTTTAAGTACTTTTAAAATTTGATTACTTGCATTAAAATATTCTAGAGCACTTGACTACTACTCCTCAACTTTAGAATAGGAATGTAAATTGTCAAGCTCAATTTAAAATTCATTTATTTAATAACCAGCCCTCAATTAGCCTGTTAAACCATAAATTAAAAGTTAACATGAAAAAATCTGCAAACCTTTTGGCACTGCCGTTAGCATTACATAGATTAAAGGCAACAGTAAAGGACCGTCTCTGAGCTGCTCTCTTCTGAGTCAGTTCACTGTCTGCCTGGTTAGCAAACGCTAACACAGTAGCAGCAGCTAACATACAACACCAAGCCGTTCAAACAAACTCACACAGACCGTGAAATGGCTCGACTCTGTTGTTGTTACACTCATTAATAATTGTTTTGTAACACCAGCCCTGTGATGCAGTATGAACAGTTAGTCCTGTCGTGTGTGCAGGGGGAGACTCACTAACTGTTTCCTGGTGTGGAACTCACAGTACTGCAGCAGCAGTCTCAAAATACACAGAGCAAGAGAGGGACAGCTGGGCAACGAGGCACTGGGAAGCTACATCCTGCTCGCAGCTCTACAACAAATAAGATTTTTAGCAATCTGTATTTGTAATATATATATATAATGTAAGTCCTGTTTACACATGAATAGGATGGCGGCGAGTACTACATTGAATTAATATTGACGTCCAAGAGCTTCCTGCTCATTCATGTTTTTGGTCCTCAAGCGGATTATCAGTGGCCATTGGGTATTTGCTCCAACTAGAGATTTTACCCCCCAAATTTTTGTATGCCCACCACTACCACAGACACAAAAAGTGTAAACTGGTCCGGTGCGGCGCAGTGCATTCTGGGAATTGTAGGTTTGATATATCTTGAGCAAAAGCAAATGCCACAGCCCTTTTTCTCAGGTTTCTCTGGTCATGTAGCTCCAATTTCAAAATGATGTGCATCTTTCTACTTTTGTGAAAAGACCATTTTTTTCCAGCAGTGAAATACTTTTTAACTTGTTTTTTTTTTTCTCAGGGAAGCCAAAAGCCTCCGAGGAGCTTGAGGCTCATCCAGGCAGCGAGGAGGGGACAGAGGACAAGGAGAGTGTTCCCGAGGGAGCCATGGAGGAGGGAACCAGCGACAGCAACACAGGCTCAGAGACCACATCTGCTCAGACAGAAGATGCCCCAACCAGTGAGCCACCAGAGGGGCCCGGCAGGGCAAGACCAGCCCACTGAGTCCAACACCTGACTGTCTGTGAACTGTAAGGCTTACATCACGTCTGTTGGCCTATGTTATCACCCTACAATAACATATATTGCACAGTATCATCTCAGTTTGTTAAAGCATATGAAGAACGTTCAGGAGGGCCTGAGGCAGAGATGATGTATTAGTTGAGTTTTAAAAAAACAACCGAGCCTCACAGACATGAGCTGAATACAAATAAATGAAAAATATAAAGCACTTGAAGCCGACAAAGCAATGGTCCTGTTTAAAATCAATGGCTGTTAAGTGCCACAAAAGCCAGCGTGAAAGCACTATATTTCCTCCATTGGCCTCATTGCCATTTGGAAGAACCCATACAAGCCCTCTTCCGCACATAATGATACATATCTCTCGCGCTATGTCTGGCAGATCCCAGATCGTCGCAGATTAAGACTAGCTATATGAAAAAAAGCTGTCACATTAAACAAACATTGTTCAGTGTTATATTTAACTTTGTCCTTTGTATTGTAGTGTCCTTGTTGCTTTTATTATGTTTGCATGTTGCAATTTTTTAAAAATAAGTTGGCATACTTGTGAAGAGTGGAGCTGGGTGACCATCTCCTTGACAGGAGAACATTTGTTTACTCTCTGTATCAGTATTACAGTGACAGTATTGTCTCAGGAGTTTGTAGTCATTAGTAGTAGTTATTTGTTATTTATTATCAGCATTTTTATTATACTTGTGTATTGGTTGTCCCAGCCTGTCCATAAGTATATCACATGATCATCGATGCTGTACAATGCTCAACTACCAGTGTTCTCAAGTTTGCTCGCTGTCAATCAAATCAAAAGCAGTACGCTTAGAACATATCTGTGTTATGCTCAATATTGCAATTTTCTGCATAAAACTTTTAAATGTACCGTAATTGTGTACACAGTGTAACGATGTTTGCTTAAACATGGTTTTTCATGTCGTGAAACAGCTTGAAGAACAGTCATAAACTTGCAGTCTTAAAATGAATTTCCTTTTGCATATTTATACCAATAAACTTTTCTACCCTGAACCAGCTCTCATTACAGTTGTTTTAAAAAAAAAAAAAAACATTAGATACAAGCCGACTATCCTTTTGTATAAATAAATAGTGATGTACATTTGATTAGACATAATGACTGCTGGTGCGATGGCTGCAATAGAAATAAACCTGCTAATGTTTTCATCGCCATGCTTCTTGGAATGTTACTGCAAGAGAAGTTACATAATATTGCGTAATGGAAACGTGGTGATCTATTGCGTTTTATGGACATTTTGAAAATAATGTTTGAGTTTTGCACAAATCTGTAATGGAAACCTGCCTACAGTTAACTTGGGGGGTGGGTCACAATTATCAGCAGTAAGCTCTGTATGAGCGCAGTGCACAGTAATGACCATTAGCTAGCCTGTTGGTAACAAAGGGAGGGACTGGTATGTACTAACTTACATACATGGCCGATGGATGTATTAAGATAACTGGAAAGAGCTTTAGAGGTGGCGTCCTGTTCATTCCTATGAACGTTGCTCTGTGGCACATGTACAAAAAAAAGTTTGACTTTCCAGATGCAAAATTACCCAGATCTTCCAAATCATTGTCCCTATAGAGCCAAACACACAGGAGACTAACTTGCAGTTTAGCGCTTGACTAACTTGGTTGGGGATACAATTATTTAATCACGTGATTCTTCAAAGCTTAACAAATGTTAATGGACCAAAAACATTCTGATCCAGTGAAACTAGTCATTACACAGAGGTTGTGATGCTCACGCACTTTATCTGTTGGTCTACAGACATCTCAAAATGTAAGTGTATAGTGAAAATGTATTTTTTGGGACTCATGGCATCACATGACGGAAAATGAAGTTGAAATTCCACTGTTTGGCCTCCATGTCAAATTTCAAAACCTCAAAGCACACACAGAGGAAGTGTGACTTCATACTCTGCTCAGACCACCATTACTCCACTATGTCTTTACAAAGCAGATAGTTGTTTGTTGCTATTTTAGTATTTAATATCATCTTTATATAGAACCTATAAAAAGTATAAAGCTATTTTAAGGGTGGACTGCAAACTGCCTAACATTACTGTAAGCAGCTGTGCATAAATGATCAGAAAAGTACCCTGTGTGCAGGTATGCGGAGGTGTTTAAACCTTCATAGATGCAGAGTGTGCTTGCATACAGCTATTTGTCCTTTGCAAAGTATAGGTAAGGGAAGTGGGTAAGATGAGAGGGAATTGTACAGATTTCCTGTTTTCTGTGCAGAACTAGCAATCCTACTGTGCGGTGAGCTGTGACAAAGTTCAGCATTACAGCTTAAAACAATGTCCTGACAGGAGATTTAAGCTTTATGTGTGGTGCTGTCAATGGTTTCAGCTTCTTGTAAGATCGGCTGATAAGATTTCATAGTGCTCTAATTAAAATGTGAAACACTTCCCCTCCATTGCAGCTTGCCACGTTTTGTACCATGCGGTTAGCACAGCCTTGAGTGAAAGCTAGAAACCACAACCACAGAGATACAGGTGTGCAGGAGCCTGTGCAAAACTTATGAGTTAGTGGGCAAAAGGGTAGTTTTGTAAGGCCTTATGTACCGCCCAGAGCAACAACTGTTATTGTTATGGACTTGTTTCCATAATACTATATACTGTATTCACAGTGGTACAAAAAGAAATGCTGTTGGAAATAAAACTAAATAACTTCCAGTATGAACAAAAATATCCTTTTGATCTGAATTATCTAAATAAAAATCAAACTGTCTCAACATTTATATCTTTGTAAATACCATAAAAAAACTATATGTTGACTTAATATTTCCTCTTGAGACCACAAAGTAACACTGAACTTTAAGTGCTGCCCAGATCCTCATTACTTCTCTTGTGATGCATTCAAACACTTTTCACAAGTATTTTCTTTGGACCCTGAGCAAATTGGTTTGATTTCTTTCGAAAACATGGAGAAAAAGGTAGTAGTAGTAGAAAAAAATAGTAGATAAAGAAAATTTTATTTGTTTTTTAAACCTATAAATACTTTTGTAGTTTTTAAATAAAAAATATATTTTACTTTTAATTACTTTTTCATATCATTTCCTCCTTTATTTGTTCGTTTGCTAATTTTCAGGTAATTTTCTTGTATTTTTTACATGCTGATTTTTGGGTCATTTCTTCTTTAGCTTCATTGCCTTCTTCCCATGTTTTTCAAAGACATCGAGCCAAGTGTCCCGGTTTCAAAGGGTTAGGTAGATCACTGTATCCGTGTGACAGAAAAATAAATAATGACAATAAATAAATAAATATATAAATTTGTAAAAATGTTAGGGGAGGGACACTGGCTATGGCTTATTTCAAACAATGGTGATAAGTCAGATAGGTTAGGCAATAAGTAAGGCAGATGCTGAGTATAATTATGAGAGTAATATAGCAATACTAACAGAAACAATAATAATCATAATTACATGATGGAAAACAGTTTCTGAGCACTATCAGATAATTATCTACTGACGGCAGCGTTTGGGGTTCAGAGATCAAACTGTCGCTCTACGACAGAAAGCCACAGGTTTTCCCTGATTTAACAAATTTGCATAAGATTTGTGTAATGAATAGGCCTTTGCTACTTCTCAGGTATTTTTCCTTTCATGGAAACATGAGTTATAACTGAAAACTGATCAAGCCCTTCAATCTTCACAAATAACAGAAAATGCTCTGTAATATATGACTGTAAAGCCTGTTGAGCTTTACAGTTAGTGGATATTTTTGAGACACAGTGGTCAGTCAACATATAGCAGTACATTGTTGCGCCACCTTTTTGTTGTTTTTCTTGTTGTACTTTGTTGGTATTTAGGTTTTTTATTTATATTTTATTTTCTAATTTTGTGGCATTATACTTTATATTACACTACATGTTTGAAATAAAGACTTCAATTACTGTAAAAAAAAAAAAGTTTTTGTTCCCATTTCAAATCAAGACTGTGGTTTTGTGAGTTCTCTCACATGGTACCTGCAGAGCTGTGAAGAAAAGCTTGGGCGCAGCAGTCTTTGCTTCATTTCAACAAAGGGAAACCACCATCAAACAGACACTCACTCATCTTTGTTAGTGGCTTTATCGACAGCGTGCTATTCTCAGCCAACATGACCTATGTCAGCGGTAAGTACCTTCTCAAAGCTAAAATAATGTTAGTTACAAGGTTATGTGTTTGCTGTAGTAAATTAATACATGTACAAAAAAAACATCCAAAGTTTTTCATTTGAAAGATAATCTCAAGTAACACTGAAATGTTAATCCTAGCAATGTTTAAAGCAAATCTGAAACATATAACCTGTAATTTGAGGTTGTATAAACTTTTCTGGTATCAAATTAATCAGTGTTATTTTGTCTCCCAGGGACAGTGTGTTCTGTGTACACACACACACACACACATATATATATACACACACATGTATGTATATGTATTGCTTGTATGTGCTAACATACTTGGCCATTACAGTCAATCTGATTCTTTTTCCGTTCATTTAAACTACATTTAACAAGTGAAAAGTGTAAAATGATTCGAAGCTGTATCAGTGCTATAATTGTTTCCGCCTCTGTAGTAGCAGCATAATGGGAATTTTTCATTAAAGAAAACGCAAATAGGTGTTTTAAAAACATGTTATCTGGCTAAAGCACAGTCTGTATTGTGTAGTAAGTGTAGTAAATCATATGTTATGTATCTGTCATTGACTGCACACTTTATGAGTAGCTTTTGTAAAAATACGGAACTAGGTCCTTTTTTTTTCAATGAGCTAGTTTAAAACCACTTTAACACTGCCTGCACAGGAAGCCTTTTACTTCCAATAATAAGCATGACAATCTCACCAGTAATCTCAAAACACATGCAAAACAGAAAACATGAACAGGAGGCTGGCATTTAAAGGGGAATTCCACCAATTTTCCACACAAAGGTCCTAATGATAAGGGTTGCTTTTGTTCAATAAATTCACAGTGATAATGGTAGTTCTCTGTGCCTCATTATCTAAATGTTGGCGGGGAGACTACACATGTATAAAAGATGTAGGCATGCACCAGGGAGAGAGGGTCTGATAAAAATGCTATTGGCTGCATTACGACAATTAAAGGTCCTTCTGTAAATTATCCCAAGGAGACAGGTCAGCATATTTAAAGGCTTTCTTTCCATAGTTCAGTTCAAATCATGGGAACCAACACCTGCACGATTTTGTGAGACCACAGGCCATACTGACTTTAGTTTTTACGCAAGTTCACAGATTTCAAGGACTAGTGCAAGCTGAGATTTATGTGTAAAAAGCAACCAATGTACAAGTCTGCAGACACACAGACAAGGCTACATAGTAGCATTAAGAGCACAGTCGTTTCCACGGCCAGTAATAAAAAATAAAGTGCGATGGTATACAATATCCAGCTTCTTTAGGTAATGGAGATGTGCATTCATAAAGAGCAGATCACTGTATTCTAAAAAAGGTAAAAAAAAAAAAAAAAATTGCCAAAATCAAGTGTTTCCTTGCCTGGAGGGCACTCTTACATCAAAATGATCATAATTATGGTCATCTACACTGTGCTATGCTTATTGAGGATATGTTAAATCATACAATTACTGCTCTTGATCTTTTAAAATTTCACTCCACGTGTTTTTTAGATCTTCAAAACCTTCTGCCTTCTGTGCTGCTGATATGGTTGATGAACTTTATGGTAAGAAAAAAAATCACCTTCTTATTACAGCCTTAAACATGAAGATTAAAATGTTAACATGTTTGTAGCGATTTGTACCCACTTAGAGGTTTAAGCAGCAGGCAACTAACCACAATCTTCCACTCATGAACACCATTTCCTCTAAGGAAGTGGTTTGTGAAGGTGTAAAGCAGGTGACTTGTTTTTTTCTCTGATTAATTATGTGAAAGTTGCTTTACTTTCTTATATTTGATCATTTGATTTGTCTTTGATTTCAGTCTTGCCTGTCTGAGGGTGATTTAAATACAACCAATGCGGGCTATTACATGGCTAACGAGAGCTACAGCGACTACAGCTTCACTTGGGATTATGACGGCTATCCTGAGCTCTGTGTGAAAGAATCCAACCGCCAGTTCCGCCGCTGGTTCATGCCCACTTTCTACTCCGTCATCTGCTTCCTGGGGCTGACAGGGAACCTCCTGGTCATCCTTACTTTCTTCTACTTCAAGCGTCTCAAGACCATGACAGATGTGTTCCTGCTCAACCTGTCCTTTGCAGACCTGCTCTTTGCTCTGTCGCTCCCCTTTTGGGCAGCCAACTCAATGACAGAATGGCTACTGGGCCTGCTGGTGTGCAAAGTCATACACACGATTTACAAGGTCAGCTTCTACAGCAGCATGTTCATTCTTTCCTTCATCAGTGTGGAACGCTACTTCGTCATCGCCAAGGCCGTATCCGCTCACCGCTACCGCACCCAAGCAGTGTTTCTCAGCAAAGTGTCATCGGCGGTCATCTGGGTGATGGCACTACTCTTCTCCATACCAGAAATGAGGTACACCACGATCAATAACCGCACCTGCACCCCTTACTCCAGCAGTTCTGATAAGCTCCGCATCAGCATCCAGGCGAGCCAGATTGTTTTGGCTTTTGCCCTCCCGCTCCTGGTCATGAGCGTCTGCTACAGCAGCATTGTCCAAAAACTCTACCAGGCTCGTGGCTTTGAACGGAATAAGGCCATCAAGGTGATTCTCGCTGTGGTGGCCGTCTTCCTCATCTGCCAAGTGCCTTATAACCTGGTGTTATTCTTAAACACAGTTGTCACAGCAAAAGGAGGAAGCTTAGACTGCAACTTCGAGAACAGACTCCTTTATGCCGAGGATGTCACCCAGTGCCTGGCTTTCCTGCGGTGTTGCCTGAACCCCTTCGTCTATGCCTTTATCGGTGTGAAGTTTCGTAACGACGTCTTAAAGCTACTGAAGAAATTGGGTTGCATGAGCCAGGAGAGGTTCTTCAAGTATACCTGCGACAGGAGGAGGAGCTCAGGCGCCACCGACACAGAGACCACCACCACATTCTCTCCTTAAAGCCGTTTCAATGTGGAAAATTACCTTTTCACGCCTGCAGACCACGCAGTGGATTGTTGAACATTAAAATAAAAGTTAAATTAAAAAAAAAAAAAGTTACATGTACATAACAGAGGTTAACATAAATTACAATTTAATGCTTTTTTTTAGCTGTTTTAGCTGTTTGTTTATGTCTTTTTTTCAGATTTTTTTTTCGGCTATTGCTTTTATTGTATTGGACAAATAAATACGAAAATGCAGAGAGAGGGGGGCAACATGCAGACAAGGGCTGATACTCAGAATCAAACTGTAGGGACCATTTAGCACTCTAGAGCACGCTCTACCAGGCTGCCCCTATTTTGTTTTTCTTTTTGGGCTAAAATAATGTGTATGTTTACGGGATCTACAGGTGAATGCCCAGGTGTCGATTTTGGGATGACCTCAGGGCACACGTCCCCCTTTATATTTAGAACATGTGAATTTATCCTGCCCAATGAAAACATAAAAATAGCAGAGGATTTCGTTTTGACAAAATTCAAGACATTCACACCATAAACTGATTCAGGAAATGCATAAATTGGTGCATAAAAATTAGCCAGAAAGCAAGAAATTAAGCATTTGATGTGAAACATGGCAAAGGACTGCTGAACCCTTGGTTTCACATGTGCCTGTGCCCTTGAGTCATTGCATATATCCCCCAACTAAAGACATAATTTTAGCCCTTCTCTTTCACACGTGCTGTAAATGAAAGACAGAAATTGGCTCTGGTCATGCTGTAAGCTGCAGAGGTACTGGTCTAATGTGCTACCTGAAACTATTGAAAGAAAATATTGGGTTCAGAATTGGAGATGGACCCGGTGTCCCTTATCCTGAGCCTCCAAAGCAGACATGTAACATCACAGAAACTATTCTTACTTATGCTGCAAGGAAGACTATTTTACTGCAGTAGATTAATGATAAAATACCAACTGCTCAAGGTTGGCAGATAGATCTGTTTGATTTAGGGCCATTTGAGTACTTTCTGATTTTATCACATTCAATAGCAGCCCAATTATGTACATATTTGGAAACCCTTCCTGAAGTAGGCGGGGTGTAGTGTTTTTGCCATCATGCTGCGGGGATTTTTTTTGATCGTACTTTTTGCACATTATCATTGTAACATCTGGTGTTACGTATTGGAATCTGAGCTGACTCTATTGTTTAGTCTTCTGTACTTTTTTTTCTCCCTCTCCTGTGGATCATATCCAATCTTTCACTTTTTTTTTGTAAAAAAGGGCTTTGTTATTGTTTGTATTGGCTACAGTGTTCAGTATTTTAATAAACCAATGGTATTGATTAAAAAAATCTACAGTGGTTTAACTAAACATTTTGGAGAACACCAAATCATGTAGAATAGACTCACTAAACAAATCACAGTCTCTTTTCTAAATTATGACCTATGTGCAATATAATAAGAGGATTACATTAGATTTAATTTACTGAAACTGGACTACAGATTACACACCAGTATTAAAATGTTGCATTCACCCAATTAATGTGGATTAATAACACAGACATTTTAAATTTACAGAAGCAATAAAAAAAGCTCTTGAGGTGTGACCATGTCACAGTTTTGATCACTCATACTTTTCTAAGTGGGACACAGAGTGCAACCAGGCATAGCAGGGATTCCCACACATTCATTTGTAGTGGCTAACCATGATCAAAGCATCTACAGCCACATACTGATTTTATATTTTTGAAGCTTGACTGTTCATTAGGGGAGTAACTGAAATATGTATACCATTTGGTTATGCATTGCACCACAGTCTCTGAGCACAGAGCGTACTCTGGGCACAGACGAGTCAGCAGAACGGTGGGCGCACACTTAACGTGACACCATTCATAGAGCTGGGTCCAAAAGTTTGCATTCACCGCCTGTAAAGCAGCATCTCCTCTCATCCATCAATATGATCTGATTAGCTCTGATCGAATCCACAGATTAATCATCCACCCCGAATACATAAAAGCACATGTGTAATAAAAAATCTTAAAAATAAATACTAAATAACAGATGCTAAAAAAAATCCTCACTTCTAAAAAATATCCAATAAGGACTTATTCCTGGGGTACTCTATCCAGGCAGCGATTCCATCAGCGTAATTGAGAAATCTGTTAAATAACATACAAATGTAATTTCTACGAGACAAGATTGTTCAGTCAAGATTTAAACTAATTAAAATTTTAAAAAAGAGGTTCAGAATTTCACAACAGAGAAAATATCATCACAATAATAAGCTGGGCCAGTGATGTTTATGGCCTACCACACAGAATCACAAAGATAACACGTAAAGTGGAAAGTGGGACTTCCTGTGAACACGGTCAGGTACAGACAAATGGGCTTTCATCAGTTAAGCCGAACAAGCTGAAGCGCTAACTGTAATTCCGACTGTGTTCATATTCGGTAAAACGATGATTAAAAAAGGAGGGGGCGCTTACTGTAAAAAAGTCATTTAAAAATAGGCAAAGGTGTCTGCCTGCTTCGTGGAAATAAAATGAATCTCTTCTGATAGCTTTCCTAAGAATTAAGCCACAGCCTTGTATAATAAAAAAAAAAAAAAAAAAGCACCCCTCCAGGCATAAACTTAACACTGCTGAGATTTCGTCATCAGTTGGAACCGCAGGGATCAGTGATCCTCACTGCTGATTGGCTCACAGGAAAAAGGGCTGGGAATTCATTAATAAAAGCAGGCAACATGAGAAACGTCACAGTAAAAGAGTGAGCAGCCTGAGAGAAACACAGCTTTACAACCACTGAGTGTTGGCCAGAAGAAAACAAGGTAAGATGAGATTTCTTTACTTTAACTAAAGACAGATAATCAGTGCATGACCGGTCTACATATTAGCAAGCTTTGAACAAATATGTCAACAATGCTTAATTTTACTTGAATTGCTCCCTGTTCATTATCAATGTAGTCTTTAGACTGTGTTTTTATTAGTATTATTTAAATTATTATTATTATTATTAATAGTATTATTTAAATTATTATTATTATTATTATTATTTTTATTATTATGATTAGTAGTAGTAGTAGTAGTAGTAGTAGTATTTCAGCAGATCTTAGCAAGAGCATAAAAAGTGACATTAAAGCAAAACATACATGACATGTATGATCTCATTTCCTAAGATGAGAAATGCTAAATAGTTAAAAAGTAGCACTGCAGCTTATATACCAATGATATTTCATGGCATATTGAGTTATAGACCAACGTATGGCATTGCGAAACTTAATGGGTGCTTGTTAAAGTAAAATACATTCTACATGATCTGAAATATTATTTGTAGAGCACTTTAAAATATGTTACGGCTGTTGTAGGAAAACAATAGTGTTGTCATGGTTACCACTGGTCACTTCTGTGACTCACTGAGCACCACTCCTCATCTCAAACAAGGCGAGGGAGACACTCTGATCATCCCCTAAATGACACGCCCTTCCTGAACAGATTCATGCTGATATCAGCGCTGGAGTAAGGCTTTTATTAGACTGTGTCATTATTCATCAGAGTTGAGAAACATGGGGAGGCCCTCAAATACTGACTTACGCACTGTCACACACATACTGTTTATTTTCTTTGTTAACTTCAACCACAGCTTTTAAGTTATTTACTTCATAACTCCAGTGAATAAACTAACCAAACCTTTATAAAGAACACAAATCTTAAAATATCACTGCAAATGTTGGCAAGCTGTGTTTTAATCACTACAGTGGTGGGAGAAGTATTTAGATCCTTTACTTAAGTAAAAGTACAAATACCACACTTTTCATCAACTTTAAATAAAACTCCTTCATTCAAAACCTAACTTAAGTGAAGGAAGTTTATCATCAAAAAGTACTTAAAGCATGAAATGTTAATGTATTCATTGCGCGGTAAAGTGTTCCCTATCAGTGTTTGATTATATGATGCACATGGATTAATATTGCTGCTGTCTATGTTATATTATGGAAGTATGTGTTAAAGTCTGACAGGCAGTCAAGGAGTAAAGTAGATGTGCATGCTCAGGTAGATAAGCAACTTTATCCTTCAGTTTATCACAAACATTTAAAATCAACACATCTGGAGATAAATGGTTTTCACTGGACGGGAAGGGGATGGAAACCTGTAAACTGACAGTTACTAAAGCTGTCAGGAAAATGCAGTGAGGTAAAAAGTACAATATTTTCTTCTGAGAAATAGAAGTACAGAGTAGCATGAAATGGCAGTACTCAAGTTGGGGTACAGGTACCTTGAATTTTTGCTTTAGAAGAAACTTTAAGAAATTTGAGATAGGTGTTTAAGTATAGTAAGTAACCACGGCCAAATGTACTATTTTCTATGAATATGAGTGTCTGGGAAAAAGCTATTGATGGGTTTGTTTTACGAAGAGGACAAAAGCGAGGCTTTCATTCCAGTGAAGACCGTGTAACCGATCTCTCTCCATTGTATCTTGGTCTGCAGAAGTCCCAGAAGACAGTGAGCTCTCCTAACATGATGCCTGCAGCTAAAGGCATGTCCCCAATGATACCCAAACACGTCCTGAGAGTGGGTCAAACTATCCGCCTGGACTCAGCGCAGCAGACAGTCAATCAGCATCCCATTGTCACAGAGCCCAGCAACAACCATGGCAACCCTGAGCTTGATATTTCCCTGGATAATCTCAACCAGCTCATCATGGAAATGGATCCGACATTTAGACCCATTGAGGTCAACAAAAGTCCCATGTGCATCAGCCCACCTACAGGTACGTTCTTTGGTTTCTTTGCAGGGTTTCCAACACATTCATTTATTTGTAGCTGGCCACCACAATCAAAACATGTGTTGCACGCAGCAGTGAGTTGCTACAAAACAACCAATTTTGTTGTTTGTTGGTCTCGAACATTGTGCAGCAGTGATCTGCAGATCGGCAAAACTTCCATCATCCATCCCCATCCCCTCCACCTACCAATGACTAAGGGTGCGTTTGTAAATCCAATCTGATGCTATATGCTAAAATGAAGGAAAATTAATGAAATTGTCAATTAATTAATGAAAAATTGTATTATTTTACTTTTATTTGCACATACTTATGTATAGAAAAGACAGAAGAAGAAAATTTTAAAAAAGTTTAAACACTGCAGGAGAGGTAAGAAGCCAAAAATGGCCTAAGCAGTAACTCCCCTATTAAACAACTATAATCATTCATAAAAAAAAATGAAAAAAAGAAAAACAAAGATTGCATACATTTATAAAAATGAACAAATGACAAAAAGTTTGTATTTACAAAGTGAAATGAAATACAAAAGAATCAAAGAAAAGCTATGAGTCTTTGCAAATTAGAGTTTAAGAATCTTTTCATTCACATTTCAAATTCATCACACATTCACTCCGAGTGTCCAGAGCGGGCTCAGCCACTCTGAGAGTGTAGTGCTCTGGATAACCACATGGTATATTCCAACAGCGCTTTGAATTTACTTAAAGTAAAGTTTGTATCAGAGTGTGCTCTGGCACTGAGAGTGACTATTTACGAACACAAAGTCAGCTCAAATATTACATCACTTTAGAAATGTTGATATGATACACATTAAACACACAAATCTAATGTATTTGTGGTTTTCAGAAACATAGAATGGAAATATTTTCTCTATGCAACTGAGCTGAAGTGCAACACATGACAGCCTCCAACATGCAGAGGCCTGACACAGACGACAGTAAAACTACAGTCACCCGTATAAAAAGAAATAGTACACATAGTCTGGGACTTTGGAAATTTACCCGCCCTTTCTGAGGTAGTTAAAAAAAATATCATGGGGTAATTACACCACTTCAGCTGTTCTGGGATTACTGCCAATGTTAGCACCACACCCTGCACATATCAGACTGCAGACAGGGTGAAGCACACTGAGGTACACACACATGAGGGTGGGACATACAGCTTTGTCTTCACTCAGATGTGCTCCGATCAGAATGTGTGCACAACAGTCAACTAAGCGTATATATGGATTTCCTGTTGCTCATCTTTTCTTTGCAGGTGTTTGGCTCTATTTTATGAAAGAGCTATGTGTGTTGAAGGAAACCAAGCAACAGTGGTGAGAAGGCAAGATAAAGTTCATTTCATTAAAAAGACAGTACAGTATGGCCATTGCTCAACACAGCTTTTTTTGTTTTGGCAAGGTGCTGGAAACACTAAAAAAAAGTCTAAACTTGTAAAAGAAGATTACAGCACATTTACATCTATGCAGTGTTTCACTTTAATCTGAGCTTTCGATCTGTCAGACCTTCATCAGAGCATTCATGAATAACAATGAAAGGCAAGTCAGACCTGCCAAAAGATTGCATGGATTTAAGTTGGGGAAATCTTTTTTACAAGGTCAGACAAACTCCATGCACTGTGTTGATGACTTGTATGCTATTGTTGCAAAATAAAGTATTTCCCTTGGAAACATGACACACCACAGCACCTGCACGTAGTCTCAGACACATTTTGCTATTTCAATTTCAACATTAGTCATTATTTTGCAACTTTGGCGGCAGACGGCACCTATAACACATTGACCACAAGCTGCAGTTTGTCCCTGAGGGCATAGATTCACTCAGTTACCCTCAACACATCGAGGCAGATACATCATACGGTGCACAAGAACATGTCGGGACTCCTCTGAGTGATTTGGTTTCATCGCAACAGCAGAAATGCACAATTCAAAGCATTTAGACTGGAAGGAACAGCCTGAGCTGTGCGAGCAAGTACATGCATGAGAAATATTGATGCCTTTATCAGGTGAGCTTCGGCAACTATGTGTTTACATACGGAGGCCAAGCCCTTTTCGCTAACAGAAAACCACAGCCTGAAGTCAGAGAAATCATGGAACACAAAGGGTTTTTCCACTCAGTGTGTCAGTGACATTTCATTATCAGTTTTCTGAGCTTTTGCAAACACTTTCCTCTCCGTTCTCAGACGACTCAGACGACTCAGACGAAGATGTCCCCCAGTGCGTGTTGGTCCCTCGAGGATGTTATCCCTGCACCCAGCCCACTGTAGTCCCACCTGTGTCGCCCAGTATACCCATCCCTACATCCAGCTGCAGTCCCCACGGCACAGTGGTGTTCTCCAGCTCCCCGTCGTCCTCACTGCCTCCGCTGCCATTTGGAAGCGCACCCCGACGAAATCAGTCACCGAAACCAGAGGGGAGCCAAGGATGCCTGCGCTTGTCATGCTCCAACAGAAACAGCATTGCCTCGCTTCACTCCATGTCAACATGTTCAGACACCAGCTACATCCTCGGCAGGTAAAACTCACGATCAAAGCAAGGCCTTCCATCAAACAAATCTACAGGATGCATCTTTTAAATATGCTAACAACCTTGAATGTGCTGCATTAATGGGACACTTTGCCAGTTTTCCAACCGGCTTTGTTTGAAAACAATGAGGGTAGTGTGTGTAGATGAACTGTGGTAAATGTTTCTCTATCTAACCAGTGACCATGGACACAAAGAGAGTAAAAACAGATCAAGAGACAGACCCACCTCCCTCTCTCTCTTTCTCTCAAACTCAGACCAAAATCCAAATAGTAAAAAACGATCAAATATAAAATAATGTAGAAGATAATGTTACTGCGCTTCCTATTTTGTCCTAAAATATTTCAGAAGCATGTTTAAATGTTTAGTTTAGCTGTAACAGCAAGAGTTTGTAAACAGGAGCCATACTGCTTCATGCACAGTGAAAACAGAGGCCAAAAAACTACGAACTAAGTAGTGCAGATTAAAAATAAACCAAGATTCTGTTACAGCGTTGCCAATTTCTCCCATCAAATGTTCTAAAAACCACGTTTTAGCCTACCATTTCAGTGTAATATGAGCAAACCTCCCAATTTCTGCGGGAGTCTCCCTATTTTTAGGACCTTTTCCTGCCCTGCTCCTCAGTAAACAGGGCCAGTTCACTCGACTTAATCTTGTGTGACATGAACAAAAGTTTGAGAGCTGTAATAACAGTCTTAAATTAAAAACCAGCTCTAACCATATCACCAAAAGCAATGCGTCGCCAAATTTTAAAATATGTTTCCTTTTCTCTTTATGAAAGAAAATGGAATACATTAATACCATTACAATTTAAAGGACTGTGAAGTTAACGTTTACTGATACAGTGTATTGATCGGTTAATTTGCAATATGTCCTCTCTCTCCCTTCACAGCAACTTGTCGCTGACCAGTGAAGACCCTGACTCTCCAGAGACTATCGGCACCTTCACAGATGCCGCCAGAGTAAGGCCACTTGATAACAGGCACAGCCCAGAAAAGCCTCCGCTGTTGAGGCGAGGACACGAGCTTCACAGCAGAGGAGTACAGAGCAGTCCTGCTTCGCTCTCTGGGTCTTTCAGTGATATTCCAGTTGTGCTAGTCAACGGCGCACCACAGTCAGATCTGCACATGCAGTCTCCTGCACCAGAACCTGACCTGATGCAGAACATCCTTGTGTCCAGCTCAAAGCCATCGTCTCCTCACAGTGAGTCACACATCTTATAGTAGTGTGTTTTTCCTGCATCTATCATATTTCAAACAGTATTTGACCCGAGTGCCATGTTTTTATCATTTAGGTTTCCAAGCCCGTTTTAGTGGCAGCCAGCCTTCAATGAAGTTTGTCATGGACACTTCAAAGTTTTGGTTTCGTCCACATATCAGCAGAGCACAAGGTGAGAATCTAAGAACCTCAGTAAAGACACAGCAGCTTTACTCACGCTCTGACAATATGTCATCATGTTGGATCTAGTGTTTTTTTCATTCAGGGATGAATGATTTTTCAGCAGTACAGATAAATAAACACACATTTGTAACTTCAAGTGTTTGATTTTATTCTAGCTGAAGCCCTGATAAAGGACAGAGACCCAGGGACATTTGTGGTGAGAGACAGCACCTCCTACAGAGGCAGTTTTGGTTTGGCTATGAAGGTGGAACAGACAGCTGCCAACTTCACTGCTATCCCCTACCCAGGTAAACTCTTAGCAGTCAGTGACTCCTTCTGAATGACTTGTGTTTAGTCAGATACAAGAAAGACGAACGCCACAACTACCACAGACAAACAGCAAGAACGCAGTTCAGCTCGGTGCTGCTGACGTCATTTGTTTAAACCAGAGAACTGAAAGGCACAGCGAGTCACTTACCGAACTCTGCTGATGTGAACGGGCATGTCTGATGATATCCAGTTCTATCTGCGGCGAGCCAGGAGACAGCGCTGTTATTTTTTCCATCCACAGTATACGCTGTGTAAACAGAAAAGAAAACCAGCTGTTTACGGCACTGTAAGCAATCCCAGAGGAAAAAATGGACCTCACTCACGAAAGTTTTAAAGTTCTCCTCATCTGCAGATTTCTATTTTTCAACTTTTTTAGTGATACAGGATATGAAAGACATGTGAGCACTGTGTCAGGCACTGAGACCATTTCAGTGTGCAGTGCGTTCACTGTTACAATATTTCTCTGCTGAATTAGACCTGATTTATAATTAGAAAACATAATTATGCTTGGTCAAAGGATGTCGCTACAATCTTCTTTTTCCTTCCGACATCAGTGTTATTTTGAGGAACAACTTGCAGTGTAATATTAATATTGTCGAACAAAATTATTATTCCTTAAGATTATACAAAATGTAAGATTTAAGAGAGACATTGAAAGAAAGTCTAAAATAAGTCAAAGCTTATATGCAGAGAGGAGGACAGAGGTCTTTACTGGATGCGCCTATTACAAACTGCTAAGCCTGACTGATGGAGCAGACACAGACAGATGCATTCCTAAAGAGCAGTATTTTTAAGTTTTATTTGAAAAAAAAAAACAACCCAAAAAACCCAAAATCAGTTAAAAAGTACTGATTTATTATAGTTGACATGAGGTAAAACATATATAGGTAACAGGGTATCATGTTACAGGATATTCCTGTTATGAAAAGTGAATATTCTGAAATATTTTAATGTCTATTTTTTATTTTGTCAATGTATGCACAAGGGGTGGGAATCAGCAGAGGCCCAGCTACTCCACATTATCACAATACTCAAGTTACAATACAATATTATTGCAATTTTCGGCGTTTTGTGAAGTACTGCGTTAATATATATTGTGATTTGTTACCTTATTTTAGTAAATTATGTCCCCTAAGGAAACATCTGCAAAACTGCAAATTATGTCCCCTAAGGAAGCATCTGTTTAATCAATAACAATAAAGTCTTCAGTCTGTTCATCTCCCCTCAATAATTTTTAATTTAATTAATTTTTAATGCAGCAAAATGTATCTAGTGGACTGAAAAATCAGTTGTTTTTATTACTGTAGTAGGTTACCAAAAGTTTAATTTGTATATGCATAATATCTTTTATATAATACAAAAATTTAAACTTGGAGTTTGTGTATCGATAATATCATGATACTACACTTTATCAATTTTTTTTTCTCCCACCCTTAGTTTGCATTATGATTGGCTGCGTAATCGTCATGTTTTTTCTTCATAATCATTTTTCTCTTTCTAATAAACCAAATCACTAAATTATTATGAGGACCAGTCACACAACATATAAAATAACTGCCAGTGCCACGGCTTTCATGTATAACTATCATTCATTGTAGCTTTACTCCACTGACTGCACGTAATATGTTTTTTTCCGACAGAGAGCAATTCAGATGTCGTCAGACACTTCCTCATTGAATCATCAGCAAAGGGAGTACGCATCAGAGGCTCTTCTCAGGAACCATACTTTGGTAAGTAAAGGGAAACAATACCACTTTGTTGCTGATCTAGAAGCGATCATTTTCTTTAAAACTCACTCAAAAATTCACTCGCCCACTCAGTCTGAGTACACATCGTGGTCTGGCTCATGATGCCCCACCAGACCTGAGTCAGCCGTGTCTAGCCTATAAGGATGTGGGTGGGCATCGGTGGGTGGATCTTATTCTTTGTTCAATAGGTATGAGTTGACAGGGTGTGTTCTCACACCCACGGAGCTATTATCAGGTATTGCGGCCTGTCTCTTTCTTTTTTATCTTCCAAAAACTCTGGGTTGTAAAGCTAACTCTGTATTTCCCCACACTACAAAATAAACCTCACATTTTCCCCAAAAAGTCTTGATATCATGCCAAAATGTCCAGGTTTTAAAGCTAGATTTGATCTATATAGGCTAATGGATTAAGATGCATTTAAAAAGCAAAATTACTTTGCACATCAAGAAAACACTACAATACACAAGAAGTCATGCGAAGTCCCCCTAATCTGTTGCACTTTTAAAAAAATTCAGTGAAATATTTCACTTATTATTACCCTTTGTGGTCGAGAATAAGACAGTACTTGTCATTAACCAAAGGTATGATTTTGTGTTATCATTGCAGGTAGTCTCTCTGCCCTCGTCTACCAGCACACTGTTTCTGCATACGCTTTGCCCTGCAGATTACTGCTCCACTCCCAAGGTAGGCCATTGTGGCAGGACACAGTTTGTGTGTGTGTGTTGGCATGCACGTGAGAAGATTAAAAAAATGGAAACCTATTCTCTTCTTTGCCGTAACAGATCTGGGCACAGCAGAACAAGAGAGGGCGAATGACAAAGCAGCACCAGAGGACAATAAAACAGGTGGGAGAAAAATAACAGTAAAGAATAGAAACAAATTAACTCAACATGCGTGATCAGCATGTACTATGGTACATACTAAACAAATTCATTTATTATTGATGTGAATAGGTGCCACATGCACATTTAAAGAGCTCACAGAACTCCTGATAGCTATACTGCATTATATTCCTTTATATGCTGAACAAAAATTTAAATGCAACCCTTGTTTTTGGTGATTAAACAGCATGGCTGCTACACAGGTGTGCCTTGGAATCTCGTAATAATGCTGTTTACCACCTGACAGGCGAACAAATTATCTTGGGAAAGTAGAAGTGTTCAATAACACAAATTTTAAAAGTTTGTGACCAAATTTTGAGAGAAATTCATCTATTGAGTGGATAAAAATACGTATTTAACTTAAACCTGTGGAAAACGGGAGCAAAATACAAAGCATTTACATTTTTGTCAACAAAAAACATTAAAATAGCATGTACAGTACTATATATATATCTCCATATAGATATCTTACCTTTTCTTCCTCTGTAGTTATAAACATGATTGTTTTGTAGTTGTGTAGGAAATACTAACAGTTTTGTCTCCCAAACAAACTTCTAATTAAGTGAGTATCAACAGTGCTCATGCTGAAAATAGCTGTTTAAGACTTAGAGTGTAAAATTGTCCTTATATAACAATTCTACGGCGCCATTAATCAGCGAAAAGTGACAAGTTATGATTTGTTTGTTTTATTACTCATTTGGCTCCGCCAACAGAAATAGTGCCGCTATTGCAACAGGACTTGGACTGAACAGGCTGCTGCAGGCCAGCAACTCTGTATCATGTACATTAAGCTGCATGTTTCCATTTATTGCGTAATCACTTTAGAAATGAGTCTGCTGACACTCACTTTGTTGGTATGTGTGAATTTCAATGAGTTAACAGCTTAATCAGCATAGCAACCTGACGTACCTTGCCACATCAGCTGATGTCATAGGAGCACTCCAGGTTTGCAGTGATTCATCCAGGCTTCTTTCGTCCGTTCATTCGTAATTTCACTCAAATATTATTTATTAAAGTATTATCTTCATCTTTACCGAGCGGTGTTTATCATGATGGACGTTAAGGTGGGTAATTTAGCCTAACGTAATTACGGAGTAAAAAGGTGGACACCTGTAAAGCGGAGTGATACAAGCACGGCGAAAAGTCCCAGTGACGTTGCCTCTTTCGAACGTTCATGGGACGCCTCTTGTCCAATCACATAACTCGGTCGGAGCTAACGAAAACTTTCAATAAAAGGGCCTGGCAGATGCATAAAGGTAAAAAACATAAAAAAATTAAAAAAGTAAATATAGTTGACAAAGCTAAAAAAAATAAATAAAATAAGTAGATAAATAAATAAAATACTCCCCAAAACTTAAGTCATGTAATCAAGTAGTTGTTCATGAGTATCAGCAGTAACATTTTAAGTACTCATTAGGAAACTGTGGTCTCTATCATATTACTGGATCATCCTCATTATCACCAGGCATTGTAAGCAAAACACTCTATTGTCGCTGGTTGAGGTGAAGCTTATACTGAGTTATGTAGTCTTTTCGAGAAAATTGGTACATATTTTATAATCGATTGTTATGATAGAAGCCTACATTTTGTATGTAAAATCTGCAAAATAACTAATAGTGGGGTAGTATAACCAATGTAAATAATTTATTTTACAATATTTACATTTGAAATGTGATGGAGTTTAAGTTCAAAACCGGAAATACTCAAGTACATTACAGGTGCCTCAAAATTGTGTTACGTAGGGTATAGTTCTTGAATACTAAGTTACTCTTTACCACTTCCAACTAAGCACCCAACCAAGTAATAAAATACATTTATTCTTATTTCTATATGTTCTATATATTCTCGTGTTTTGAAGAAAATTAAAAATAGGTCTGTACATTGGCACAGTGTTGAGAAAAGACAGCCTGGGTCAAAATCAGTTTATACCGGCAATAAATACAGTAAATCTCGGCCAAAGCATTTATTCAAGCATTATCTATTCACAATATGTCTATGTTGCCTATGAGAATGAAAGAAAGGATAAGTGACACATAATCCAGGAGTGACTTTCACTTAATTTACTATTCAACATGTTCAACTTAAATTTCTAATCGAGCTATTGCAACGTTTGCCTTCTTCACAGCTTCCAATTTCGTCTATCTGAATGCTGTCCCCACTGAGATGCTGACGGGCCCTCATGCCGTGCAGAAGGCAGTGTCCTCAACATTTGAGAAGGTCCCGGGTTCCTTCACACCAAGCATAGTCAACATGAAGGTGTCGTCGAAGGGTATTACGCTCACAGACATCAACAGGAAGTAAGAAAAACATCCTGTCATCCTGCTGCTGTGATTTTACTTACAGTACTTAACAAAACCACGGTGCTTCTTGTGCAACACTTGTTGCACACAATTTTTAAGACTGATCATTTCTAACTACCATAATATTGTCTTCACAGGCTCTTCTTCAGGCGCCATTACCCTGCTCACCTGCTCAGCTACAGTGGAGAAGATCCAGACAATCGACTGTGAGTATACAGCAACGAGTTGTTAAATGAAATTACTTTGACAATGATACACTAACAAAAAATATATATATATTTTTAATATGTTATTAGCAGTGTTGAATACCAGTTGTTGTTGTTGTTGTTGTTGTTGTTGTTGTTTACAAAAGGCTTACATTTTTGTTAACACAGAATATGAATATGTTGGTCACCTCTTTTAATAGCTTTTTTTAAAATCTCCTACAGGTGGTTGAGAGGTTCCAGTTTTGGTGCAAGGTAATTTTGAACTTTAATTACTTACAAAATCAGAATGTTTTGTATTTAACTGTAAATTATGCTCATGCTCATGCGTGGATCCATCGAATATTAATAATTCTAATATTTCTTTATTTCAACAGGATGTTTGGCTTTGTGGCAAAAGGTGTGGAAGCCGGCATGGAGAATGTATGCCACGTTTTTGCAGAATATGACCCCCTGCAGCCTTGCAACAAAGTTGTCAAGGTTATTCAGGCTGCTGTAGCCAAGCCATAGACACACTGAGAAAATATGACACAACAAATGGTCGTAAGGCCCTACATACACTGTCTATCTTACACTGCACTTTTCTCATGTAACCTGACCCGTAGAGTGGTAATCATAAGTCACTACTGGACAAGTGATTGTTTTTACCGATTACAAGAGAAAAAAAAATCTGATTTAAAAGTGCTTAGGATGACTCAGACTCATATCACGGTGACATTATTAAAGTCGTATTAAAAAGACGAGTGTAACTGCTGCATATATGAAGATATACAAGACTGAACTGCTTTGATGGACAAAAATCCAGCAACATATGATTGTAATCAAATGGCACTACAACTGTTAAAATAATTTCTAACCAGCTTGTAAAAATGCTATAACAAAAGCAAACAATATTTTTGTAATACCTGATTATTTCAATGTAAAATGTGATTGTAGAAAATGTTGCACTGTTATCAAATATAGTGACGGGGGATTTTGAAGGTTCTATTTACAGATTATAAGGAAAAAACTTACATATTTTCATGTTCTTTCACTTCAGAGCAGAACTCTGCATATACCCTAGTTGTATATTTCTGAATATATTTATTATGCTGCACTGTAAACATTTCCCTCTCTGTATATTCATGTTGTTATGACGAGAAATAAACATGTTAAACTGTTGTACTTGTGTACTTCTGCATTCTTATAGATGTTTATGTCTGAGAGAGAGAGAGATGGCATGTGTGAAAGCGTGAAAAACAGCTTTATCTTTTCCTTGAACCGCATTATCAAAGCCTGTAAACATAAAGCAAGACATTGTGGTTAATGGCTTTTATGTCTTCTAGTTAATTGAACAGATTTATGATGATAAACATCTGACAGAAAACACACAACAGTCTGCACATATCTATTTTTTTTAATTTTAAATGATAAATTGTTAGATAAAAGCATAATGCTTCATTCTGAAGTTACAGAGCTCCCAAAATGAAGTGTGCTTCACGAAGCAAAGCAAAATCAAGCACAGAACTGCATAGATAATATCTTTAAATATTCTCAATATATTCTGAGGCACCCAAATGCAATGCACAATGGTCCTTTTATTATTCTCTTTTTTTAAATATATCTTTGGTGCCAACTCAAACTTTAGCATAAAAACTCTTAATCTAAGGTGTAACAGATAGCATGTGCTACACAACCCGAGTTGAGCGTTGAAGATACACTGCAGTAACTATTTACAAATACTGCCCTCCTCTGGTTGAGACGGGGAATCTAAATTCTCTGAGACACATGGTGAGTGTTGAGAGCCTCACTGCTGTTAAGATCACAGTGAGCATTTTTTTTTCAAGATAATGCATCATAAAATGTATCTACATTATCACTTTGTGTTGCAAGATTTTTTTTATCAACATAGAGAGTGAACTGCAAAGACAAAAGACCCTCAAAGTACACACAATCTGGATATCTCTCAGTGCTGATGTTCTTCTAAGTGCTGTATGTGTCTGCAGTGCAAGCATATAGGGACTGTAGGGAAATTATTAGGGCCTTTTCAGCCTTTTATTTAAATTTTTTCGGACCCTCCCTTTGACTAAGCAAAAGCTGCAACGCCCTCCACACAAAATCTTTAAGTGCTGTAGCTCTATTGGTCTTTGTCACTCACGTGTGTGAATTACGTGTGATGTCGCTGAGGCGCCAAAAGTTTAGCTATGGTGAGCGGTACAGTAAACAACACCAGCAAATAAGTTATTCAGCCGATTAAATGGTCAAACTGGAGAAACAGAAGCAAAGAAAGAGAATATAACGTGCTGTGACAAGCTTAGCAAGGATGCCAGGGGACGTTATTTGGCTAAATGATCTATTAACCACATTGATCCATATGATCCGACGGCAGAAAGTTGGACTGCTGCCTCCAACCTAGTACTTGAATATTGCCAACAATCCTGTTCACGGTATAAGTACGTTCACCTGTAAACAGTCTAGAAACTATATCTACCTTGAAGTCCACGGACATTCATTAATGACTTGGCGCAGGACCTGTTCACATTTCAACCTGGGCTAAGATGTGTTACTTATATACTTTATTTCTTTCACATTATATGGAAATGAATGCCTTAAGTCAATAATATTTTTACTACTTTTTAGTGCTGATATAATTGAGTTCTGCCAAATTCAGTGTCACGTTTCACTCATTAGGAACTCCAATTTAAAGGTCAAGTGTGTAGGATTTCGCGGCATCAAGCAAGGCTGAAAAACAACAAACATCTCCCGTGTGTCAAGCCTACGGTGACCGATAAGAAAACGCAAATGGCCCTATGTAGAGTAAGTGTTTGGTTTGTCCATTCAGGGATACTGTAGAACAACAGGGCGGACTCCGTGGAAGAGGACCCGCTCCGTATGTTGATATAAACAGTTCATTCTAAAGTAATGAAAACAAAATTATTCTTATTTTCAGGTGATTATAAGCTGATGAAAACATAGTTATGAATATTATATTCAATTTCTGCCATTAGAAGCCCCAAAACCCACACACTGGACCTTTTAATAAGTCAACAATTATAAAAATGTGTGAACTGCATTAAGGCAGAAGAGCATTATCGGGGAAACATCACATGTATTCACAATACATAAAGCTTAATTTAATAGTAAATTATGTTAAATGTTCGCCAAATCATTAAGTTTCTGTTTATTCATTCATGCACCACTTATCCTGACACACGATTGAGGGAGCCAAAAAATCCTAAATGATTTTTTAGAAGGAGTAAGCAATTCACTATGTTCAAGCAAGGCAAGTTAACCTCTAATGCTATTGGTCAAGGAAAGAAAACAATCAATAAGGGGCTGCAACTAATAATTATGTCTTTGTTAATTAATCTGTCAACTGTTCTCTCAATTATTAGATTAGTTGTTTGGTTATCAAGTGTCAGAAAATTGTAAAAAAATCAATGTTTGTTTCTTTGTAATCCCAAAATGACATCCTCATATTTCTTGTTTTCACCCTAATCTCAAGACATTCAGTTTATTGTCAATGTCAGGAGTAAATAAACCATTAAAAGGTTTCAGAAACTGGGATTAGTAATTTGTGACTTTTTTATGCTGTCTCAAATTGATTAGCAAGTTAGTTGTGGATTAATCTAATAGTTGAGAAATAATCAAGGAATCATTGCAGCTCTACAACCAATTCATTCAACCCATGATGAGCAAATCAGTACATGTTCAAAAAAGAGTGGGAAGAAGTAAAATGATCTCATCCTGCCCCCTTTTTTCATAGAATTATTTAAGCATCCTTAACTTATTTATCGTTATAAATTTAACTTAAAAACAGAGGCAAAGAAAATGCAAACCACCTCAAAAGTGGCGATTAAACCCACAATGCACTTTGGTCTGACTGAATTCTTACTATTCATTTTCCTATTTATAAGTGCATGAAGAATTGCGCGTATGGCAAACATAAAATAACGTGTCCTGTTTACTGAATATTCTCGCCATGTTATTCTGCAGAACAAAGTGAAGGTGGGAGCTGCTATTGGATGGCGACAAATTAAGTGCTAAACGGAGAGATTACTTAAAAAACACTACATCATAACACTCCCCCTTTTTTGCCACACCCACCCCAATAATTTCCGTACAGTCTCTTAAAAAGAATACAAAAAAATCCACCTTTAGATAGTTCACCGCAGGTCATCGTTATCTGTGACTCCACGCCTCTATTTATCTCCATCTATCTGTGCTCTCAGCCTCCCGTACCAGGCGTTCATTGGAATTAAATGCTGTGGTTAAGCAGAGTCATACGCTCGATATAATCTCTTTTGTCCAGTGACCTCATACTGAAATAGTGGCAGTATTGAGAGACACTTTTTAGATCTAGAAATGATGACAAAGAAATATGTTTACATATGAAATCATTATCCGCTGTAAAGTAATGAATGTGGGTCTGATATATGTGATGCGGTTTTCTGACACTATAAAAATGGCCCCATTAGATCAGCACAGAAGCCTGATGGGTGATGCTTATCCTGCCAGAGTCGAGATTTGATGAGAGAAATCTCAGTTTCAGTCATCAGCAAAGTTCAACAAATGATGTGATTTGGAACTCATACTAAGCGGCAATGGATGGCAACATCCTGGCTGTCAATGACACAGCTGTTATTTCTGTAACTTCAACATCACCTGATTTACCACAAACAAGCTGTGAAGCGGTGCGGACTCCGAGTTATGGAGTGATAGTCGGGATGCTGCGAGATCTCTTCATGATGAGACGCACCTCCACGTCGGGGAGGCTGTCCTGTTTAGTCTGGGCGCACCCCTCGTCTGCTGTGGCCATGTGCAGGTCGAAGCGGAGCGACACCGACTTCTTCCGCAGCTTGGGATTCCCTCTGAAGAAGGAGCCCTCCCACTGCTTTATCACCTTGTCAATCTTTTCTGTCCTGGTAGGAAAGAGGTTAAAGGTCATGGCAATGAGAAGTGATGATGATAGATGATAAATGTCTAATAACATTATTTGAATTTTTTTTTACATCTCTATTTTAAGAGCAGATTCAAGACCAACCTTTTTCATTTGGCTTTTAATCTAACTTACCAATTTATTTATTGACTATTTATTTATACATTTTAGTCTGTTTTAATGTTTTACTAGATGGTATATAATTTTATTTTATCTGATTATTTTTTAACATCTATTATTATTTGCTCTATCACCCTTTTATTTACTATTAAGAGTATTTTATTTCTTTGTTTATTTTACTTGTTATTAATATTTATTTATTAATTTTATCTTTTAAGTA
The DNA here is from genome assembly GCF_008729295.1 of Plectropomus leopardus. Lineage (NCBI taxonomy): Eukaryota > Metazoa > Chordata > Actinopteri > Perciformes > Serranidae > Plectropomus > Plectropomus leopardus. The sequence continues at coordinate 9,072,714 of NC_056466.1, forward strand.
TAGGTTTTATCATGCCTCTGGTGTTTCCTCACTTATGATAGCGTTTCCTCAGTTTCTGGTTTTAATGAGTATTCTTATTTTAGTGATTTTATTTATTACCAAGTCTTGCTTTTTACCCGTCAGCCTGTGTACCTGTGTGTGTGTGTGTGTGTGTGTGTGTGTGTGTGGGTGGGAGCTTCTGTTTTATTGTATAAAACACTGTGTTTTCCAGTTTTTGCTTGTATGAAAAGAGCTATACAAATTAAGTCTGACTGACTGATTGATATTGTGTTTCTGATTGATATTGTGGCATTACATTTTTTGTTCAGGATTATGTATATTATAATCTATGCAGCAAGGATTTGTCTTTCTTTGAATGTGAATGTCCACTGTCAGACGTCTTTTTATTCATCTACAATGTGACTTTGCATCATGTAATCCGATGTGGGACGGGCCGTTCCAATGGTGCCAAGAACAAAAAAAAAGAAAAATCCTTCATTTATGTGTGTATGATACACCTGCTTGCACAGTGACACCAGAGGGCAGCAAGAACACTTCAGCTGCCTTAGATGTGACTGGTGTAAGAGCTATGATAGAATAGGCACCTCCTGTGTACCAACATGCAACCAGTCTGGCACTGAATAGATTCACTGAGGATCAGGGTCTGAGATCTTTGTCATTTCAACCAAACTAAATACAGAATGTCTGTCTTATAGTAAAAAAGAGACTCACCCACTGCAGAGGAGACAAGCATTGTAAATGCAAGTGTGTCTCTAAATAAACACAGTAACCTAACAAACAAAAGGCAGATTCAGAGGTTACGCATCTGCTATGGACATAATATCGTCATCCACCCATGTCCTTCAGGTTCTGCAGGGACGCCTGTGTGGACATCCAGATACAGCCAATTTATTTGTGATAGCGTGGACTGTGAACATAACAAGCACAGCAACTGTGCATTCTCCAATATCCTGTTCCACTCTCAGATCCAATCAAAAAAGCTGTGGTTAACCCTTTGAAAGACTTGATTTCTTTCAAAAACACAGGGGAAAAGGCAATAAGCAACTATAGAAGAAATTCCCCAGAAATGATCAAGAAATTAGTAAAAAAGTACAAGAAAATAACCCATAATACGTATATAAAATTAAAATACAAGCCAACAAAAAAAGGCAATGACCTGCTTAAAATTTATAATCAAGAAAAATATTTTTCAAATATATAATTAATAATTATAATTATAATTAATTATAATACTTTAAAAATAGTTGTCTGGATATTTTTCCCTTGCTTTAAAAAAAAAATTGAAATGAACTAATTTCTTGCAATTTGCTGGACATCTCTTGCCAAGTTAGTCATGGCTTTTTTCCATGTTTGTTAAAGAAACCAAACCAATTTGCTTAAGGTTCAAAGGTTTGAATACTTAGGAAAGGTGTCACACAAGGTGGCATCACAAGAAAAGTCGATTTCCATTTCAAAGAGTCAAGCCAACTGCAGTCACTGCATCCCTCTGAAGTTGGTTTAAAGTAGTGAAGATATTCGAAAAGCATTCACTCTGGACACAATGGCAGTAGGAGGACAGTAAGCCTTAATAGATAATTGTGTCTGTGAAAATGGACGGTTGGAGAATCTGTATTATATATTTGTGGTGCTTTTAGAGGAAGAGTTGTCTAATAAATGTGCCAAAACACAAAATTTGCCATGTTAAATTTGGCATTGAAATAATGAATGCTGTGGCCATAAAAGGACTAATAATTGCATTTTAGACCACCTGGGGGGCAGTGAGACAAAACTGTAAACAGCACATTGGCATTTTATCATCATACAAAGTTGATATGATGAGGTTGTTAGCAAACGGTTTTCGCACGTTTAGCAAACACAGAGCAAGATTAATTTTCATTTGGTGACATGTCTCTGGCCAAGGATCACTAAAACACAACCAGTTTTGTTGTCTGTTGGTCTTGAACAGTGGTCTGCAGATTGACATGTCATCCACCATCGCCTCTACCTCCTGATGTCAATGTTAGCTCATATGCTGTCACTTTAGAAACGTTAATTTGATAAGTATGAAACATGCAAATGTAACAAATTTGTTATCAGATAGCGCTTAGATAACGCCTCCCGTCAGTGACAGAAATGATAAGGGTAAGTATTCAAGGAACATTCCGGTAAACTGCTTTTAATGGGATAACCACCATCAGTAAAGAATCAGTCAAGTGAAAGAGTGAATTATACTGCAATCGGCTTCGCACAAGCAAAGCAATTATTCTGTCAGAGTGACTGTGCTCTCGTTGGACATAATGTATGCGTGCATGTGTGTTTTGGTCGTGTGCATGCGGACGGTAAAACCTGTCTAAAGAATTCCGCCCATGTCTTGTCCAATAATAACAGGTGCCACACCCTGAAAATCTCCACACCAGGCCAGCATCCACATCAAACACAAGCCAGTAAAGGAAGAAAGTTCCCATGCAGCGCTCTGATGACTTACTCATGGGAACCTGCACAGCCAACTTAACGTTTTACGCCTCCTAACTTGTTTGACGTGTAAAGGGAATGCCTTTGAATTTTCACATCTTGTCTGTTGGACCAGACGTCGCCGGGGCGGGTAGGACACGAATGGTTGTGTAATCATGAACTAATGAGTCAATAAAAACCTCACTGAGTCAAAGCCTAAAGGTTGTGAAGGCTTCAGGAGATTAAACGAGCGAGAAACTATGTTGTGTCACAGTCAAAGAGGCACTTGCTGTATCTGAGTAATGTAGAACAGTGCGTTCTGAAGGGATGCCGTTGGTACTTGCTGCTTGAAAATGCCTACATATCTGAACTAAAGGTGCTGACGACAGGTCAACGGGGGGCAAAAAGATCAATACTTACTCAATGGTGCCGTGACCCTCTGCGCTCTCACGCACCACATTGCCCTGAAGAATCTCCTGAGTCTTCACAGTCGAGATTGGCAAGTCTTTATCTTGCTCTGGCTCTGTGAGAAGACATTAATGACAAATCATAACAAGATATGACTGTAGCAAATGTATGTGTGTGTCTTACCTGTAAGTATCACAAGGCTTTGCTGTCTATGCAGTATGCTTTTCTTTGGCCCACTGTCTGCTGGGAGAAGTGGAGGTATTTCAGGCAGGGGCTCAGACTTGGGTTCATCCGGAGTAACAGCCGGGTCGCTGAAGCCGTTCTCCAGCCCGTTCTCCTTAGGTTCCTCCACGGAAGTCCTCCATGGTCGCAGACCCATTGGGCGCCCATTACGGCCCATGTACCTGCAGCCAGAAGGCCAGAGTGATGACAGGCATGTTGACTGTATGTCTATGCATGCCTGGGTGGTTAATTAAAGTGACAGACATGTCTGACAAGGAGCTTAAAAGGTGCACGCATTATTTGGCAGTACTGATATTTTACCTGCCAGGATTTACATCCCTGTGCTGTTAAACCCAAATCAGTGTTCTGCTAATTAAGATCTGATTCTGAGGATATAATGTGATGTGTTCAGTGGTCATGGTTGTTTGGTGTGGCTCTTTGGGTGTGTGATGTTTGTGTAAATATATGTCTTATTTGTTTGTGAACTTCTTGAGCAGAGTAGACAGTCAGTGTAAACTGGCAATAAAGTTGTATCATTTGCATCATATCGTATCGTATCGCAACAAATCGCATTGCAACACAATGTATCGTAACATAACATATCGTACCATTGCCAAGAATAATACAAAACAGCCCAAAATATCAGCTGGCAACATTGTTTTATCCTAGAAAGTCAAGGAGATAAGGCTCGCAGAATCAGTGGTTTTAAAGACTTTTAAGATTACTTCTCAAAACCCACTTTTATAGATGTGCTTATGTGATGCCATCTTTTTATTTCTCTTTTTATTTTTTTTGACATTATGTGTCCCGCATCTTGCAATATTTGTCCTCTGGTTTTAATTTTATCCTAACTCTACCCTAGTTTCTTCTTGCTTGTGTTCAGTAGGACTGTTTGGCTTTCCGTTGTTGTATCGCCGTCTATGTATCCCATTTCTGCTTTGCTTTGGTTCTCAAAGCACTTTGTAAACTCTGTTTTTAAAGGTGCTTTATAAATAAAGTTATTATTATCATTAAAGTCACGTGTCATTGGCGTTCAAGTCAGGTTGCAAGTCTTTTTTGATTTTGCCAAGTCAAGTCTAAAGTTGTCAAAACTACTACGTAAAAAGACAAATAGGTGGAGAAACGTAAGACTCCATCCAAGAACCTGGAGAACATCTCTACAGACACGTGGTGGCAGGATCACACCAACACACCGATGCCAACACAGCTGTGTGTTGCAGTGTGCTGGGTTTTGTTTTCTGTTGTTTCACTGGTAAACTACGTGATGGTAACCAAAAGAGTACAAGTGAAAAACTAGAATCACGCTCTTCTGCAAATACTTTCATTATTTGCGGCTGATGAGAGAAATGTGCTGTTGTTACTTTACCAGCATGGGCAGATGCAGAAGGACCCACCACCTCCCCTCCATAGGAGCAACACACAAACAGACTTCAACTTATTTTGTGTTCTTTGTAATTTTTTTTTTTGGTCAGTGGTTATTTTTTCCCCTTTTTGGAGTCATTTTGAATCTCTTTGCAGCTTTTTTGAGTCTCTTTGTAGTCATTTTGTACCTCTTTGTGACCTTTTTGTGTCTCTTTGTAGTCATTTTCTGTCTCTTTGTGGTCATTTTATCTTTCTTTGTGGTCATTTTGAGTCTTGCATGTTAATTTGAGTGACATTTTGCTGGTGAAGGCCAGGGACTTCAGGCGCCCCTGAGCCTGTGCCCAGTATAGGCCCATTTATTAATCCATCCATGTTCACTAGCACACTAGGTGTTCAAGAAACAAGGACAGAACAACAAAAAATAAAATATCTACAGACACTGATGCTCCTCAAAGGATGAAACCCATGGACTTCGATAATCTGCTGGCTTTCCCATGAAGTTGACATTTGTGGTTTTTAGTGAAATGGCTTGATAAACATTAGGTGGATTTCAAAGAGGTCAGGCTCAGATGTTCATGTTCTTGTGTGTGTTATGTGTCTTCTCTCCCTCCTCTACGTCTCATTTATGAACTCTCTTTACGCTGCCTGAACAAGACCCTGGATGGTTAAAAGATGATAGTATTGTGCGCCGACCTTTCAGTATTATCTTTTGTGTTCTTTATTTGGGTAATTTGCAGCCCTACCCTACTTTATGTGAGCAGATGTTTAAGTGAGACACAGCCCTTTGAGCCTCCACTTGATACCCACTCAGGCGCCACCCTCCTCAAATATGAAGAAACAATGCGAATTCTAGACGCCACGTCCTGTCTCTCCTTGCTTCAATGGCATCAGTCAAAGTCAGATCCTGAATGAAAAGCGTCCGCAGAAACCAAAGGCAGCACTCCAAACGATCTGCAACCTCAACAAGAGTCATAAAACTAAATTAGCTTCCTTGAACTCTAAAATGACAATAACATGGCTGATGCAGCCAAAGCGTTAAATTGCAAAGGAGCTGGATGTGAGATGTCAACGATAATTAAAGGCCACGCCAAGAGAATGAAATATTCCCTAATAAAACAGCTTGACGCTGGCAGGGAATAAGTTAAGAGAGCAGACAAAGACGGCTTGACTGTCTGGATTCTATCATCTTGTCTCCTTCAAGACAGCGCTAGATTTCTAGGCTTTGAATCACTGAGGGAAAATGCAAGAGTCAACTCCAATTAAAAGGGGACCTATTATGCTCAATCTCAGATTCTTACTTGTATTTAAGGTTTCTATTAGAACATGTTATGCTATATTCACCCTCAGTCTAAAACGCTCCATTTTAGCGCCTCTATCTCTAAGCTACCCTCATGAAAACAGTCCATTCTGCTCTGGCGTTTGCAGGTCTTTTACATCTCTGCATCTCTGACATTGCAGGTGGAGAATGACTGTACCTGAGAGCAGCAGCACTTTTACAGTGAAGACTCACAAATTAAAGCTCCTAAACACCACAAGACATGTACCAGCAGAGTTATAAAAAAAAAAAATCAGCAACCAATGTCTCCCTGATGCTAGCATGTAGCTACATATAGCAGTACAGCCTACTTGCTGTCGGGGAATGACTGTAAGGAACTTCAGAGATCCCCAGTAATGAGTCCTCAAACCCAGATATCTGTTAGCATTTCAGCACCTCAGGTTTCCTCCTCTCTAAGTATATGGCTTTTTAGAATAGTTTTTAGCATAAAAAAGGTCCGTGGTTAACACAACCTTAAGAGACTTTCATGCTTTGATCTGTGACATAAAATATGTAAGTAAATAACCCACTCCCAAACTTTGGAGCTTTTGTGTGTTTTTTTTTTTTTTTTGAAGAAGGTTGCTAACAAGTGGCTAAATGCAGCTTGCAGCCAGGTAATGACTGTAATGAAGAATCACTGCCCTGTTTGCCATAAAAAATCCCCAAATAAAAGCTTTCTAAACATGACTGGACATGTTCCAGCAGGAATATAATCCAAAATCAGGGGGATATTAACAAAATTCAGCGACTCAGGTATACCCCTGACAGTAGCTACATGTAGCAGTGTACTTGCAGTTGGGGAATGACTGTGACTTCACATCACAGGTACGCAGCACTTTTTACCTTTAAAAATCACCAAAAAAAGCTTCTATACACAATCAGTCATACTTCAGCAGGAATACAATCCGAAACTGTAGAGAAATTTACAACATTGGCAGCCAAGTTTACACATTTCCCTGACACTTAGCAACATGTAGCACTGTACTTGCAGTTGGGAAATGCCTGTAACGGAGAACATCAGCACTTTCTACGATGAAAAATCACCAGTAAAAGCTTCTAAACAGCAGGAATATGATCCAAAATCAGGGAGAAATTTACCACATCTGCAACCAAGTTTACATGTTTTCCAGATGTCAGCATGTAGCTTAATATAGCAGTGTAGGTGACATAATGTAGACACTTGCAGCAGTGTGCCTGGAGCAGATCTCTATACAAAGAAATTTGGCCCTCATTGAGGTCACACTCTAGACAGAGGAGCAAACACATGAACAGAGTATTCAAAGCAGTTTAAGACCTGAGGGTTTTGCTTGCAGGGCTTACTTTTCCATTTGTTTACCTTATTATTTGAAACTTTGGCTCGTGTAATAGCCCATGACCATCCTTTATTGTAACAATTTACATATGACACAAAATAAAAGCCCAATAGATCTCCTTTAATTTATCTTAGCTGTTTTTCTATATATAAAACGAATGGAATTTCTGTTAAATCTTTAATTGCTGTTGTTAGGCCTAATTGTCACTGTTGTGCCTGGCTGTTCTCTACAGCCTCCCATGTCTCAACATGGGATTACTGTTGTGGGTGTCAGTTTCTGTACAGGTGGATTCAACATAATCCCTAGTAGAAAAGTCGGCTTTAGCTAGATTGAAGATAACAACACATGAAATGATCTGTTTGACAGCTATATGAAAGAACGATTAAGACATTACTTTGTTTACTTTTTTCCTAAGTTCCTGTCTTACTCATGTCAGTAAACAAGTATGTCCTCTCCTTTTCACATTTCTCAAGAAGAGGTAGCTGCTTCAGCGGTCTGGGAAAAAACTTCTCAGGTACTAATTTGTTTCCTGGCTGACGTGGAAACCACAAAATTCCAGATAAAGGACTTTTTGCTTCCTCTAATTTTTTTTCATTCCTGATTCTTGCCCTCACCTGCCCTCCTCACGCTCCAGCAAACGTCGGTAGGTGGAGATCTCTCGCTCCAGCCTCATCTTGGTGTTGAGGAGCTGGCTGTGGCGCTGTCGCTGGGTGGCCAGCCCGCTCCTCACCTGCTCCAGCTCGTTCTCCAGCCCAGCGATCACCTGGGAAAGGTCCTGCAGCTGGGTGGAGTACATACGCTGGGTGTTCTGTAAGGAGCTCTCCAGGCCTTTCTCCTGAGAAAGCAAGAGGCAAGGAGCTGTAAGGATGATGACTACATAGTTACCTTTATGTCTTTGAAAAAGTCAAAATGGACTTCAAATAAGTGTGTAGAAACTAATAATATTCTGTACAAAGTATAAAAGTAAAAGAAAGTTTTTTGCGAGGTCTCTGCTGTGCTGAGCCACAAGGATACTGCCATGGTTTGAAGCATACAGAGTCATGTTTTTTTGCATATTTTTATGTATGCTAGCTACTGTTAGCATAAAGTTCAAAGCAGAGCTAGGCACAGCCCCACAGATAGTGATGAGCGGGCAGATTCTTTTCACAGCATCAGCTCTTTGAGTTGATAAATGTATCGAACCTTTCAAGGTTTCATACTTTTTGCAAATATGGTGTTGGTTTCTCTGTGACACTATGAGAAAATTTACACATGCAACAGCTAGTGCTGCCTGCTCCACAAACCTTCTATTCGGTGCATAAACAGTCTTAATGTTTATTAAAGTTTTCATTAGTAAAAATAAAATATTCATTTTAATGCACTGATTCAGCACTTCTCTTCTATGTAGGTAAGTTATGTGAGCTCAATACGATGCTTCAGAAATGTCACTGACCAACAATCTGTTGTTCTTTGAGGGGCAAGTATACATCTCAGTTATCTCCACAGCCTTTTGGGGCATTTTTGTGGTGTCACAACCTGAAAAATGATTTCCTGAACATATTTCATGCCTCACCTAATCAGTTTCCTTTACTCTTTGTTATCAAAGTGTTGTTTAAACACACTGGGTAACATAATACAACACATTTTCTTCTTTTCTTGTTGTATCCATGCTGTTTCTGTATTACAACGTACAGCTCAAGAACCAGTCAACGTCAGAAAAATGACCAAGCAGAGCTGGAGTCTTGGCTAATCAGTCCTTGTTTACTCACTTTAGTAGGCAGCGTGAGCTGTATGCTATAATTAAAGAGAGTGGGAAGAGTCGAGGATTCATGAGCACTCAGATGTTTGAAAGGCAGAAAAAGAGTCGTTCAAAAAGGTCATTCGTTAATATTAACCATAATTAGTCACAGAGCCACTAGCATGGCTGCAGACTCATCGAAGTCTTGTTGTCATATTTTATATGACATTATATGCATTTATTACATTATGTGTTTTAACAGACCATACTGGTGGTTTTACATGTTTTAATAAATTATAAATTGCACATACATTATTGAAGAGTATTTTCCAGTGGCAGCTTGCAGCTGCAGTCCTACCAAACTTATAGCATTAAATGAATACATACATTCCTGGAACCAAGGAAACAATAAGAATCAAGGGGTAGTTAAAAAACCTATGGAAAGGTCTGGATAATGGTTGGCAAAAATGTAAAATACAAACAATTTGTAGTTAATGGGGGAAATATGCAAATCAACCAATTTCCCAACTCGCTTGTATAGCTTTACAGTATAAATGCTATATACTATGCTACCAACATGTATGTATTCTGTTTTCTTAACTTGTCAATATCACTATCTTATCATTTCTTTATAATAAACACACGCAATTTGCCATGAAAGGAGTGTTATCAGTGGGACAGTTGGGGAGTGGCCATGCTGATACGAGATGACGTGTGTTTTCTTACCAAGGCATGTAGGGTCTCAATCTCAACCTGCAGGGAGTGCCACTGCTTCCGGGCCTCAGCGAGCTCGGCCCGGGCCTCCCTCAGGGCAGCGCCGCCGAGGCTCACCTGCGTCCATGCTGCCTCCTCCTAGGTGAGGTGACAGTTTAAATGTTAGAGGAGTCACAAGAACCAGAACCACACCACCACTGCTTCTATCTCATACACCGTCTAATTTTAAGTGCTCTTCAACAGTAAACTTCAGCCTCATGTGATAAAATGGAGGAAGTGTTTTTCTATCCCTAAAGAAACTTTCACCAAATATGCAGTAAATGATGGCGTGTTGATTTTTGTGCGATTAATAAAATCAGGCCTGATAAGGAGCACGTACAACCACCTGACACACACACCTTGTAGGTAACAGTTGTTTCCCATTTGCACTCAGTCAGACGGTCAGAGGAGCAGCCACAGGTGGTGCTGTTGGTAGTGTGAGTTTCAGTTTAAGTAAACTGATGCTGAGCAGACTCCCGGCCTGCGTGTACACACAGCTTGTGCAGCTGTGTGTACACGCAGGCCCGGGAGTCTGCTGTTAGGCGTCTCACACCCTCCGTCCTCGCCTGCGTTCAAACGCAGTGAAGCGGTGAAGCTGTCTCAGCACAGTTGTGAAAATATTTTGACAGTTAAAACAAAAGACGATGACTCAAGTTATTCTGTGTCATTTATTACTCCAGTGATTCCCATTTTCTGTTTCAATGAATAAAGTATATTTTAATTAATAGGAAAAATTCTATGACAAGCAAAATTGGGCAGAGGTTGTCTTATATCAGCTCTTAATTGCTGATAACACTTGGATAAAGTTGGATGTTGAAGAAAGGGAATTATTATTCCATCAGTCATCTCAGGCAGTGATAGAGAGGCGTCTTACTTACAGAAACTGAAAAGTCCAAGCACTCATTATGTGGCTTCTATCACAGTGTTAAACTATTATATATTATATTACAGAATTAACAATTAGTTATTACCCAAATTGTGTCTTGTGAGGTCACAGTGACCTTTGACGACCAAAATCTAATCAGTCCATCCATCTGAGGACGTTTGTATATAATGAAATTCTCCTCAGGCGTTTATGGATGTCACATTCGCAAGAATAGGACAGACAGATGGATGAACTGATGGATGGAAAGACAGACGGATGGATGGATGGACTACCAGAGAACATAATGCCACAGGCCACAGATGTTGTTTTGAATGAAGTAAAAACTATTGCCGTCAAATAAATGTAGTAAAAAGCTAGAAAAATTAAAGAGTTGCTATATTTCTCATGGAAATTAAATAGAAGTGTTAAGTAGCTTCAAAAGGATTATAAATACTAAGTAAAGTATAAGTAAATGACATTTAGGCCTGATTTCGACAGAGTACTGGTTTCTGTACCTCTGCACACACTGTTACTGATTTAAAGTTTCTATTATTAACAGAAGTGTAGATTTTGGGGTGACATAGGGGTCACATCACGCAAAAGTAGTGACTCTCAGTAGAGACTTTTATTTGGACAAATCGAAAGACATTTACACCATAAATTGATGCAGAAAAGGTACAGATTGATGCAAAAATCCAGAAGAATTTAGGAAACTAAGTGTCAGATGCTCAAAAACCCCCAATGTTGAAATGAAACCTTGGTTGTTGATTATAAACCATGACAGAGATTCTAACTCAGCACATATAAAGGACCTCTGTGGAGTTTTTGACCACTAGTGGTGCTAGAGAGCAATGTTTTCTTTAGCAGTGTGTAGTTTGTAGCCCGCACATGCCTCAGGATCCACATTTACAACACAACATACATTGCTGCCGCTGGCTTCACACTGTTCTCCTGATTGGCAGTTGCTATTTTTAACACGCTGGGAAACACAGCAAAGTGCCAACAGGCCAGGAAAGAAGTCCACAAGCTAGAAAACATGGATGAAAGAATTACAAAAAAAACCCCAACTTTTTGCTAGTGTTTCCTGATGAAGGAAATACATTCAACCATTCATGACCTCAAGGATACAAACAATGTTTTTTTTAATTAATTTATTCATTAAATTACTCTCAGGGACAGTGCACATTGATCAACATCACTGTAAATGTGATGTGTGTTCGCCAAAGGGCTAATTTTCAGCTGTTGTCCCTCCTCGGCCTGATGTTGTGTTGGCCATTAAAACAGCAAATAAAGCGCAAGACAAAATTAGAACAGGAGAAATAAAAACATAAAAAGCAAAACATGATAAAAAGCTTAGAGAGGTAAGGGAGCAGCATGCAAAGTAGGACACGTAAAAAGCGCACAATAATACAAAACTTTGTTAAGCAAACAATCAACACAAAGAGTTTAAACATTGCAACATGAAGTCACATTTCAAAAGACAAAGCATAAGCAGATGATCAGAACAAACAATAAAATGACGACAATTACAGAGGACAGATCAAATCAAAAGGGATATAACTTTAGTGTGTTAAAAAAAAACACAACTAAACCCCAAATCATTACAATGCAGAAAAGATATTACAAATGAAAAGGCCTGCCCATGACCACTTAAAGCTTTCAACTTCATCATTAACCCAAGCTAACATGTGTTCATATGACACAATTTCTGACATAGCTTCCCTCCATTTTTCAAAATCTGCAGGGGGTTTGTATTTGTTTTCCAAAATCTGAGGATCACTCAAGCAGCTGTGAAGAACCCTACTTTTATCACAACAAAGTCATATTTTGATACATTTGGCACTTCTGTTCGGTCCCCCATAAGGCATATCCTTGGTGATTTAGGTATCGTCGTACCTAACCACTTCTCTATGTGACCCACAACTTCTAGGTTTACATTCCCAGATTGCATGTAGAAATGTTCCTGTTTCTGTCTGATATTTCCAACATAAATTATTAGCCAGTAGACCCATGATGTCATGTAGTTTTGTAGGCTGCATCAGGTTTTGACTCTCTGCCATTGTTTGGACTCCAACTCTGCCAACTCATGAAGTAAACAATGCAACTCTCCCCAGAAAGCACGGTTTTGCCTATTCAGTATCATAATAATATCATATCCAGCTGACTGCACGTCCATATCCCCGGTATGGCACTTTTTTGTCAAAAAGACACAGCATCATTTGAAGGTAAATACTCCCCCGTTAATAATCATGGACATCATGCAGGCTTTTGACTGCAGTATTGTGTAACCGTAAGGCAGAAATGCTCTGATGTAAACAACAGCATTCTTATAAAACCTGCTCCATTTTAGCACTGAGGTAGCTTTAGCCTTTGGCCAAGGCACTTTATTGTCGCTGTCAAACCAAAGTCATTGCCCTGTGGCAGAGGAACACTGGGGTAAGAAAAGGCTTCCTGTCTGCGCTCTCTCCAGTAACAACAAAAAGGAGGACAGTAAGGCTAAAAAAAAAAAAAATAGAAAAGCTCCTACTTTGAAATGAAAAACGCTGCTGTTACTCGATAAAAGAGGCAAATGTTTGAAAGATAAGTCGATCTGAATGCTGAGGTTGTAATTTCCCTCATAAATATTTAATGAAGATCAGGGATCATTCACCCAGAGTTGTAGACGATGAAACACAATACTGTAATTGTGTGTAACAGTAGAAAAGGCAAAGTTAGCCAGGAGACAATCACACAAAAACATACACAAACCTGCAAAAAGGCAAACACAGACACACAAATACAAGCAAAGAGCAAAGAGGCACGGTGAGTCTTAACCCTCCGGCCTTTCAGGACAACAAACAAACACTCTGCTAATCATTTATTTCCACATACATCACTCAGTGTCGCCTGTGGGACAGCCTGGAGTTGGTCTTGAGGGTGTGTCTGCCTGGCAGCGGGCCAGGACAACATGAGAGAGGCATAGAAAAAAAAAAAAGATGAGTGAAGATGCAGGAGTGGATGCGTACCTCACTGAGAACTCCTCCGTGTGTTCTGGATGCTGCTGCTGCTGCTCCAGAGCGGCTGGGCCCCACCAGGCCGGGGAGTGGATTTGACGTGGCCCCCAGGCCATGGTGTCTCTCGCCCAGGCCGGGGAGTCTGCCCTGGTCGCACTGCGCTCTGATTCGGTCGAGGAGCTGGGTGAGCTCCATCCCTGTGCCATCCTCCTCCTCCCCTCTTGCTGCTGTGGCCGTTGCTAACAGAGCATCGCAGGAGCCGGCCCGCTGCAGCTGCAGAGCCCGGGCTGCCTGCAAACAGCCAACCAGATGGAGCAGGAGGGGGAGGGAGGGAGAGAGAGAACGAGAGAGAGAGCGAGAGAGAGAGAAAGACATAGGAAGGATGACAAGAGAGTGATGTAAAGAGTGAGAGGAGAAGCACAAAACAAAGACAGAGATGAAACTTATTATATTTGAATCAATGCAAAGGAGAAAAAGAGGGCAAGAGTGATGTGTGTGTAAGAGTGTGTGTGGGCAGAGAGCTTTGTGAGTCCACGCAATGCAGAGGCAAGAGGAAAGATAACAGCCAGTTATTGAGATATACAGTACATGTGTGGACACGACATTTGAGGTGAGGGTGCATTAGTCAGCAGGAATGAGCAAATGAAGAGGAGGAGGGAGAAAGGAGGCAGAGAGGAGGGGTGGATGAGGTCAGAGTGAAGGCACGAAGAATTGTTAGATGGTGTGAAATGTAGCGAATACACACACACACACACACACACACACACACACACACGTGACAGGATGATAATTTCAGGATAGTGAAAGTACAACAATGTACATATAATATGCCTGTTATAACAATACTAAGTATAAAACACTACTTATCACTGTATCTACTCTTCTATTTCAACAAGTCATCCTGGTCAGCATCACAAAGTCCTCCCCCTAATAGAGTGCTCCAATGATAGATAATAGAGTGCACCAACCTGGAAGCTAATGTCGCCTGTGGGATTTTTCCATTGGATTTTGGATCATTGCATAAAATAAGCTCTGTGGCAAACAAACCTTTATGATACAATGGAGATTTTGTTCAGCAAGATTATCTCCACAAATGAACTCACTTTTATGCTTTCTGAAGCCTAAATGTAGCCACTAGAAGTAAAAAGCTGTTGCTAGGTTAAAATGAACTACCATGTCATGTCACCACCGCGACGAGGCTCTAAAGCCGTGTGCGCTGTGGCTCAAAGTGACGATGTTCTGTAATTTTATTTAACCACGTATTAGCAACCACTTTTTTTAAGACACATAAAAGCCTCACATAAGAGCTTGTGAGTGTGGTGTTTACTGGTTGGTTTTATGTTGTGGAACAAAACATGAAAGTCTCTTCAGCTTGTGTTAACCATAGAACTTTTTTCAGGCTTCTCCCCAAAAAAACATTCAAGAAACCCATTGACTTTGAGATGAGGAACCGGAGATGCTGACAGGAACAGTGAAACAGGCAGGCAGATGAGTTAGAAAGATAAAAAAGAAACAGATGTAAATCATTTGCAGGCAGTACATTTATTGACCTCAAATTCCTGGTTCATCTCCTGCAGCTCGGTCATGGAGTGGCGAAGGTCTGCCTGCAGCGCCACGCTGTTCTGATCCACCTTCCTCTTTGACTCCCTGAGCAGAGCCACCTGTTGCTCCAGACGCCTGGTGTTCACCTCCTCCGTCTCACACCTGTGATTTCAACAGACAAAGCTTTTCAATCAGTGTTAATCATTTAACCATGGAATACATTAATAACACGAAAACACTATAGAAATACAGAGAAAACACATTTATTTAAACAGAGTGCAGCAGAGCAAAGTCAAGGGGAAAGTTTTTATTTCCATGAAATATTGACACATTCCTCAGTGTTGCCAAAGACCCTGTTAAAGGGGAGACAATGCAGATGTAGAGGGTAAAAACATTTTAACTAATAGATAGTATTACACTCATTAACATAATTATTTTTTTCATTGAAAAGTTTGCCTAAATTATATGCTTAACTATGCATATGAGTCACGACCTAAGTCATAAGTGCAAATTTACATACATTTCCAGGACAGATATCTGGACTTTAAAGCCAATTTCAAAATATGTGTTTCATTTTGTTGACACATTAGAGTCAAAGGTTTTTACAAAGGGAGTTTCCTTTTGATAAAATTAGTAAAGTAATAAAATTTCCTTTTATTACTCCATAAGTCAGAAAGTGTTGTTAACAGCCATAAAAATAGAAAAATAAACTAAAAGAATTTGCCATGTTCATAGTATTAAAAATCAGGCTATGAATGATATACTGTATAAACTAAACCCCTTTATAAAAATACACAGAATATCATTGGGAATAAGTTTGCATTAAGTTTGGTTAATGCATGTGCTACTGATGTGGAGATTTCTGGCTCAAAGCATGAAAGAAATTAACTTAGAGAAAATTACCTTTATAAATATATACTGTAAAATTCAATACATTTTTAGGGGAAAAAATAGGACAATACAGGTGAATAGGCTAAAAAAAGTTTAACTAACACATATCACCATGACACCAGTTGATCAATTACATTAAGACAATTATTTTTTCTATTACAGGTTTTCTGAAATTTAACGTTTAAATATTAAAATTATGCATTGTCTAAGGCTTTTTGCACACATTTCCAGAACAGGAATCTAAACTAAAATAAAATCCTAAATGTGAATTTGACATTTTCTTTCCACTTTGACTGAAAGCAGACATCTTATGGAAGCAAAGTAGCCCAAAACTTTCATCCTGTAGTGTCTCTCCTTAACTTCTTTAAAAGTGGATTTCAGACAAAAGCTACTGAGTATCCACTAAGGGGTTAAAGATTTGTGATTTAGAGCTCCTTTGTGGTGCATGACAATGACGGAGGATGTTGTGAAAATCATAACTACAAGTAAAAAGACCTTGACATGATTTAACTGTGTCATAAACAGAGTCCAGAGTCTCACAGACACTCAGCCGGTCAGGAGACACGTCAGGTGGAGCTATAAATAGAACAGGTGTATTTATTTCAAGCTGCAGCGTATCGCCACTGTCCTTCAGGGGTTAATGGCTGACAGTGGAGGGATGGTGTTGTGTGTTTCTGTGTGTGTGTGTGTGTGTGTGTGTGTGTGTGTGTGTTGGGGGTGGTGGGGGGGCTCGGTGTCACTCTGCATCAATACATAAGTGAAAGTGCCGACGCGGCACAAAGCCCGGCCTGGATTTGTATGCAGGTTGGCTCACAGGAGCGGGAACTGGCCTGAGTTAGATAACAGAGGGATGGAAAAGCATTGCAGCAGGATGAAAACAGGACGTCTTTGGTCGTTCTTCCACAGCCATAATTAGTGGGTACATACATGAATTGTATAAATGTGCGTAACATGTTAATGCATCCTGACTAATATTCTCATCAATAAGCCCTGGGCTGTATTGATTGAGGGAGAGGAGC
Organism: Plectropomus leopardus; assembly: GCF_008729295.1. Taxonomy (NCBI): domain Eukaryota; kingdom Metazoa; phylum Chordata; class Actinopteri; order Perciformes; family Serranidae; genus Plectropomus; species Plectropomus leopardus. The sequence goes on from NC_056466.1 coordinate 9,089,544, forward strand.
GTTAGAGCTTTCAGGAAAACTGCAGCCAAATACAGCTGACCTGGCCTGGATGGCAGCAGCTCTGGACTTCATGCTGTCAGACTGTAATGCCAGCTGGGCATTCTCCATCAGCAGGTTACCAACCTGTCAAAAACAAAAAGATACAATAACATAAGATTAGAAGGAAAGTGCAAACAATATGCAGTTCTACAGCTGAGCTAAAGTCTACTAAAACAGAGAACTTTTCAAGGTTTAAATATTTCTAGCTTTTACAAGTACTATTTCTTTACATCAGTACATGTAGATTGTGTAAGTTGAAATTTGATCTCAAAATGGATTTTACAAGTTTTAAAACATCTTGCCAAAGGACTACAGTTGAAAATGAGCCTGATGGCAAACACTGGCACATTCACAGAAATGTTAATTAATGTGTGTTGTCCTCATGAATAAAATAAATGAAAAAACGAAAAACTGATGTATGAAAAAAACTGGATACAGCGTTGGAGGTGGGGCCCCATTCATTAAAGTTGCTCAATGACACATGGAGCTAAAAATGTTCAACCTCCCAGGTGTAAAATTACTTGGATCCTCCGCATCGTTTGGCCCATAGTGCAGGCGCACAAGAGACTTCTGCCGGCTTCCAGTTTGATCAAATTGATCAAAACCTGATAGTGAAATGAGCCATTTTGTGGGGGTGGTAATGCTTGAAAAATGCATCTACTGATTTACAAAAACCTGTTTCACAATTCCAGTTTATAAGGATAAACTCATTTAGCGGCCAAATGACATCATGTGACAGAGCTGGAAGTTGTAATTCCCTGCTTTGGCCACTATGTCAAACTGAAAGCCAAGTGCTGTTCCTGGGGGCTCCATCGAGACCCTTTAAATGCATTACATCTTATTTTGGTAATTGAGTGCATTAATGTGACACTAATAAACAAGCTAACCACAAACCAAAGCAAAATTGCTAAGTCTTATTCATTATATTTGGTGTCTTTTTGTTTTATTCTGAATAAAACATTTAATACTAGTTTAATATGCTATGATGATTATTTGCTATAGTGACGGCAGCGCATGTAGATACAGCAGCCTGTAGCTCTTCAAATCCTTGCTACGTTTTTGATATATTTCGCTAAATTTTTCTATTTTTCCGAGTACATGGCCCCTTCTGCTGAAGCATGACTTTTCTACGACAGAGAAGCACTTATCAACATCTGGAAAAGTTGTGTGGAGTCTGGACTGAATGCAGCAGACCGCGAGAGGATCCCCACCAACAGCATACGAAGAGCGGCCAGTCAGACCAGAGGGAAAAACAAAACCGAAAGCTCCAGATGAAAAGCAGGAGGAGAGCCGGCATCAGGGGGAGGCAGACCCGACTTGGACCGAGAGCTGTTCCTCTACCAAGCCTTCCTCTGGCTAATGTCCGGTCACAGGAGAATAAAATAACAAGTAACACACAAATCAGAGTTGTGCACAGTGTTTATCTATCAGTGTGTACATAATGTATACATACTGTAAATGGAATAAAACCAACATCTAACTTCAACACAGCCAACAAATGACTGAATTTATTTGTTTAGCAATACCAGTGACTACTATGTTCAGAGACTTGTGTAAAAATTCCCCAAAAATGAACATTTTTATTGAATTTCAATTGACTCTCCCTGTTCATTTGCACAAGAAGGTGTCACCTTTACTCTTATCACCCACACAAAGATGATAACACACCTTATTTCCACTTGTTGAGTCCAACACTTTCAGACACACACCCATGTTGAATGGAAGCCAAAGATATCCTGGAATATTCCACAACATTAAACCATCAACACACCCATTATGTGGATTTTTGAGTGCACCACCCCATTCTTGAGCCCAAGTGAGATGACTGAATCAACACAGTGACAAGATACTTAGTCTTACGAGCTAAGTGGCCTTCATTAAGTCTCTTCTGTAAATCAGAGAATATAAAGCTGTTCTTAGGAGGATAAATATAAAGTAATCCTATATGTTGTCATGGAAGCATCCCCTGGATCACCGAACAATGCAAAGTTTGCTCTGTTGTCCGTCACAGTCATGGGAACATCAGCCAAACTCTGGAGACGAGCTGGATGACGTGGCGCTCAGCAAGAAAATGAGAGCCATTAAAATGTCTGTCAGTGACACTGACTCATGCACAATGTGACGCAAACACCAGGGAGCAGTTAAAAACTGTTAAGTCAGGTCATGTGAGATCACCATACCGGTAAATAACACTTAAGACTTGATATGGAATTACACACCAGGACTGAAAGCGTGCTCTTTCCAAGTAAACGCATTGATGTCAGTTCAAAAGAAAAATTTAGGTGAAGCGACACTGATGACACGCTCTGTGTTTGCCTCCCTGCACAGAAAAAATTAGCTGGCTGGCAAGGACGTAGTTTAATGCTGCAGACTCACTGCGTGATCTAAATGCTGAGAGGGGCAAAAACTGGGGCATTGCACACATGCAGGTGTTGTATTGAAGTCTGTTTCTCTGTCAAATAGTGTTTTCCTCCTGTTAAAATTATGTTTCCCCTGGCACCAACAAGAGAAATTCTCACTTGACATTAGTAGAAGTGTGTGTGTTTCAGTGCACAGAGTGGACTTGTGGAATGGGTTGGGCGACAGGTCAACAAACTATACAAAAAGATATTTTTGGCAGGTATATAGATGAGGAAAGCAGTGTCAGGAGTGTTTCTGTTTATTTTGTAACAATAGTGGATATCTGGATTGTAAATAAACCTGGGATAGTCATTTATGTATTTAATTTGGTGGCAAGTAAACTAGGGATGGTTGTTTGTGTACTAGATAAAGAAATAATAAATAAATATGGGAATTTGTTGAAATAATATATGAGTTAAAATTAAAAAAAATGAGAAAGGGGTAGGAATATACTTTTAGAATTTACTTCTACCTACTCCTTTTCAGACACTGTACTTTTGTTAGTTTGTTTATAATATGTTGTCATTTTTGGTTTGAAATAAAGTCACTCATTCATTCTAAAAAAAATTTAAGACCCATTCAATCTGAATTTTGGACACTTTAATACTTTTTAATGCCTTTTATTTGTTAATGTGTATTTAAGACATTTTAAGTGCTTTAAAGGAACACTGTGTAGGATTTAGTGTCATCTAGCAGTAAGGATTGCTGATTCCTGACTTTATCTGTTTGTTTTTTTATCATGTGTGGTAAGTGTTTTTTAAGTGTGAGGTATTTGTCCTGTTTGTACCTGCCCAGGAACTTCAGATGTAATTTAGCTAATAGCTAAATCTGGCATGAATCATCTCTTCTCATTTTGAGATCAATGTTTTTTTACGCATGTTCCTTGTTTGAATAAAGACATGACAAAAAAGATAAAAAGGAAAAAAAACTGCAATCTGCTGAAACTTCTCCTGGTTAGATATCTTTTAAGTGTTCACTGCTCAGGAGATTTTCACCAGGAGCTGAATAATCCACAGAGGTCTTTTTTTCTCCAAAACAAACAAACCCTGTTATTAAACCTGGTAAAAACACTGAATGGAGCTGTTTCACATTACAAATCAGTGTTTCTACAATACTGCTCGGCATGTCACAGACGGCCCGCTAACACAGCACCTGCTAAGGTCAGCTCACCTTTGTTTTCTGATCATTTAAGATCCAGATGTTCAGGAGGTTTTGACCAGGAGCAAAATTATCTTTAGGGGTCTCCTTCTCTCCAAACAAACAGTGATTTAGACCACTTAAAACACTGATGTAAGCAGACTGACGTCAAAATCAGTCTTATTATGACGCTGCTCTTTGCAGAGTGGTTGCTAGCTGCAGTGGACGACATGAAAACATGAATGGACCTTTCTAGAGCCAGTGTTTAGTTTGTCCATTCTGGGCTACTGTAGAAATATGGCGCTGCAGCATGGCGACATCCATGGACAAGGCCTCCCTCCCTGTTTTTATATAAACGGCTCATTCTAAGGTAACAAAAAAATTACGATTCCCATTTTCAGGTCATTATACACTACAGAAAAAAAGTATTATATTATTTTTCATTTTTGCCAATATATCCCCCTAAATCATACATACTGGACCTAAAAGCCAATATCGTTCTTATTTGCTACAAGGAAAACTTCAGTCAAGTAGATATCTTTCCTCATCACACCTTTAATGTTCCCGAGATACATCATAGAGCAGGTATTTGGGATTTCACATCCAAAAATATTTTTCAACAACTGTATTAACATTATCTCAGTATTACGGGATCTTTGTATAGGTCAAGCCTCCATGATTTAGAACATTTCAAGACTTTTTAAGGAGCCACGGTTCCTCTGTTGTGGGTTGTGAGAAATCATTTTTGATCCTTCAAAGACTGATCTACTGTATTTGACCTGTTTTTAAACATCACTAATGAGTATTTTGTTGCTCTTGGTTTAGAAGTATTTTCTCAGAAGGTAATTTTTTACATAATTATGAGAGATTTCTTTTAGTTTGATGCCAAATGAGTTTTATCTAGTTGGTTTTGAAAATGTTTTTACGTAAAAAGATAAGAGGGTGCTGTTTCTGGAGGTGTGAAAACATGAAGTTTACCAATAATCAACAGCAATTTTATAACTTTCATAGCCTAAAATGCATGCTTAACCATCACACATTGTCAGTCCCTCTATCAACAACTTTGCGAGTGTTCAAAGGGTTAATGTTACATGCTGGTTTACATCAATGTAATGTAACACCACCAGCACGGAGGTGGCTGTCTTCAAACCGGACCTGCCACTGTCCTTAAGCCACTTTGCCCAGCCTTTAAGTGAACATGCATTTGAGACTGTTCACATGATGTTGCATGCAGCTGTCAGCAACACTAGTAATCCGCCGTGTCTCTGTTTTGACTGCATTCATTGCTGTCTGATTATACACACCTGCTCCTGTTGTCTGCCAGCCAATATGGCCTTGAGCCGATGTAATGGAGTATAATCATTAAACAACACTGTCATATCTTTGTCTGGCAAACAGCTGTGCAATATGCAACACTTTTTAATAGTCTAAGCGATTCCAAATAATCATCTAACAGCTTAAAATCTCTCCACACAAACAGAGTCTAACCTGGGCACGGAGCTCCTTGACAGTCTGTTCCTGCTGGGACCAATCCCGAGAGCGGGAGGTGCTCCTGACGCCCCATTCGGCTATCTGAGCCTCCAGCCGCTGGTTAGCCTCCTGCAGCCTGTTCACCTGCTCCAGGAAGCCCTTTAAGCGGGCATTTAGACCCCACATGGTGTGACTGGAGTCCTGCAGCAAGTCCATGGAGACCTGAGAGAGCGCACACCCAGATGTTTACAGGCTCACACAACGAGGCGCTGACATTTCCATACAGTCAAATGACATGGCCGGTAGTGCCTGCGATGGCTAAAACATTCAGATAGGACGCGACTGACGGACTTCTGTTTCTTGCAGGATGCATACACAGTCATACAAAGCTACTATAACTTTAACAGCAAACACTCCACCATCTGTTTCCGATCACACGCTGCCAAGGCGTTAACTAGGTAAATGTTTACCCAGTGATACTCACCTGAGGCGACGTGGCCTTCCAGGAATAAGGCACAGAAACTGTAGTAACGAGGCAGTCTGTTCTCCTGGTCACACTGAGCTGATCCACCACTCCCCACAGCTTAGCCACATTCCTCTACAGCGATCTGGTCAACACTTTCTGCTTCCCACTGTGTCCCAGGTCATCAGCAGCAGGCCCCTGAGACAGAGCAGACAGGCTGCTGTTAACCTGCCGATATCACCGTTTACTTCTCAGATCGTAGTCTTCAGGTTCATCCACAACAGGGATGTTCCTCCCTGTCCCACCTCACCCCCCCCCAGGCAGCATGTGGGAGAGGGGAGAGCAGTGGGGGTAAGCACTGGACACTGTGCTTACATCACCAGCACTCTGGGGCCCTTTGTACTCTCTGATCCAGGATTACTGAGCCGCTTTCAAACAGGCAGCAACACAAGCTGTGGAGGGAATGTTCAGGGAGACACAGTGACAGGACCTGTGTGTGTGTGTGTGTGTGTGTGTGTGTGTGTGTGTGTGTGTGTGTGTGTGTGTGTGTGTGTGTGTATTTGAGTGGTGCTTTAATAAGAGGTTACCAATACATGTACTGTAATTACTGTGAAATATGTGTCCCTGTGCACTGTTCTGAAGTCAAGTAACACTTTGTGCAGAGTTACACTGTTTCTCAATAACAGTGTTGGCTGGTTTTAGATTAAAGTGAGCTTTTTTTTTAAAAATCTGTCTAGGCCAAAAGTTTCATCTTCTTAATATTATGATGTGCCCATCAATGTTTCCTTGGATACAATGGTGACAGATATTCCACAATTTTGTTTCAGCAAAGCAACATTATGTTTTTAGCGTGTGTATATATTTTCATAGCTTTCTTGTACCACCAACAGATGGCAGGATCACAGATATCATACTGTGCTGAAATTATTTTCGGCTTTAGTATAAGACGTATGTTTGATTAAGCTTGAGTGTGGTATTAAGATTTCACTGAATGTTAAAAGGCCAATCAGTGATCCAAATGTAAACAAATGGAAAAAGACTGTAACGTGGCATTGATCTCCAATTGACTGGCATTCAATGCAGAGAATAACACAAGGCTATACAACAACGGTATGTATTAACTCTTTCTGACAATAAGGTCAGACTGTAGCTTGCTAAACAGTGGCCACTGTGGCTTTAGGTGGAAATCACAGGCTAAATGCTAAAATATAGCATAATGGCCATGCCATGCCAAAAAATGTCACAACAAAGTGTATTTGTGCATCTTTGGGAAAAACCTGTGCTAGAAGCTTGATAACGTAAAGAACTCGCAAAGCTTATTGGTGACCAGATGAAACCATGCGAATAGCTTTCCACACTAACAACTTTGCAAACTGTCATAAAGCCAGCTGACAGTTTATTAAAGAGATGTTTTAGTGCCACTGATTGCTGTCTCATCACTGTCTGCATACCAGTCCTCTTTCGTGAAGTAGATCATTATCCTCCTGAGGAGGTTCAATAAAAGTGGATGATGCAACACAGCTCATAAAAGCTTCCTCCAGCTTCCTCTCACCACAAAGGTCACCAGCAGCAGTTTGCTATTGGTCACAACACAAATCTGTTGTCCACCAAAACTTGTCACAAAAATTTACTGCTGAAAAATGTAGGCTTTTTAAATGCTGGTATGACATGAGTGTTGTTAACTTCACAACAATATTCATCTGGAGTTGGCTAACATTAGCCAACCGTAGCCACCTTATGCTACTAGTTTTACAAGACCAAGAAAAAAACTGAAGCTGCATACACACACACACACACACCAAAAAACAAAGCAAAATAAAAAGAACTGAATTACCACCTTGCATATTTATGCCTCCACAAGCAGTCAATTTACAGTTTACATGTCCGTTCAGAGACACATATGAAGCCATGACAGCAGACAAAGCTTCAGATATGGATGTTGTAACAAATAAGCGACAAATTCTAAAACATGGAAGCTTCATACACATTTTCAACCCAGCAGATGAAGATCGATTCAATCAGCAGAGTTTTTGAGATTAGTGTCACCAGTGTCTTCCCTTCTGTTCACAAGTTATGGGCTTGAATAATTACAACAAAAGTGTCTTTGAAGAATATTTTGACGTCAGACTGAAGTTGACCTTTGACCTTTTGGATATAAAATGTTATCACTTCATCATTTTATCTTATTAGACATTTGTGTGAAAGTTTTTTTCACATAAATAGCGAATGAATTCGAAAAACGTCGCAATGACCTCCTCGACCTTTGATCACCAGTTTATCCATGAGTACAAGTGGACGTTTGTGCCAAATTTTAGGGAAACTCCCTCAAGGCATTCCCGAGTCATCAAGTTCATGAAAGCGGGAAAGATGGATGGACGGATGGACAGATGGACAGATGGACAGATGGACGGATGGACAGATGGATGACCCAAAACTATATTGCCTCTGGCCACGACTTTCGTTGACCCGCATGCATAAAAAAATGTGTACAAATTTAGCAATATTACCTCTTATTTCTTATGTGTTAAAAAAAATCATCTTTCAAAAGTCAAAGAGCATCAAAATAACGGCTTGCTCACATCACAAAAATGAATGAACTGTGAATGATGAAGACTTTTGATACAAGGTTTCACTGTTAGGAGATTCTCCCTTTTATAATGTGTTACTCTGTTCCTAATTCGTCTTCTAGGAGACGCTTTTGTAAATTTGCAAACAATGTATCTGAGGATTTGCTTATCAGACGACTTGAAGATGGTAAACAAGCCTGCCCTGCTGAGAGACAGGATGTGGGGATTATTAAAGGTAAGCGTTCACTTTTATCTGCTACAACCATTGTGCAAATATTGTCTCAGTCTCATCTTTTATTCTTTGCGCAGAGAAAGGACAGACGAGGAGAAACCAGCTGACTTTCTCATGTGGTTTTGCTAACAGTTCGCCAAAGTTGTGGTTTCACTTATTTGTATGGTCTGAAAAAGAGCTGATTTACTGACAGAGAGAAACAGGAGAAAATGTCCATTATGAGACAGTAAAGCAGGGAAACGTGTGGGAAGAGGGAAATGTTGATGCAATTTTTAATTAAACACACACACACACACACAAAGCATGCTGACTAACCAAACAGTGCCAGACAGGACTGCTCGGACACTTACCATCATCACCCTCCCACAACCTCTCAGCGAGGTGGCCTGCTGTTGGCAAGAGGGCAGCGATGATGATGATTAACAAGGTTGTTAGTTAAAATCCTGGAAAAGTGACACTTGTCAGGGCGCTGCACGCAGCTCTAGTCTAAGTGTCTGGGACAAATGATGTCTGCTGTGACTACAAACAGGGAATGTCATCGAGCCGGTTTTTAGTTGTCATGTTGCTCCCACAAAGATCAAAGAAATCTCTCACTCTGTCGCACGCCATTTGGAAAAGGGTTTGGCAAGAGGAATCACGATACTGAGGGCTACATGGAAAAGCAGGTAGTGACTTGTTAGTAAGTTCAGAGCAGAGGTGAAGGCTGCAGAGGTGGACAATGCCTTCAAGAGAATGAAAACAAACAAGTCAGCCTCAGATTACGGGTTTAACAGTCTCATGCGCTCCCTCCTGTACCTGACCTTTGTGACCTTTCATTCCTCTGCCTCTGTTTCCCGCGAGGGTGGGCGCCAAGGAGCTCTTTGATCGTTTCTCATGTGACCACTCGTTTCTGTACAAGGGCCATTTTACTACAGCCGTTTGACGGAAAAAAGAAAAAGAAATACCCATTATGAAAACATGCTACACTTTGATCCATTCTCTGACATTTATAAAACAAACTCCACGCCAGAAGGTTTTGTCTGAACATGATATCATTACAAAAGCCTCTTGAGTTTTGGATTGGAAGGTATTGTGGTTTAAATCCAAAACCACAGGAGGGATTATGTCCACATAAACTGTTTAACAGACTGTTCTGTTGGGGCTATGTTCAGCTACAGTATGTCTCATGTGCTTCTGCTGGCTGTCAAAAGTTAAGAAGCCCCAATAATAGTCTTAAGAAGACCACATCACTCAACCAAGTGCCCTTTCAGTCACTCATTATTTATACTTCTACTGGAAATAATCATTACAATAATCATCATTGTACCATTTGACCACTCAAATGTGTAACGTAAAAGGGACCGCTGGTAGTTGGTAACTAAAGAGAAATTATCTGCCAACTCTACTGTTTTCGTCAACTCTGTGGACAGTTCTAGCATCTTTCTGCTAATTGTTTTGGTTTTCTAGCCCTAAACTTTACTGTTTTGATTCAGTCTTACATCTGATTAGAGTACATTTTTAAGCAAAAAAGCTAAGATACACCCACTGTGTGATATTTGCCCAGCATCAAACTGTAAATCAATCTTGGAACCCATTGGCTATTGTTTAAAGCCACATGGGGCCTAAGATCATATTTTTGTGGTTAAACAGAGGAAGCCAGCGGAGCCAGACACATCAGCTTATCTCTATAAAGTGATATGAATGCAGATAAATTTGATAAAGGCTAATATAAAGCTGACAGTGTCAGCCGATAGACAGCGGGTTCAGAGATTGCATTTAAACAAATGCTTAACACTTCTCACCACTGACTGTTTACCTGCTGTTCAAACTATGATTGATAAAGACAACTCGGATTACAAACCGAAACCAGAGCACTTCTGATTCCTGGGTCCTGTTGCCAACAGATTCCTCATACATATGCTGGTATGTTTATAGAAATTCATGGTGGACAGAAAAAGTTTGTGAATAACTCACTGTTGCCAACCAATGTCAGCGGAGAGTATAACTGCGCAGGCTTTGGAATTATATATTTTTCATTATTCCATACCTTCCTGAATTTTCACAGGGGTATATGGCAAATGATGGTATTTGTCTGCGAAGCGATCTACCCCCCAACTTCCCCCCCTCACATTCCCTTACCCTGACCAGTGACTTTCCCATGTACGGAAGGCACTACTTTCCTTATTAAACAGAGAAGTACAACGGTACACCTTCTGAATTCAAGTTTCTCTTTTTCACCAAACTAGGAGCTCAACTGCCTTGTTAACGCCTCACAAAGCACACTATACAAAAAGTCCACAAAATCAAAATAAAACTCACCAAAATCGCCATGTTAAGTCTTTCTGCTGTCAGTTCTGGTTTGGTCGAAATAACTCTATAATTCACCCACTTAAATGTGAAAATATGCTGTTTTCTCCAGCTTTCTCTCACTGCTTTTGCTAGCTGGCTGTTTACAGACATCTAAAGTTATCCCCTGACCATTATCTGACCTTTCCACCAGAAACTGACCTCTAGTGGCATGTACTGTGCACTACATACAGTAAAAAATCATATGGTTGGGATTTCAAAACACCCTGGTATACCATAACACAATGATACCACCCAAGTCTAATAAAGCCTACTCAAATAGTCACTACATGTCACACGATTACATTACAAACTCATTTGCACATTTGCAACATCATAAGTAACTATTCAAATATTAACAAGATTTTTAAAAAATGAACTTTTAAATTAAGTCATACGAAACTTAACTGACTCTGACTAAATCTAGCATTATCTTTTTTTAAAAGCTGCCTTTTTATGAAAGCAGTACAGACTGCAGAACTGAGGTATTATGAACAGAGAGGATTCAGACATTATAAACTCACTCGTGAACTCTTTTGAGAAAAATGTAGTTTTTTTTTTTTTTTTTTAGAACAAAATCAAAGAGTTCCCCAGAAAAACAATGGGGAACAGTGATTGGTTGTTGGGTACACTCGCATTTCTGTGTGGCTGATGATTGGCTGCTGTTTTCCTCCACTCACTGAACACAGAAAAGAGCTAAGATCTGCCAAAAGAAATCATCTAAAGTTTTCATTAGGCACCATATCTCATAAATTTTCTTTTTATTAAATAATAAATTGCAAAAGAGGTCCAAAGAGTCACCAATGCTTTGTAATGTTCAGTGTCAACATACATTTGACCATGTAGTGTTTCTCTGTATGTAGTGTTTTGGAACATAATGGAGATTTTTGCATTATAACAAACGCCAGACTTTAAGGCTCTATCATTTAGTGCTGTTTATCACTTTTACGTAAGCCAATTAGTAACTTTACAGACACAGAATCAACAAGCCCATCCTTGTTTTTCACAGTATCAGAACCAGAAGGTGCACATTTTCAGCCAGCAACTTTCCCTTACACCCTAATTCTATCGAACAAATCCTCCACACCTCAGGCTCCGATGCTGATCGTGCCAGTGGTGAATTATGTGGTTGCTGTCTAAATAGACAACCTGACACGCATCATTCCATACATTTCAAAGTTTACCGTCAAAAAGACAAAGATGGCACACAGATAAAAGAAATAACTTTGAAGGTTTTACACAATGAAGCAGCTTGTTTCTTCATGCATGAACCAGCAGGGAGGTTCCTCCTGATTGTCTGGGAAAGATGGTTGAAGACAATGCCACCTCGAAAACAATGTGTAATTATCGTCCATCATCAAAGCTGCTTTTTGCCATCCCACGCTGGTTCTTATACAAGTATCAAAAAGCATCAAAAAACCTAAGTTTCTGTCTTCCCTAAAGGCTGTAAAGGATCAGCTGATTTTAAACACACTGGGTGTTAACACATTTTGTTGGTTAATGTTAATGTTAATGTTAAACCCCTGAGGAACTTAGGTGGTTAACATCAAACACGACCCATTAAATATTTACATTACAAGGAAAAAGTAATGCGACAAGGGCTTGAGAAATAATTATCTTCATCATAATTTGTTTGACATTTGCCAACGCCCCAGGGTGACATCATACCTGCTCCTCAGAAAACAATTACAATAGGAGTACATCACTCAGTTGTCAATCATTCTGATGCAGAACAAGGATGGGCAAATGTTTCAATCAGACAAACAAGTTAGGGCCGTTGGGGGTGGTGCACCACCCAACCCGCAAAAATATGTAATGATCAACCATCGGAACCTGACCCATAAACTCCCAACTTCATATCATTAAAGTGACACTATTGTCAGGAATGAGGACTGAGACATGGACAGAGTGCCGCATGTGTATTGGTGTGTGTGTGTGTGTGTGTGTGTGTGTGTGTGTGTGTGTGTCTGTGTGTGGGAGTGTGGGAGTGTGGGAGTGCATGTTTAAGAGAGAGAGAGAGGGAGAGACAGCCAGAAAGAGGGGAAGAGAAGGTGGAAGGTGGACTATTTCAAGCAGTGGTACCGGTAAATCTGTAATCATCACTGCTTTATCACTTCTTGACCCCCACCAAAATTTGTGATTTTTATATTCCAGTTAATGTTTAAAAAAATCACCATGTTGGTCAGAGGTCGATGACAGTTGTACTTATGTCTGGCGAGGTGATATAGTAAACTGAGAAGAGGAACTTCTCTGTTTGATCTAACCTCTCGTGATAATGTGACAAGATGATTAACCTAAATTAGACTATGAGAAAAGCCTGTCAATAAAAAAGGCATTCAGGGACAGCAAGGTGGTGTAGTGTGACACAGAGAACTGAGCTGAACTTAAGTTATAGTTTTTTGATCTGGCATATGCCATTATAGCTTATATCTATAGTTAGTAAAAGAGTGATTCATTATATAATAAAATATTGTTCCAATAAACAAAATGTACAAAAAAAAATAGTATAGTTATAATAGTTAGGCCGACATTACACATAGGTCACAGGGGTTCATTAAAGTTGTTAAATTCAAAACATTCTACTTTGCTCATTAACGAGTCAACTCCCCTCTAAATTTGCACTGGGTATTGTTGTGTATGGTAAAAATAAAAAAAACAAATTCAGTAACAATAGCAGAGCCTTTTAAGTGATAGCAATACCAACAGAATACTTCATTTAATATCTTTTTTCTGCTACTTCATCAAACATCATGTGACTGGAAGCATTATGTTAATTACTTGATTTACTTTGATTTACCCTGTTACAAGTTTTTTGTTAGCTTTATTAAGCGTTAAATTTAAAATATATAGCTTTATGGAGCCCAGCCACTGGCACACACTAATGTGACATTAATCATCCTTGCCATTTTAACGCTGGTTTAATCTCCTTCGTCAGTTTAACTTTAGTTTAAACATCTGTGTTGTTAGGTTATTCTGTGTATAGAAAAGCTTATCTGAAGACTTTTGTATTTGCCTTAAGATGTATTTACATGTCAGTACTTCCATCAGTTCTTACGAAATGCTTACAGGGAAATGTTGCTACATACTGGAAAAACTGCCTCAGAGGACTGGTTTACTGAAGGTGAAAAAATTCCCATTAACTGAAAGCAAATTAAAAGGTAGTTAAAAATCCCAACAGCTAAAGGAAACCTGATTAAAGCACAGCACCTGCTCATCCACCCATTAATTACAGTAGAACACCACCCAGTCTCTTGTAATTGATCCATTTCACATCGTCCATACTGGTAGTTATAAATAATAAAAGTGATAAATGGACCTGTTTCATGGGCATTAGAGCCTATTCATTTTCAAAGTGATTATCAGAAATGAAAACAAGGTTGTTTGACTGCTATGGAAAAAATGATAATATGATCTGAGCTACCTTGATGAATCCGGAGTTTACCATTAATGCTGCCAAGATACATTTTAACTGTGCTGCAAAACAGTTTCTTGCACAGGCCATTACACGCTTGGTAGCAGACAGAAAGTGAGTTATTCCTTATCATAATTTCAAAACACTGTCATAGTCATTCTCCCAGTCTTGTGCAACTACCAAAGGAGGGATCAGACAACATGCTGTGTTTTGTGACTAGCTTCTGTGATACACCTGTTGCAAATTGAGGTCACTTGAATTAAATCATGCTGACAGACAAACCAACACAGACCTGCCTGGATATCATCAAACCACAACATTGCACAAAATGATTATTATCCAAAGGCGATTGAAGACCTCTGCTTTCTGTTAAAGGGGATTGTGGAAGAAGCACTGAAAATATTTGTGTTTTTAGTCAAGTCCTACATCAGATGTTAGTTGAAAAGTGAATTTTTTTAAAGTCTCATCAGGGGTTTAACTCTATCACTATCTCCCCAGTCACAAAAAGAAAATGTTGAAACTGTACATGCCTGCAAACCACAAATTTGCTACATTTGCATATTTAATAGTTTCACATGTATCAAATCAATGTTTTGTAAGTGACAGCTGGCTTTGTCATCCACGGGTGGAGGAAATGATTGATAGCATATCTGCAAACGACCGTTTGAGATTAACAAACAACAAAACCGGTTGTGATTTTAGGCTCCAAACTTGGGTTTTCTCACGTGGGTTTTCCTCATTCTCATAGTTGCACAAAAAGTGCAGATGTTTTTTTTCAACATGACATCTCTGCATTTCCTGTTGAAATTGTGCCCCCAAACTGGGTATTTAAAGCCAAAACATTATCTTTTTCTAACCGTAACCAAGTGGTTTTTGTGTCTAACCCTAACCACACATTGTTGATATATCAACTACATAATAACATGCAAATGTAACATAGTTGTTAAGGTTTCCCAAACATTCATTTATTTGTGGCAGCCCACAACAAATACATGAATCTGAAACATCTGCTGCCAGAAATAGATTTTCTATTTTTAGAGCTGGACCATTTATCAAGAGCGCTGTTGAAATATATACACCCTTCAGTTATGCATTGCACCTCTCAGAGCGCAGACCAACAGAACATCAGGTGCATTAAAAATGAAACGTTGCCGTTCATTCTGCAGGGTCTAAAAGTTTGCATTTACTTGCAGCAGCTGCTCCTGTCACCCACTGACCTGATCTGATCAATTGTGAACGGATCGACGGATCAACTGTTCCCCCTGCAAGTCACAAACTGCTGAGGAAAAACTAAAAAATAAAGCATGGATAACTCCACCTGTGTTGCCTTCACTAACCCGCAAAACACACCTCTTCCTTTAAAGAGGTGATGAATGGGGACACAAACGCATTTAAAAGAACTGTCAGCTATCACTACACATCAACTCTAAATCTACGGGAAACACTGTATTGGTAGTTTGCAGAAGTGCACAATGCCAACATTTTATCTCATGGGTTGTTATTACAGCACAAATAAGAAACACTGTACACACAAGTGACTGCAGATGTGGGAAAACATATTTTTGCTATCAGTAAAAGCAGTCTTTAAAAAACAATTGTTCACACAAGGCCACTATATAAGAACAACTGATGTTAGCTGATCTGCATTACATTCTGTATAAGTTAGTTTAAAGAAGTGAATAATACATAACAGGGCAATTGCCTTAAATATCTAAAACTAACAATATCCTCACTGCCTCTGGAGTTTATAAAAACCCATGTGTAAGCAAGAAATAATAGGCTACTGGAGACATACAACTGAGAGTAGGCCATGCAAAAAAGCTCACCTGTAACAGCTGATGCAACAGCAGCATCCTGAGGCAGGAACACTACAACAAAGAAGTTGTCAATTAACTGTGTGATCGCTGAGAGTTGTGCCAATGTCCAGGGTAATAAGATCATGTCATTTTAATTAAAGTCATTTCGAAAACAAAAGGGGTCTGGGGCAAATGTTCAAGCACCTTAGCAACACAGGGTAGTAACGTGTAAACAGTTTCAAATGCGAGTGTGGGAGAATACTTACAGCATAAATAACGTGTCCTTTAATAAAACTTGTTGTATATGCTGTAGACAGACACGGATTACTTGAAATAGGTGTTACATTACTAGAGAAAACCAGGAAACCGAGGGAAAATGTCGCGCCATTAGCTTTTCGGCTTTTCCTCAAGCGGTACAAAACTACAATTACCAGAATGCAAAGCGCGAATGCTCCCGCTCCTGGGTGACGTACCACGGACGTAACACGAGCTCGGCGGAACTCGGCCGTTTCAAACCAGAAAACAACATGGCAGCCGGCATAAAACAGACGACCGCAAAACGGTAAGCTAAAATGTGTCAGAAAACATTTCAGGCGAAAAATAGGCAACACAGTTACATGGATTGGGGTTAAATTACGGCTTAGTTTTACCGCTTGGTGTCAACATTTTCAGCCTCGGTTTTACAATATAGAAAACATAAACATTAAGGCGGCTGCCTCTTGTGCATAAATTCTGGTAGTACAGACAAACAGCGCATTAAAATATGATTCGGAAAATATTTTAAGCTAGAAATAGAACAGTAGTAACATAATCTCGGTTTATATTTGACCGGGATTGCCTAGTTTTACCGCTTGATAGGAGTTTGGTCTCTGGATCCACTGTAATGTCAGGAAGGATTTAAGATGAGATGAGCAGGAAGAGCCGGCCGCTGGTAAGGGACTGTTCATTATTTATCAGGGTAGGGGTGGTGCAAAACATTGGAGGCATGCCATTTTTAAGCACTGTGGAGGGACTTGTGTTTTTTATTTTTCTTAGGAAAAAGACATAAAGATTTTAATGGTTGTAGGCTATTTTGTGTTTATTTTACATACACTTTGAACCCGAAATCGCGCTGGGGGGTTTGAAAGACCGGTTTCCACCAAAAGAACACAATTTATTATAACTAGAAACTGTAAAAATATCATCTTTTTTTTTATATCATCCACAGCCCTTGTTGTTTGTCATCAAAATCAGTGGTTTACATTAGTAAAGTACTAATATGACATTGTAAAAAATATTCTGTTACAGGTAAATGTTCAGCAGTGGAAATTTCACTTTAGTGGAAGTACGCTAGGTATAATTAGAAAAAAGTGTCAAAAATAAAAGTAACCAGTGCTGATAAATCTTAAATCAATCAATCAAACAAACAAATTTTACGAAATTAGTGGATTTAGAGAAATGTATAAATCAGGAAAAAAAGCTGGGTAAAATGTCTAGGAAAGGGGTGAAAACGTGGAAAAAAAAGCCAGGGGAAATTATTGCAACTATAACCATATTTATAATGAACATACTTACATATTTTCAGATATGGTACAGAAAATCATCATTCTAAGCACTTATTTTAATGCATTATATTGTTTGTTGATTTAAAAAAAAAAAAAAAATCTTTTTTTGTTGCTAAATTTCATATAATTCTTTTTCCCTTTTTTTTAAAACTAATTTTTCATGTTTGAGTTGCTCTTCGCCTTCCCATGTTTTTATTTTTTTATTTTAAATGAAGCCAATTTGCTGAGGCTTCACAGGGTTAATCATTTCCGCCTGAGATTAGGGGTATCAGACAGGCTTAATTAAAGTTGACAGGCTCGCTGAAGAATGCATCACACGCCTATGAGTCGTTGAAATCGGGAAGTAAACCTGAATGCCTAACGCTAGCCACCACGCCCTGTGTGGTCACACCTGTGATGGTGGCCAGCAGCATCTTTCCTGCTACCTGTTGGGCTGCTCCCACCCCCAGGAAGAAGGGTATAAAATGCGTCCTGCGGGCCGCCTCAGCACCAGCTCCTCCAGACCTCCTGAGGTTAGACAAGTTTACGTGAACTCTGTACGCGAGCCAGAACATAAGTCACCATGAGCGCCACTCGCTATTCGTTTTCCAGCTCCTCCGTCTCCGCTGCGCCCGTGCTGTCAAAATCCAGGCGGACTCCGAGCGTCCATGGCTGTGCAGGTGGTAAAACAGTCTTGATGTCCTACGCCTCCAACGGCATCGGCGCAGGCTATGACTTCGGAGGGGGTTACGGAGGTGCGGGGATCAATTTCGGCGTCGCAGGCGGCGAGAAAGCGACCATGCAGAACCTCAATGACCGTCTGGCTTCCTACCTGGAGAAGGTGCGCTCTCTGGAGGCTGCCAATACCAAGCTGGAGTGTCAGATCCGCGAGTGGTACGAGAAGCAGACCCCCACAGTCAGGGACTACAGCAAGTACCTGGTCATCATTGAGGACCTGCGCAAGAAGGTGAGCTTCCTCCTCCCCACAGACACATGAACCAAAATGTCTCTATAAGCTCAAATTCACCCCCGTGAAAAAATGTATATTTTATCCACAAATAAGGTTTTTAATGTTTTTATCCCCTGTTCCCAAATTTACCTACATCATTTGTTGCCATGCTGTTATTTGTTGATTCCCCTGGTTAAACTTATATTAAGATTAAATTACAAAATAATTTCGATAAATGCAATTAAACAACTCTAATGATTAAAGATGAATTTTCTCATGTGTAGTGTGTTAAAACTCAACACAAACCATTGTAGACAATCTTTTATTTATTTATTGCAGATTCACTATTAAATTCTAGTCAGCAGAATAATTTTTAGTTAGTTATATGTATCTCCAAGCCCTTAATAGTGTCAGCTGGTTTTTATGTTATTTTATATCTTCATATTTGTTTTTATTTTATGGCTTCATTTTTTTTTCATTTGATTGTTTAATATTTTTATTTTTATATTTTGAAACTTACAGTTAGCTAGTTCTTATAACCATACTTTTATGTAGTTTATATTAGGTTTTATATTTTCTATATATGGTATTTTATGTGTGTTATACATTTTCTACTTTGCTATTTTAGTCCTTGTATTTGCATGCTGTATCTCCACTTCAACTTTGTATTGCAATTCTTATCCTGTCTTATCTTATCCTGTCTTGTCTTATCCTGTCTTATCTTATCCTGTCTTGTCTTATCCTGTCTTATCTTATTATTGTTTCTCACTACATTGCTCTCAATTGATGAGCAAATGTGATAATTGTACAATGTTATTCCAGTTTAAAGCAACTACAATGAAATGTAAGTCAGGTGTTAAACTATTTTCAATACACCCTGGTGGCCCACATTCTAGAAATAATTCACGGACACACATGGATGGTTGTATTATATTTGTGTAAGAAACTACTGACAATGTTTCTCTTATTTTTTCTTTTTTTAGATCAGTGTTGCCACACAGGACAATGCCAGGCTGATGCTGCAGATCGATAATGCCAGACTGGCAGCTGAGGATTTCAGAATCAAGTGAGTGGAGGTTTATCAGAAGACTTGACAGATGCGATAACTTGACATGACATTCGTAAGGCAGTTCCAGGCTATGTGGACTTACTGTCACAGGGGTGTAACGGTCAACAGAGTAATAAAACTGGTGTGACTGGTTTTGGTGGAGCTCCACTTTGTCTTTTTTGTTGTTGGTGGTAACACTAATTAAGCAGGTGCAGCAACATGAACCTCTATGCCTTTGTTTGTTTGTTCTTGACAGGTTTGAGAATGAAATGGCAGTGCGCATGTCAGTGGAGCAGGACATCGCCGGACTGCGCAAGGTTCTGGATGACCTGACCGTAGTCCGCTCCGACCTGGAGGTGCAGGTGGAGGGCCTGAAGGAGGAGCTGGTCTACCTGAAGAAGAACCATGCAGAGGTGAAAGATCTACTCTTAGGAATTGCATCACAGTATCTCAGTAGACTCCTTTTGCACGACATAACAAAACGTCAGCCTTGTTCAGTGTTAAAATAGTTTCCTGACATGATCAAAAGGAAATATTAGTGAGCCATTCCTCTCATAGTTTTTGGAAAGTCTTTTGGGCACAGTGCCAGAAAGTTGAAGGTTAAAACAATCTTAAAATAGTTTCTCATGAGACAGTTTGTCAGCTATTTGCTTAATGTCTCCCAGTGTTATCTTTGGCTTGTACAAACAACAGCTTATGCAGAACTTGTTGGATTGTCGGCTGCGCCTTCAGGATGTGTACCGATAGGCACTGCTGCCGGCCCCAGGGTGCTGTCAAAAACAGTGACGCAAATAACATGACAGATGTTAGTTTCATTTATAAATGCTATAAAAGCTCTTCTACATGATCATCAATGAAGATAATTAGATACATCAGATAAGGGTTCATTATGACAAATGTTTGGCATCATCACTTTAATTAACCCTTTGAAATCAGTTTTATTGTGCTGCATTCAGATACCTTTACAAGCTATTTCACCATTTGAAGCAAACTGGTTTGATTTTTTTCAAAAACTGTTGAAATGACGAATGAGCCAATGTAACTTTTGCTGAACAGCGGCCCTTATGACCACAAGCGGTAACTACAGAATTCTAAAATGTGAAACAGCAGCACATCTTAAAAGAGTAATAAAGACAGTGAACTGACTAAGTAACTGAGTTAAACAACATGTATCCATTTAAAGTTCGCATGAGCTAAATGTGGGTTTTATTTTTAAACTCATCTGACCTTTGACTTTGTTATGCTGCCTGTAGGAGATGGCGGCCCTGCGTGGCCAAGTTACCAGCAACTCTGTGAATGTGGAGGTGGATGCCAAACCTCAGGAAAACCTCGCCAGTACCATGGAACAGATCAGACTGCAGTATGAGGGCATTGCTGAGAAGAATCGCCGTGAAATGGAGGCCTGGTACCAGGCCAAGGTGAGGGGAAACCAGAGAATATGCCCATTACATGTCATGGCATGCCTGCATTTAACTGAAAATGTGTCCTAAATTCCAAGTGATTACCAAACAGCCTGAATAGCATTTTTACAATTTGTCACGTCTTCCAGTTTGATGCCCTGAGCAAGGAGGTGGCGTCCAGCACAGAGACCCTCCAGACCTCCCGTACTGAGATCAATGAGCTCAAGAAGACCCTGCAGTCCCTGCAGATCGAGCTGCAGTCTCAGCTCAGCCTGGTAATTCACATCCTATATTAGCAGATTCACCAGTCCATACTGCAAATATACATTTTCATGCAATCATTTTTTTCACCGTATTATAGCGCTTCAACATCACCAATACCAACACCAACACCAAATCTGTCATCTTTGATTTGTATAACACACCTTAGTTACATATTTTACAACATGTTTGGCTATAGAGTGCTGCAGGAATTAATTTATTTGCCAGTCGTCACTGGGTTTTAGATTATTGCATAAAATAAGCTCTGTGGAAAACAAAAAATTGATACTTCCACATTTTGTTCAGTGGGATAATCTTCAAAAATGAACACCACTGTTACGATTTTGGAAGCAAAAATATAATCGCCAGAGGGAAAAAAGCTAACGTTAGGCTATAAACAGACAACACTATGGTTGCATGACTTCACTGTCACGCTACAACAAGGGTTTTAAGCCAATTTCAGAGTGATGATGTGCTGTAATTTCCTTTAGCCGCTTGTTAGCAGCTGCCTTTTTTAAGACCCATAAAAGCACCTATGTCGTACAACAAAATGTAAAAGTATTTGTGTTAACCACAGACCTTATTTCAGCCATCTAACCTAAAGCCGTTGAAAAATTGCTTTGTCTCAAGGGAACTGGAAGTGCAGAAAGACTTGCTCATTTCCATGTTTTAGGACTCATTCCTGCAGCACTTATTACACACCATAAATAGTCAGTAGGTCAGTAAACCTGTCAGTCAGCTTTGTAAAAACTTCCTCACCCAGTTTTGTTTTGTTTGTTTATTTACACTTGAGGCAATGTAAAGTTAGAAGACAAGCAATTAGCACTCCATAAACCCTCATATCTCCTCCTGTGTTTCCTCCCGTGCAGAAAGCTGCCTTGGAGGGCCAGCTGGCAGAGACTGAGTCTCGCTACAGCCTGCAGCTGAGCCAGCTTCAGGCCATGGTCAACAGCCTAGAGACAGAGCTCTCACAGGTGAGGAATGACATCGAGAGGCAGGCCCGCGAATACCAGATCCTGCTCGATATCAAGACCAGGCTGGAGCTGGAGATAGCCGAGTACAGAAGACTGCTGGATGGAGGGGATGTTAAGTAAGGGGATTTTTTTTTAAATTAGTTTGTGAAAAACAAAAAGAAAAGTCCAACTTGATGTATGATAGCTGAATAAGGCAGGCACAATTACACAATTAACATTTGTCTGTCTTCTAGGACAACTGTTGTCAAAACCGTGGAAGTGGTCAAACGTAAGCTCACATAACCACAGATATATATATATTTTTTTTTTTTTGCTTTTTGCTTGTAAAAAATAATCATGCTACAAGTTAAACTTTGTTTTGATTTCATCTGCAGCTAAACCAGTCGTAACCACAAGAACAAGGACAGTGGTTGAGCAGATCGTTGATGGACAAGTGGTATCCCGCACGGAGGATGTGGACACAGAGGTTATCAATAAGTAGACAGACTGGGTCCCAACATATCTCAGTCAAATGATGAATCAGTAGTAGAAGAAACTAGCCCCAAGAGGTCCTCCTGTATTTTTTCTGTTTTCTGACACCCATGTGAAAACATTTTATTATTTCACTCAGGTCTAAAATCTGTCTCTGTCTGTTTATTTCACTCTCCAAATATTTGAGTTGATATTTGGATTTACTGACAGAAAATATTTAAAATAAACAAAACCAAAAACATGCTTTAAATGACAACAATGTGTAAATGTTGGAGACAACCATATTATATAATTTACTTTTTTCGTTTTTTTCGTTTTCCTTTGATTTTTAAAACCCCATTTAGCCGAGTCAATGAAAACTTTACAGACCATCCTCTAATCTCCTGAAATACCAAATTTAGACAACAGGTGGCACTGTGAGCCCTGGAAAGGATAAACACATTTTTAAGAATTGAGGCTATTTCTTCTCTGGCCACTGGATTGAATAAAAATGTGGAGATATAAAAGAAAGATGGTATCTTTTTTTTGCAATTTTTCTGAGCATGTCAGTGTAAGAGATAATAGAAATGTTTTTGCGTTAAATACTGTGTGTGAAATCAAATAAAAGTGCTTGTTCAAATACAATAACCATGAATAAATCGCACCATTCTCAAGATGGTTGTTGTTCTCTTTTTGTTTTTTTCTCAAAATTAAGTCAACACTTTCCATAAATCTTGTGTAAAACCTGCAGTGAAAGGAGAATAAACCTCTAACTTCCACTTGTTTCATCTCCATTTGCACAAAGATAAGAAATTATAAACCAGGCTATATAGAAGCTATTGTGTCCAACTGCACTTGTTTCTCTCTTTGTCTAAATGTTACATTTTTTAAGAAGCTAACACAAAGCTAATAAGACTTCTTATGTGGCTACACAACTATTTCAACACTCAGAGTATTTGCTTTCTCTGCTTACCTTCATGCTATGTGCAAATATTTATAAAAGCCTACAGGGAGAGAGTCATTGTAACCATTAAGAGCTTTCTGTGTATTACTTTCTTCAATGAGTTGTTTACTTTGCTGCAATGGTCCATCTCCCTCAAAGGAGTATTTACAACTGGATCAGTAAAATTTATGATCTTGACTGAGACTTGTAACTTTTAGACTAAGACAAAATAATACATTTCTTCTCTAACAAATAATAAGTTAAATTCATAAGGAATAAAACTTGCCACTGCTAGATTTAAAACACTCTGATTTGTCAGGGGAACCAATGTCTTATGTTCCCCAGCTCTCCATCGCATATAATTTGAACTTGAAAAAGATGATTGTCAGTTCTGTATTCGTTCAATGTGACATGAGTTAGGCAAGGGCAAAAAAAAAAAAAAAAAATCAAAACTCTGAGAGTGATGAAATCATCTAAATATAGTTACCAATTGCATACCAAATAATAATGATAAAAAAAGAATTAATTATTGAAGAAAGAAAAAGAAAATCTCAATTAAGGAATGAAAAGGACTAGCTAAGGAAGAGAGAAGAGGTCTCGGGCCAGGTTTGATTTACATTTATTAGCAGGTTAAAGTCAGGATAAGGTAAAACATCCATAACTGTTCCCTATCTCCAAACAGGTTGAGGTGAAGAAAAAAAGTCTTCATAATGGGGTCTGAAACCTTCAAACGTGATCTTATTTGTCAGTTTTAATCTTACATTTGAATCAATTCATGGCTCTTTGTCATGTAAGGATACGGTCCCTGCAGTAACTACATCTTCAGGGCTGTTTGGTAGCTCATGGGTGGGGTCAGGAAAGGGAGGTGGCTGTATATTGTTTTTGTTTTTCAATACGAGGTTAGGGTCTTTAATTTTTCCATTTGCCAGATTGGAAATGAACTTAAATTTGACGCTTTTAATTTGAGATTTGCTCTAGAAAAAAATAATGCAAATTTTATGCAAAATGTGTGTGTGTGTGCAAATTTAACTTAACTTTTTGCACTACAACAGACACCATTGAACCAGTTTGCAGACTTTATGATTTCTCTGCTGTGTTTTAGCATTTTCTCATTATTGTCACTTATAGCAACATTGGATATAGTTAAATGTTTTGCTTTAACTGACCTCAAACATAATTAAATGTAACAGTTAAATAGTGAAAAAGTTTAGACTATTTTCTCCTTGTACATGCAGTGTTTTCATTTGTCCACTAGATGTCGGTATGTTTACTCTTTATAGCAGTCTTGGATATGAAGATAATCAGTTTCTGTGAGAATGTCTTCTTCACACAGAGGCAGTGTAGTTACTTTCTCATCAGTGTAACTTAACTAACAGAATTTTTTTCTATCATTACTGAATATTATAGAAAATAGTTCCAGCAGAGATCATTTTTCCATTATCTTACCTAAATGTTTCAAGACAAGTTTCATGACAAGTTTCAAGACAACCGTATAGAGGCAAATGTTTGCAATATTATCGTTTGCAGCAGCAGGGGAGGGGTTCAGGGTTCCCCCATATGGTAGCTACTTTTATATTTAATGCTTAGCTTAGTTTCTATTTTAAAATAATAACAAAAGAAACCTTATTTAAAATTAATCTGGGGTCAAATGACAGATTTTTCAGCATTAGTGTTATTTGTAATATAGCTATTTTTTCCCCTTTTGATCAAATAATCACTGTTTTTCTCCTGCTGTTGCACCATTTTGACATTACTTTGATATGCCTTTTTCAAATGGAATATTATTCATTCTTCTGTACTACTTCAAAACTTTAAAAAATTGCAAATCAGTTTAACTTCTCTGCAAAGAATGCTGTTAACCTGCCACCTTCAAAAATAACTTTGTTCAATAGCGAGTTCCTTAATCAGACGTTTTAGTCAAAACTGCTGCCGATGTACATCGGTGTAACACTAATAAATATAGCTTGATTGTTATGTAATAGGATTCATAACACAGCCCCTGATATCCAGCAACAAGCTCTTACACCAAAAGTACATTGCCGTTACTAACAATCCTCACTTCTTATCTATTTCATTGTTGTTTTGCACAGCAAGGAACTTTTTGTATTTCTCGACATCCCCTGAGAGAATGAGACACTGAAGGTGAGACAATGAAAAAAAGGCTGCAGGGTGTTTGCAGTAGTAGCAGAAGTATTCAGAAAAGTAGCAGTACTGACGTGTAAGAATACTCTGCTACAAGTCCTGCATTGCAGAGCTTACTTACTGCATGTGAAAGTGCAGAAGTATTAGTATCAATATATACTTAAAGTACCAAAAGTAAAAGTCACTATTATGCAGTATACATTTCAGAAAAATATATAATATTGGATCATAATTATTGATGCATTAGTGTGTTCATCACTTCAATGTTGCGTTCGATAAATGTGGAGCTCATTTAAATTATTTTATACCTCTGGCTTAGTATGTTAACCTGTAATAGTTTATCATAATGTATTATTAAATTAAGATTTTGTATTAATAATTTGAAACAGCAAAGTAACTAAAGCTATCAAGAAAAATGTAGTGGAATAAAAAGTATCATATTTCCCTCTGTAGTGAAGTAAAAGTAGCATGAAATAAAAATACTCAAGTAAAATTGTTGGAGTAAATGCACATAGTTACATCCCAACCCTGGGTATTTGTACTGAACTTGCCTATATCTTAATGTCTGTAATTTTCTGTTTCTGAGGAGACACATGGATGTGGAAAACAAGTTTTGAAACGTGTGGTTCCACTCCGTCAGCTGCATTAAAACTATTAAAAACCTGAATTTCATAATCAAGCCATTTCATTTATAGTTTCACAATTACGCATAGGTGTTATCCTGTTTACTACATGTTTACCAGCAGGCTTTATTAACTCTGACAGAGCAGACTGAACAGATCCTACATGTGGAGCAAAGAGCCACTGAAGCAGGGCCTCTCTGTCCTGCAGACTCCACTCAGGGTTTATTTATAGTCTGAGGTCTGCAGCAAAAGATCTGCTCGTGCTGAAGCACGACTCTGTCACTCCGGGCCGGTGGTCCCTAGTCACGACCGAAATGATGACAAAATTTTGCACCACGGGAAGCTGACGTCACCGCGGTACAGTCACCTCCTCGGTGACGTCACGTGACGGAGGCTCTGTGGCAGCAGCTGGGGTTAATGCCATCTGCTGGATGGACTCAGCCACTCACCCGGCATTACGTCATCGGGGAGAAACCGGTGCCAGCTCTGGATCGGTATAGCCTGGGAGTCTGGATCTGAATGCAAAACGAGCCGAGAGAGAAATCAGTCTGACCGAGGCTGTTTTTGGACAGGAGCTTCAACCTCTCTAAGATTAGCTGACAACACTAAAAAAAACACTCATCTAAAACAGGCAAAGTAAACTCTTATAACTTATAGTTACAGTTTATTTGGCTTATGCAAAGTAGCAAATGGGGAATATAAAATTGTGGAATTACATTTAAAAAACAGTTAATCTATCAGAGAAATAAAAAAATAAGATAAATACAAGAAAGTATCAGATAAGATAATAAAGGAAAACAATATAGTCTTTGCCCTTTGGCTAACATTGTCAACACTAATATCGATTAATGTACATAGTCCCTGCTGAAATTACAAAAGTGTAAAAAACAACAAAAAAAACCTAATAAACAAAAAAAAAAAAAAAAAACACAAAAAAAAACAGGTAACACATGTCGTATTTGAGCTCTTCTTATGGTGCAAAACACAATTTTAGCTTTAACAACACATACTTAGGCTATGGATAAGACAGCCTGCATCAAACAAGGTAATATACATAACAAAATACAGAAAACAAAGTCAGATGCATAAAATAAGATACATAAAACAAAGTAATATATATAAAATAACATACACAGAACAGAGTAATATGCGTAACATAATATACATAAAACCAAGTAATATAGGCCTACATTACATAAGATAAATAAAACAAAGTAAATACATATAATAAGTTACATAATACACATAACATAAGACTGATAAAACAAGTAATACACATAAGATAAATAACACATACCTACACATCATCAGATACATAGAATAAATTAATATACATAATGATATATATAACATAGTAATATACCTACACAACACAGGATACATAAAACATAGCCTAATATACATAAGATACATTTTACAAAATAATATACATAGCACATACAATACAATATACATCAAGTGACAAGACAAAGGTTAGATGTAGACTAGAAAAAATTAATAAAGCTGCATATGCAGAATTCATATGCATAAAACATACAAAATGTGTTTGATAAAAAAAGATGATCATGACTTATCTGTTTCTATGGTATGGATACATTCAAAAACCAAAAACCTCGGAGATAGCCTGGATGTTCAAACTATCTCAGACAACCACGGAAAGAACTAGAAAATGAGATCTCTCTCTTTCGCTCCCTCTCTCTCTCTCTGTGTATGTGTGTGTGTGTGTGTGTGTGTGTGTGTGTGTGTGAGAGAGAGAGAGAGAGAGAGAGAGAGAGAAGAGAGAGAGAGAGGTGCTGAACTGCTGTCCATGGTGCTGAAACGAACGAACAGAACTACAGAACTGCATCATGGGCTGCACATGGTTTATAAAATGTGATTTAGGCTAATTGAATGACAAAATACTAAAAAGTATTGCGAGAATCGTCTGTTAACCATTTCTAACCTGGAGGGATATCACTTTCGTTGTGCTGCTTTCAGATGCCTTTCACAAGTATTTAAACCTTTGAATCCTGAGCAACATGGTGCGATTTCTGTCAAAAACAAGCGGAAAGGGCAATGAACAACTTGGTAAAAAAAAGTGTTTCACTAATTAGTAGATTTAAAAAAGTAGGGAAAATGTCTTCGGGAACAAATAACAAAAAACTAGGCCTATTAATTACCATAATCACATATTTAAAATTAGATTACAAAATTGTAGTTTTAGGCACTTTTTCTGGGTAATTTCCCGTTTTTCCTGGGGAAAACGCAATAGGCAACTCGACAAGAAATACTCCATAAATTGCAAGAAATGTGTAGGTTTAGAAATAAAGATTTTTAAAAAGCTAAGGAAAAAGCAAGGTTAAATATATATATTTATAATATTCATAATTACAAATGTAAAATAATTTTAAAGTCATTATAATTTTCTTTAGGCACTTTTTTTCCAAGTCTTGTTCGCTTTTTTTTTTTTTTTTTTTTAACTTTTTTTTAACTTTTTTTCTTCTTTTAAAATGACAACTAATTTGCAGGTAATTTTCTTGCACTTTTAACCAAATTCTTTCAAATTTCGGGTTATTTTATTTTTCCGTTTCTCGCCGCCTTCTCCCAATGTGTTTGAAAGAAATCCAGCCTATTTGCTCAGGTTTCAAAGGGTTAAACACGATAAATATTGCTGTTAAACGGTAGCCCCCCGTGCTCTTCTGAACTTTGTGTGCCAAGTGTGTGTGTGTGTGTGTGTGTGTGTGTGTGTGTGTGTGTGTGTGTGTGTGTGTGTGTGTGTGTGTGTGTGTGAGTGAGTGTGTGTGAATAAAACACTAGGGTGTGTGAAGCCCCAGTAGAGGCTGCCTCCATGTGATGATGGTGAGGACCCCATTCTCACATGAGTAAGCGCGCCTAAAAAAAAAAAAAAAAAAAAAAAAAAGGAGAGGAAGAGGAGGGCTGCATTCCCATTGACTGAGAGAGAGAGAGAGGGAGAGGGAGAGAGAGAGCACGGACTCCGCCTATACCGCCCTAACATCCAGCTCCAGTCCGACGACGGCACCACAGACCAGCCGTGTGATCCAGGGGCCCCCTCAGCTCGACTGAAAAATGGGATCCTCGTGAAAAATCCGGGCGGTGGAGGGCAGAGGCGGGCAGGCGGGGGGTGGGGGGGTACCACGACGAAGAGAGATTGGTGGTGGTGGTGGGAGAAACACCCAGAGAGGACAAACAAAAGCACAACCGAGGGTGCCTGCGGCCATGAGCGGCTTGCACTATTCGCCAGAGCTGCGGCTGCCGCTGCCGCTCTGCCCGCGGACCATGTCGTGAGGTGTGGCTCGGAAACGCTCCGGGGAACCTGTCAGCCGAAACGACTCGCCGAGGAGGAGGAGGAGGAGGAGGAGGAGGTGGAGGTGGTGGGGTGGTGGTGGTGGAAAAGATGTCCGCCTCGGTGGGGCCCCAGGGTGGCCCTCGCCCACCCACCGTGCCGCCATCCATGCCGGATCTGCCGGACCTCAGCCATCTCACCGAGGAGGAGAGGAAGATCATCATGGCTGTGATGGCTCGGCAGAAGGAGGAAGAGGATAAAGAACAAGCCATGCTAAAGTAAGGCAACATTTCCTCCCCTCTTTTGCGAGGAAGTTATGCATTATAACCCAGTGTTTCCATCACATCCAGTAACCAGCAGCTTGTCTTGAAGAGGTGTTGTGCTCCCACCAACATAACAGCAGTGTAAGAGCTCTGTGTCCAATAGAAGTCCTCAGAGAGACAGATGCTGTTGGGATCAATCGATAAATTAATATACACTCAATGGGGATGACCCGAAACAGGGTCAAACGTGTTACAGGTGTAGATGGGGCCGTGAGGACGGGGTGTGACAGTGCTGGTGGTGGAGATGGTGGTGGTGGTGGTGGTGGTGGTGGGGAGGGGTGGTGAGATGAATCATAGCATTATCCATCCTTCACCCACTCGTTTTCATCAATGGGGACTGCAACCCATCCCTCAGTTTACACACTGATTTTCCTTTTTACGCACGCATGCAGGCAGACTGGAGTGGCTTTGTAGATTTTTTTGCAGCCGCGATTGTGTGTGTGTGTGTGTGTGTGTGTGTGTGTGTGTGTGTGTGTGTGAGAGAGAGAGAGAGAGAGGGGGAGAGAGAGAGGGAGAGAGAGAGATCGCTTTGACAATAATGGCAACAACAATGACATTATAGCTCATAGGCCTGGAGCGACACAAACCGTTTCATAAGCCCGACAGACGGACGGTGTGTGTACGATCGTTTGTGGCGGAGAGAAGAAGATGGGGTGTGGTTGGAAATCTTAGCAGCCCTGAAGTGGACGCGATGTAGATTAGAAAAAGAGACCGGATATATTGTTGCACCTTTGAAAAGCCTTTATGTATTGAGCAAATCCATCGCCAAATAATCACAGCTGAGTGAGAATAACCATTCAAGGATGCCATAAAGTGCACTAAATGAGCATTATAGGAGAATGACAGCAGATAGCTCAGTTTAAACTCACTACAGCTGCCTTGGTTACATTGCAGTTTGATGCCTCAGGGGTTTTTACCACAAGCTATGGCAATCTGAGGCAGCACAGCCATATCCACACCTGCACTGGAACATGTGAGGGCCCTCTTTCTCTCTCTTTCTCTCTCTTTCTCTCTCTGGCTTCATAATGAAGGATGTTGCCGTGTAGCAGGCGTGCAGCATCCCACAGCACTCTGGCTTGCTTCAGTTCTAATGGCTGTTTTCATTTCCTGACTGCAGCCTAAAGGGAAGCTGTGAGAGCCGCATCGGGAGAGGAAGTGATGTATTTAATGTTCCATGAGGCAGGGGCTCAGGTTCAGTTAATAATGGCTTCATCATCTGGCTAACCATTGATGGGGCCAGCACACCATGGACCAAAAAGGAATGGGGAATATGCAGATAACGTCTAGTGAGCAGCAGTGAGGCAGTCCTTAAAGAAGTATTTCACTGATAAAAAGACATAAAACTAGGGCGTCTCTGCAGCAGAAAGACACTTTTTTAACTGGTGCTACATGACTGGAGAAAACAGAGGAGAGGAAGAAAACCTACAACTACCAGAATGCTGTGGGCCTAATGTGGAATGGTCCTTGTAAAACAATGGCTGCCGCATCCCATATTACAGTTGAACGGTAAGCTGAAACATGTTTCTGAAACATTTGAGGCAAGAAATATGCAACTCAGTTACAGAATCTTAGTTTATATTTGATCAACGCTGCTTAATGTTACTGTTTGATGTCTGTTTTTTACGCCTTTGTTTTTACTGTGCAGGAAGCAGTGTGGTGCTCACTTCCTTTTAATAAACTTTATTATGGCAAAATGAGGCATTAAAATGCATTTCTGAAAGCATTCTAGGCAAGAAATAGGCAGTTCAGTGACATAGTCTTTATTCATATTTGATCAGCACTGCCTCATTATATTATTTGATGGGATTTTGATCCGAGTTTGAGAGACAGAGAGAGGGGCGAGTCCATCTCCTGATCTAGTCTTTGTGTCTGTGGTGGCGGCAGCGGTACGTCTGAGGGCAATATCAAAGTGCAGAAGTACAGCCTATACTTTGAGCACCAGCCAACCCTACCAAATAATGCAAATTACATAATTTAGCGGTATTTCACTGGTGTAAATTTCATTATTTGGTAGTGTTATGTCGTGGAAGGAAGAAGGATATCTTGGCACTGGTTAGAGGGGAAAGTTTACCACAGTTAATCTACTCTCAATTTCTTTTATTTTACTAAGTCTCACACAATGGTAATGTATTTGCAAAAAAAAACGGCACATGCACATAGCAGAACAGATCATGAAGAAATCAAAGTCAGAGACCCGGTATCATCACACACAGACACACGTATTAAAAGAACTACTATAAGAAATATCAGCAACTCTAATCCCTCATAGAAGCGTCTTCGTTTTCCGAGGTCACAGTAGATGTGAGAAGCTTAACCCTCGCTGGGGTCTGGTGTCATGTTATTCAAACCACGGTCAGACTAAATGTTGGCATGTTTGTATGTTATAATGAAGCAGTTATGTTCAAACTTTATGTGGCATTACATTTCAGCAACACTGTGGTTAATGTATGGTTGGGAAAAGATCATGTTTTGGCAAGTTGTGTATGCACAATCCCGGAAGGAAACAGCAATGTCTCAGGAACGAAAATCTGCATTTTATGACCTCCGTGCCACATAAATAAAAGCATTCTGCTTCTCTCTACAGTATATTAAGTGCTGAACGTAATGGCACTGTGGTAAATGGCATCTAATGGTTAGGTAAGGGTATGACCAGCAGTGTGAGCATTCATGACATCTCTGTGGAGCATGCTGCCTGCTCCTACTGGATTCGTCTGCTCCGCTGTCTGCCTGCCCGACGCCAACTCTGCTTCCTCGTTGAACACGAGTCCTGCCTGCCCCTCTCTGGAGTCCCCGCTTTTCCCACAAGCTCCCTCCTGTAAGTGTTTCTGCACCTTACCTGACACACACCTGCCAGTCCGCTCCACGTTCACAATTTCATCACTCGAACTCTGAAGTATCACCTGTGAAGGTGAGCTCACCCCCGTCTCTCTACAAACTCTGCTTGACCCTTGAACTCTGCTCGACCTCAGAACTGGTAACTGTTCTTATTTACCTGCAACCTGATTATACTCACCTTTGCTCCATTCAACCAAAAGATTAAATAAAAGTCATTACAAACTACTCATGTGCGCTGTTGTGCTGCAATTGGGTCCGACCAAACCCTGTTACACAACGTTACAGTGGGTTTTTGTGCCTAAAGCTCCTGTAACCACACATTTAGCAATGTTGCTGAAATGTAAAATTTTAGTGTATCTGCTGCAAATAAACATGCAAATGTAACACATTTTTGATTTGTAGAAACATACAGTGCCAACATGTGTTATGGCAAATGGGTTGAAATTCCAGGCGAATCACTAAAACTACCCAAAAATGTGTAAACAATCAAAAAGACAATTCCAAGGCACTCTGTTGAAATGCTAAAATGCCTTTATTTCTACAACATGGTCATGATGAACCTTCAAAACACGCGTTTTGGCAAACAAGCCTTCGTCAGGGAGTCAAACAGATGTCAGGACAACAAAAAGGTCCTTTTATATTGGTTAAACACCAATAGGAAACTTACACCTGTATCTGGGGCCCCCCAGCCCCCAGATACAGATGTATCTGCCGAAATGCGTAGAGGTGTTTTAAAGGTTCATCATGACCATGCTATAGAAATACAGGCATTTTAACATTTCAACAGAGTGCCTTGGAATTTTCTTTGTGATTATTTATCCCAGTATATCCCCACCAAAAGAGCACCTCGAACAGACTTTTGAGTCCAGGAAGAGCTCCTTTTCTTGCATTTTGATTACCAAAAGTGTGTTTCATCAGATTTATTAATCTTTTTCTGTTCTATTTATGATGTCTTACAAGGTCTTGATTAATGTATCATTTTTCTACAGCCAAAAACATGTAGTTTGACACCATTTGTTAGTTTCTTGTAAGCAATACAAATCAAATCAACCTCCCTAACACTTCCAGAACAAATTCATCGTCATTGGCAGAGATGGACATAAAAAACAGCTGCTTTCCTCCAGCAGTGAAAATTCACTTCCAAGAGAACATCCTGTACCTTACGTCAAGACTATTCACCTGGTCAGCACTGTCCAATCAGGTTTCGGCATTGCCTGAGACTTGAGCAGCTGGCAGTGATAAGGTTATACTGATACTGGACTTTATCTGTCATGAGTTTAAGCCCCAGCACGAGAGAAACTGAAGCGTCCTGATCTGCCTTTGAGCCAGAACACCTGGTTCTGGGGTTTGCTCTGTGAGAAGTCAGCACCTGCGCTCTGCGTCACTGATTCACAGCGCTAACGAACACTCTGTCCACGTCTAATACACTATAGACTTCAGAGACTCTCTCCATTGACTTGCTAAACCTCCATTGACTTCCTAATCCAGAGGATGTTAGTGGAGGGGGAGCTGTCACGCTGTGTGGAGTGAGCGAAATGCTGAACGCAGCAGTGACCAACCTCGTCGATGCTGTGACGTTAAAAATCCTCCAAGCACAACAGGAAATCTTTTCTCTGCAACCCAACACCTTCGAGTTCCTGACCACCCCTGGGAGCTGTTGAGGTTTCCAAAATGTAAATATAGAAATAATGTGTAAAATATTTATGTGCTCAGCAGAGAGGTTGTAGACATTTCAGACGGGGGCGGATGCACAACACAGGGCCTTAAGGTCGGAGTGGCGGGTGTAGTTAATGGGGGCACCCACTTGTGTTACTGTTAAGTCAGAGATAAAGTACAAGTAAACACTTTTAGTAGTAGTAAGCCTTGATGTTTTTTTAGTAATATTTATCACATTTTTAAATGCTTTTCTGATTTGTGGCTCAATACAAGGTGCTGATTGACTGGAGTTTGTTCCTTCCCAGCAGATGGACAGAAGAAATAAGGACCTAGGGCACAGAAGGAGGGAGAGGAGGGAGGATTTAGAGAGGTTTTAAGGATTAGAGCAGTGGAAAGAGAGAGAAAAGGGGGAGACAGAAAGAGTGGGAAGAGCTTCTGTAAGGGTCCCACATACACACACACACATACACTCACTGCTAATCTCTTTACCAGGGCTCCCCAAGGCTGCAGGCTACAGGGTGCATCTGGAGGGCAGCGAAGCCCCTGTCCCTGCCTGCTGTCTGATATGGCTGCTACTGTCCACCAAGAGGACAACTTTAGTTTTGTGGTCAAGGTCAAGAGTGGGCTTTAATTTATAGGACAATTTGACTTCTATTTTGATGTGAAGATATTTGAAAGTGAACACATTCTCACTTCCAGCTCATCAAATACCTACGCTTGGTCAGTGGCCTTATGTATCAAACTTATAGCCCTTTTTACACAGAGAGTGCGGCATAGAGCTGCTATGAAGTCCATTTTCTGTGTGTCCTTTGCATCTTTATACAGAACCGCGGTGACATTAATTACCTTTATAGATTGATAAAATAGATTTTAGATTTCTATAGCGGCATCAATTTCAATTCATAACAGAGCTAATTGTTTTAGACGGAAAGTTTAAAACTGTTATTTTAACAAAATCGTATCATGACACCTAAAGTCAACTCTTAAAAATAACACTTTACTAATGTGTCTTATTGTTGTCGTAGATACGGTTTTACCAGCCTCAAATTGTCTATTGTGTCCTTTAAGTTTGTTGTTTACATCAGTCCTGTAAGATTCCTGTGTGATTTGTATCTTTCTTGTCTGTTTAAAGTATATCCTTCTTACTAGAATAGTTTTAGCTTGTTTGCACAGTGGCTAGGTGCAAACAGTAGCAGCTAGCATTATGTCAAGTTACAAAATATTATCTCGTGAGTTATAAATAAAAAAAAAAAGGATTCCCACTAAACACAATCTCATCCTTTCAGCTGAGATAAAGAGAAACATTTTCCCAAGCAGACTTAAGAGTTTCAAGGTTTCTGTGAGAAAAATGCTAATGTTGAATTATGGATCAGGTCTGAAAATAGCACACACTTGGAAGCAGTTCCTGAAATATTTAAATATTCAGTTCACTGGCTGCTGTTGATGTTCTGAACCTTGTTTTTTCTTGTTAACCTGTTTCAGTTTTGGCCCACTGTGGAATTCAACTAATTGCAGTGTGAAATGCAGATATAGTATGTTTGTGTGTGTGTGTGTGTGTGTGTGTGTGTGTGTGTAAATTTGATCATATATTTTTACGTAAGTGAGAAAGTATCTTCATTCCTATTTAGGTAAACACATGCACTCATACAGCATCATATAGACTACCTCTCACACACATACCTACCCTTGCATACACACTCTATCTATACAGCACGTCTGAGAGCATGTGGTACTGCAGTACTTGCGAGAGGCAGCACACAAAATGCACCGCAAACCCAGATGGCGTTTCTGTTTTCTCAGTCTGTGGATGAAAGCTTGCAGGAGGAAAGTACGCTCTTGCAAAGACAGAATGCTTTTGTTACTGTACAGTTTGTCCTGTTGATTTGCAGCCAGCCTCCACTCTTCCTCCAGACAGCTGGAGAGAATGTGAATCCATGTGCTCCATATGTGTGTGTGTGTATTCAGAGTGTGCTGGATCGGATCTTCACACTTTGCGCTTAATTAAAAGAACTCAAAAGCAGTCGGGTGTGTCTGCAACACCTGGAGGACTGGAAACCGGTGGGGGGCAGTGGGTAACGGTGTCTGCATGTGTGTGTGCATGATTTGATGCTTTTTTCTTGTGAGTTTGTCTACACATCTGTCATCTCTGCTAAGTGTCTGAAAAAGCTGCATCTTGTGTTTGCTGTCAAATGAAACCCTCAAAAGAAAAGACTCACTGGTTCACTTTTGGGTTTACCTTAACATGTATGTGCACCTGTGTGCTTGTGTATGCATTCACTGATGTACACACTCCTTCACACTCTAAGAAAGTGAGTTTGCAAGCTTTAAAGCTCAGTACTCATGGAAGTAAATATATTTGCAGTATATGTATTAACACTCCTTAACAACCACTCTCTTTTTGTGCACCCGTCTTTTTTACCCCATGTTACAAACTACAGCCCAGTTGATGGAAGAATGTTGGCATTGTATGTTTCCTGTTGGTTCTTTTTTTTAGCAAGTCATCCCTGACGGCTTTTAAGTCAGCAAAAATGATAAATATTAAGCGTTCGTCGCTGTGTTACCACCGGGGATAGTGCTCCGAAAAGAGGCTGGTTTTTTTAACAAGGCATTGCAGCATTTCCAGCTGGAATTGTACCACCAAAAGCGTCAGTTTTTAGCAAGACACCACTGTGTTTCCTGCCAGGATAGTGCCACGGACAAGCTGTTCTATTTTTACCAATACATTGTTGCATTTCCAGCTGGGATAATGCTATGAAAAGGGTGATTGTTTTTTTTTTTTTTTAGCCAACACATCTCAGCATTCCAGCTGGGATAGTACCACAAAAAGGGGCTGTTGTTTTTACCAAGACATCACTGCATTTCCACTTGAAATAGTGCCACTAAAAGATTTTTACAAGGACAGCAACATATTTCTTACTGAAATTTCGCCACCACAAGCCAATTTTAAGCCAACACATGATCATGGTTTTTGCACCTCGACAAAACCACACATTAACTTTGTTTAACATAAAGTTTTTATCATATCCGCGTTCAGTGTCACACGGGACATGAACACTCGTCTCCTGGGTAAAAGTCTAGTGTGTGTTTGACCCATCCACCACCACTTCCCTCTCAACCAACAGGGACCTTCTCACTCTTTCTACTATGTTACTGCTTACATTGTAATCCTGTTCACAGCAGTAACAGTCGAAAGCCTGGGTTTGGTTGAAAGCCTGGGACGTCTCATACAGACGCTGTAAGGTTCCTTGTGTGCCTGTAACCAAAGCTAAGGGCCAATGAGACTGCCCTATTTGATGCCCAAGGAATGACGACGGGCTAGACCTCCACACCCTTTTCCATTTTCTGCTTTGTTATGTGAAGTGCACACTACTTCCTGCATTTGATCTTGCCTTAGATTTTACATGTCAGATTCGTCCAGTATGATTGAAATTTTAAGAATACTGGGCCCAAAATTTTGTAAACATGGCGGCCCCGAGTGGTGTCATTTATAGCCAGATCCGAACAGATATCGTATTTGGTGTGGAAGAACTTGACTGGTATGCACAGAGGCGCGTCGTCTATCTTGTCAAACAAAATTTTATTGCCCAATATCAGTGTCGGACCTGACTTATGCTCTTGTTTCTGAATATGACCAAATCCCAGCAGCCAGGTACCCAAATCTGTTAAGAACCTGAAACCAAAAGATCAGAGGATGTTTTGCAGTACTGGTATTTTGTATTACAGGACTGTAGCTAATTCTATGTATGAGGGACAAGATCACTAACCAACTGAAAGACTGACTGATCACTTGCATCAGTGTGTCCAACCATCGTATGTGGTTGTAATATTTGAGTGTCCATGTGCTTTTGGCCATGTTCACTGCCTATTCTTGAGCCGCTCTTGTTTTGAACGTGTTCTTAACCCCTCTGGGCTATCTTTGCTCTTTTATTATCTCATGCAATTTGGGAAACAGCCCTGCATTGTGTGTGTTTATACAGCTGTGCTGATCTGGTTAATCATTAGCTACAGTAGCAGAGACATTGGGGACACAATGTGACAGAGAACCAGCACATGGCCTCTCTCCCTCACAGAGGATGGGAAGAGATGGTGTGGCTGGGTGGGACTCTGAGAGTGCTGAGAGTGAGAGACCTGAGCGAGCCTCGGTGAGTAGCCTCTTTAGTGCTCTCAGACCTCCCCGGCATTAAAGTTTAATGAGAATGCATTCTACTTGGGCTGACCAGGCTCGCTACATCTCTCTGCCTCTCTCCTTCCATCTCTGTCTGTGTTTGCGGTCAGAGGAAGTGATGGGATTATATCATGAGTGGCCACACACAACAATGTACGGGACTCAATTTTGTACCGTTTGGTAACACCAGTAACTGCCCGAAAAGTGTCTCTGTATGCTTATGTAAAGCTGTGGGATTTAGGGGGATGTATCACCTGAAACTAAGAATAATTGTGTGTTTGCTACATTAGAATGAGCAGGTCATATCTATATACAGAGCAGGTCCTCTCCCTCACAGTCTGCCATGTTGTTTCTACAGTAGCCCACAACAGACCAATAAACACTGGCTCTAAATAGGGTCATCCACATTTTCAGTTATTGTAGTTCTCCTTCACGCTTGGCACACAGGAGAAGTTTCAGTTCTTCAACCTGCCACTAAATCCTACACGCTGGACCTTTAACGGCAGGCTGAAACCACTGTTTTGCTGCCTTCTTTGGTGAAAAGAATGTTGCACTTTACAAACATCACATCGTCATTGATGGCTGTGGTCGAAATGATGCTCTGCCAAACATGCCAAACAGCATCGGAAAACAATTTGTAACGTGAAACTGCTTTATTCCTTGTTTTTAATGGTTTAAATCACCAGATACCCCAATGCAATACATAATAATTGTGTATGTGTGTATAACTAGACTAGTAACCAGCAAACAATTATAAACTGCATTTATGGCAGGAACAAATCAATCACTGAACATGAATCAGCATACACAACATTTCAAATGTAAAAAACAAAACAAAACACGCCAACAGTGGATCTTGTGCAACAATAACAATCCAGCACAACAAGAGAAAAAGAAGGAGATGGGCAATGGTAGAGTGGGCTGCTAGCCCAGGCTGCTCGGATAGAGTGAGGGGATTAGAGGTCGCAAATAACTACTGCTCTACCACTCCACCAACAAGATTCACAGCTTACGTCACCCGGCAGGCTGTGTGAGGTCAGAGCCTCCCTGTATGTGTGTGTCAGTATTTAAAAAAGAAAGAAATAGAAGAAGAGGGCAGAGTGCAAAGTGAATTTTATATACACAGTGATGTGAAAGAGAACATTTTTATCAATTAATTGGCTTTGACGGAGTGGAATCCAATGTACAGTGCTGAAGATATGAGATAAGAGTGAGGTATAAGAGGAAAAGAAATAAAGGACATGGCGATAGAGCTGGAAGGATATAAATGGAAAAGAAAGAAAAAATAAATATGTGAGGAGGAGAGCGATAGAGTGATGGGCACACACACACACGCACACACACACACACACACACACACACACACACACACACACACACACACACACACACACACACACACACACACACTGAGGAGTCCATGCCAAAAAAGCACTCTGCTCCATAAATACGGGTAAAACACTCACAACATCAATAAAAAGAGTTATCAACATTTAAGCACCGGCTATAGGAAGGGCTGCTTAGTCTGACGCTGAAGACAGGCTGCAGAAGGACTCTGTCTGTGCTGTGATTGACTCGTACAGAGAGCAGACTGGACTTTGGTTTGAGGCACAACATCAAGTCTGCTGGTTTAACCTTTTCAGACCCTTCAGTGATTCAGTCATTACAAATGCATGTTGTGTGTGGACAATTTTGAAGCCTACATTACGGCTTAATCGATTTATCAAGAAACCCGAGTAACTTAAGGACCGGACTGTACTTGATTTGAGTAGGGAAGTGGCTGGGGTGTGACTATGTTTTTTGTTATTAATATCATGTCCCTCCCTGGAGCTATAAATATTTTTTTCCTGAAGTGTCCCTGGGTGCCTTGGAAAAGGCACAACCCTCACTTCAGCATAAATAACCATATTTCTAGTGGTGTATGAAGTACCTGAAAGCCACTCTTGAGTAAGATATCTCACCAGAAAATGACTTTGGTGGAAGTTCAAGTCACCTATTAGAATATTATTTTATTCCTAAAGTATATTAGGATAAAGGATATTTTCTGTACATAAGTATCAAGTGTAATTTTACAATATTAGTAATATTAAGTATTGAAAGTAAAAATATGCTTTTAAAAAAAAGCAAGCGGTCAGAATTTTGAGAATTATGAAGTTTATTTGTTAATAACGCAGACCACCTTGGAGCAAGTGGAGCAAACACTACACTTAAAGAAAAACAAGATCTTTTTTGCAACTTCAAGAAGTTACAGAGCAAAATCTAGTTTTCATGCCTTCATGCATCCATCTGTCCCCTCCTCCCTTGTTCTCTTCCTTTCCTAAAATACTTACTAGGTAAATGTAGTGAAGCAGTATACATATTTTTTTTAGAAATGTCATGGAGTAAAAGTGACAGTTGACAGAAATATAAAAAACTCAAGTGAAGTACAAATACTCCCAAAAAATACTAATTACTCAATTCAATTCAAAACTTTATTTAAAGACTTAACTAAAAGAGAGGTCCATACTGTAATAAAGTATTATATTTTCCAGTTTTTAATTATGATAAATGTTGTGATTTTAGTGATTTTTTTTAAGAAAACATGCATTTAAAACTGCTGGTTTGGGGGTTCTGAGGGTATTATATAGCCTATAATACAAAATACAACTATTTAAAGTTAAATTTCCCTTTCCTAAACCAAATAAAAAAAAACATAACTCCCTCCCCAGTGCTTTAAATATTTATCTAAAGTGCCTCTCCCTTTTTGCACCACCTCCTCCCCTCTCATAAATAACGAACAGTCCCTTACTGAAAGTCAACAGTTTACTTCAATCCACATGTTTCGCACGGATGATTATCACTGTGGCACAACGCGCTGTTGAACGCACAAGTGACGCGAAGAAAACACCTGAAATTATTGAATGAAAAAGAAGAAATTATTCGATGGCGTGAACTGCAAAATGATGGAGGAGAGAGAAAATAGCGAGGGGAAAAGAGAAGACACGGGTCAGAGAAAACGACCGGAAGTGTCCAAAGTTTGGGATCATTTCTGAAACAAAACAAAAACTCTAAAAAGTGCCTCTGTTGTAAAAACCAAAGTAGTTAAACGGTACAACAACAGCACGACGTCAATTCTTCAGCATTTCTTCAGAAAGCATCCAGTTCACAGAGGACCGACGCAAGGTATCTGCACAAACAGCCCACACTGAGGTGACACAAGGCGGTTATAAAATCCAAAGTGTCCCTTTTATGGGACTTAATCACTATGGAGACGGAATAGGCTTTCTCTAATTGACTGCAGCATTTTAATTTTTTGTGTTTATTTTATTAGACAAAACTTATGGTTAGCTAATGCTGCAGTTAACATGGGGAAGTCTTTTATTATGACAGTTACACACACACACACACACACACACACTGCAGTGCAATCTAAAAATCACTTGGTTTAAGACGCAATTGGAGCTTCATATTGAATGCAATTTAATTTTTTTTTTTCATGTTTCAAAAAAGGAAACCTATTAGTTGTTCATTTAGGAGACTGGTCTCATTGTGTCGTTTGTATATTTCCTACTACCCTCCAATAGGGGACTGTTTGTTGTTTATAAATGCTTGTCTTTTGTGTTTTCATAGTCCCAAATACCTTAAGAACCCCCAGAACCAGCAAGTGGGATTTAAATGCATAAAGTCTCCCAAAGTCACACCATTTAACATAGCCACAAACTGTAAAATATTATTTATAGTGAAGGAATAGTAGTGAATACTTGTAGCTAAAGGGAGGGTCTTGATAAAAAAAAAAAAAAGAAATATAGCACACTCCTGCCATCCCCCTTCTCTGACAAATTAAGTACAGTCCCTTGAGCAAAAGCATTAGTTGCACTGTACTGTAGGTATAGACTATGTGCAGAGGGGCCTCTTTTTTCCCCACCAAAATTGACCAAATTCAATCTTTGGTGTGTCAAATACTGAGTCATGTTATTGTCACTTGTGTATTAATTCTGTTTGGCTTACATGTTTATGATATGCATTTTGTATATCTTACCGGTCTGATTTGTATGCACCTGTTTTGGAAAAGATTTCCTCATCTAGAACAAAAACTATCCAATTATCCATATATCTAATATGGAATTGGTGTGGTGGATAACTTTGATATAGACCACAGCAGTTTAGATTTTGCTATTAAACGCTGCTCCCCTAAAGCTGTGCACTAAACCAGCAGGTTTATGCAGCAGTCAGGTGTGTTTGTAACATTGGGAAAAATTGACAGCTGGGAATCAAACCCTATCAAAGCCAGGGAGGATTGACCAGATTGTTTGAGAAATTGCTGCCCTATAGTTAGACACACACCGGCCATCTGGGTGCTTTATTTTTGCTTGCATTATGACGTTGGTACCATTTTATAGCCCTTTGACAGTGAAGGGAACCAAATGTGTAAAAGTCGTCATGGATAACATCACGGCAGGCAAACAAGAAAACAAAGAAGATGTTTGCATTTGGTTGAGCACCCATCTGTTGCTCCTTTCTCTCTCTCTCTCCCTTCCCAGCCTCCTTCCCTCTTTCACACGCCAGTCTCCAGCAGTAATGTTGAGATTTTTTGACACATATCTTCATTTCCAATAAATGACTTATGTTCCTGTTTTTACAAACTGTTCTGAGGTAGATCTATTCTTTTCCTTTTCTCTTCTTACTCCCCCTTCCTCTTTCCATCATCCTGTCTCCAACCTCTTCCCATCATCCGCTCCTCTCCTCAAGTGGTATTTATAGTGGCTCCGGATGCATTGGTTTCTCTCCTCCGCTGGTCTCTGGCCCACGCTTGTTTCCGTCTTGGCTCTCTTTGTTCATCCTTTGCTTTTCCACTTATTCCCCTTCCATCTCCTCCTCTCTGCAGACAGTCATGTCTCTCTGGAAGACTTCTGGGACTGTGTATTAAATCACTCCGCACCTGTTCTTCCTGTTTACTTTTTTTTTTTACCCCCACTGTGTCTTCTCCCTGTATGTGTCTGCTCCCTTTCATTTACTTCCTCTGATCCCTCCGCCTCCACCCCTGACTCCTCCTTTCCTCGCCTCCTCACAGCATGTGTCAACATGTCTGTCGTCTTCACCATCTCTAGCTCCATCAGAAGTGGAGATGTTTTTTCCTTCAGCGCCCTCTCAGAGCGCTAGGACTATTGATCCAGCATCTTTGTTTTGTTCTTTCAACGAAAAGATCCAAACCTCTGAAAAATGTTGTTACAACCCTTGTTGTCAGTTGACTGGTCACTGAATCCTGCCCCTGACCAGCGACTGACCAATCACAGAGTAGAAACCCTAACGAGGTGCCGCAGGTCTGTTGAGCTAAGGAAGTCTCCACATGTTGAAAGTGTTTGTATGAGGCTCTATGCAATGTGGCCCAAATAGACTTTTTTTCATGGTATTCCATCGTAAAAAAAGACACCTTAAAATCAGTGAATA
This sequence comes from Plectropomus leopardus, assembly GCF_008729295.1. Lineage (NCBI taxonomy): Eukaryota > Metazoa > Chordata > Actinopteri > Perciformes > Serranidae > Plectropomus > Plectropomus leopardus. The sequence continues at coordinate 9,133,387 of NC_056466.1, forward strand.
CATGTTATTGTGCGTTGCAATGAATTGACTCAGGATTTGATCTAATAACATTTGGAAAGACTAGAAGAACCGCACCATTGTATCTTTTTATCCCCATTCAAATTAGTGGAGTGCCAAACCACAAATGGCCGGTAAGCTTTGTCGGTATCACGGTGTTATTATATACCAAGGTATATAGAAATTCAGAAGGTGTGTTTTTCAATTCTATCATAAGTACAGTCACTCCTCTTTCTATTAAACTCATTGTGAGTGCACAGCACGCACCACCTAAACTCAGCCTCTGTTCTCTACTGGTGGAACAGGAAACTGAGAGCCGCACACTTATACCATCATAAACCGTATAAAAGTAATTTATTTATTTATTAAGGTATTGCAAAGGCTCAGGTTGAGGCAAGGTTGCAAAATTATTAATAACAAACATTTGTTTAACAAGATATAAATGCATACAAACATGTCAAAACTATAATTCAAACACACATTAAATTGCATTGATTCTACATCTATAGGATCTTCGTTTTGTTTATCTCCCCATAGGGATGCGGACTTGACGTTTTGCGACGCAGCCTACGAGTATGTGCCGGTCTGGTGTATACAGGCTGCTTCTTTTCTAATATCTTGTGACTCGTCCAACTGAGGAAGACTCTTCTGCAAGGCATCGCCAGGAATCAGCTGATGAGACAGAAATAGTACTGCCCTACAGATACACACAAACACACACTCACAGCTTTCCCCCTCTCCCCTCCCCATCCTTGGGCAATGTATTCATGCTAATTAACAACTCCACACCAATGACTGGTGAGGAGAGCGGAGACACAAGAGGGAGAGATAAAGAGAACACGAGAGAGTCGGGGAGGAAGAGGGAGGGAGTCCTTGGACATGCTGAGCTGAATCTGAGGCCCGAGGCGAAGGCAAACCCATACGTGTGTTTATGTGGGTTTTCTGTCTGCGTCATTGTTTATATTTGTTTGTGTATGGGAGTGTATATAATTGTATGTTAATTTGCGAATTTGTTTTGACAAGACCGAAGCAGGGTTAACCCACATCTTGCTCTCTGGCTGTCCCTGCTGGCCCACTGTGTTGACCTGCAGAGAGGAGACAGCCGCAGTTCAGCCAGTTCACACCACGCGGACCCCGCTGGTCACTGTCTGCCACGACCACATGCTAACACCGTGGATAGTAACACATTACAGCTGTGCCAATAGGCTGCTTTTTTATCAGTAATGAGTAGTGCAGCAGATATTTTGTTTTGCATGTACATTGGTCCTGGTCAGGACATGGTGGAGGTGGTGAGAGTACGGCTGCTGCAAGAAGGCATTAACAGCTTTTGCTAATTTCAAAGTAATTTTTTTCACACGGTGTGTCTTCTTAGCTATCTAGCTAGCAGCAGGTTTCCAGGTTTTGTGTGAACTTTGGTGTTTTAGCTTTTTGCTCAGTTAGTTAGGTTATCTGAGCTCAGTTATCTTCGAGGTTTGCTTAGGTTAGAGGTCGATAGATGGTACAGGCCGGCCGCTAACGAAAACCAGTATTTCGTTTTCTGTTTTTTGAGAGTTAAAGAAGATGCGACTTGGGTGTTGAGGATTCACAATTGTTGAAAAGTATCTCTGACACGTAAGGTAATATGTTGGAAATGTAACTCTGTATCAAGTTAACCTACTGCTAATATTGTGTAATTTATTTATTTACATTTTCACAATTGTTGTAGTATTAGAGATCAGTCAAGGTCTCGAGACAACTTTTATAGAGTCTTGGTCTCATCTCAGAATTTGTATATATTTATATAGTCAATATATAAATATATATATATATATATATTATATATATATATATATATATATATATATATATATATATATACTTTGGTCTTGGTCTTGACTCAGTCTCGGCACACTCTGGTCTCGGTCAAGTCTTGGTCTCGATTTGTATGCGATATTTTAATGCTATATCACAATACAATGTTAACTACTAAAATACAATATTTTTGGATGTACTGCAATTAAAATAAATTTAGATAAAGTAGCTGTCATATAATAAAGTTGAATACACCTCTGTGATAATAACGGTTGATAAATAAATAAGTATTGTTATAATTTATATAATAATATAATATAATAACACGATTAGGCTTTGTGTGTTAATTAGTGAACTTGTACTTAATTTAGGGAGAACACACAAAATGGACATTAGCCTTTTCTGTAGCTGTGTTGTAAATTCCTCCTGGCAATTGCATTGCAGATATTGTCAGTCCGTTTTTGAGTGAAATCGACTGAAGAAAGAGTCTGTCTGCTACACTGAAATACTTTAGTGCTCCTTCACCACCTGTGATCTCAGGCATGGTGGCTGACCCCCGGGGAGGCAGCAGGCTCAGGCCTGTAATCGATGAACACACAGTAGAGTGAACACAGAGAGCATGTCCTTACCTGAGAGGACGTCTTTCCTTGTGTCTTCACTGAGTTATAATGTTTTCATTCGTTTGGTTTGGCTCTCTCATGTATCCCCTGCTGAGTCAAGGTTAAGATCAACACAAAGGCAGTGTGCATGATGTACTTTTAGGTAGAAATTATGATGAATATGAATAAGTGCTGCTGACTCAGAGGGCATGAATCTGGACCGTCACATTGTCTATTAATAGGGTGTGAATTTAACCCTTTGAAAGCTGGATCGACATCACTTTTCTTGTGCTGTGTTCAGACCCCTTTACAAGTATTTAAGTCTTTGAAATCTGAGCAAATTAGTTTGCTTTCTTTTCAAAACATGGGACAAGAGGCAATGAGCAACTTAGCAAGAGCTGCTTCACAAACAGCAAGAAATGAGTAGATCTGAAAAATTACTTGTAAAGAAAAATGTAAAAATGTCCAAATAACTTTTATCGTAGTTAGACATTTTAAATTATTTTGTAGAACTACTAATATTTTTTAAGCACTTTTCAGGTCATTTCCATGTTTTTTGTTTTGTTTTCTTTTGTTTTTTTATTCATAAATTTATGGTAATTTTCTTTTAAATTATTTTTGCAATTTTTTTTGTCCACTTCTTCCTAAATTGTTCGTTGCCTTTTTTAAAAAGATATTTAAGGGCTTTTTTTGCCTTTATTTGATTGGACAGAGTTTACGTGTGAAAGGGGGAGAGAAAGGGGACAATGTGCAGCAAAGGGCTGAGGTCGGAGTTGAACCCGCCCTGCTCATTGTCTTTTACCTCAGTTTGTGAAAGACATCAAGCCACTTTGTTCAGGTCTCAAACGATTAACATTTTTGACCAGTCTTTTTACTGTTTGCGTGACTGAGAGATTACACGTTTGGTGTATTCTGCGTATTACATTCGTTGTTAATTCTGCATACAGCAGATTGCTTTCCTCGAACGTGTCTGTCTTCTCTTTTTACTGTTTAAAAGAGCATGTAACGTTCACACATTCTGAGTCATTGACGTCTGTGATCATGCACTGTGCAACTCTGTCAGTTATCAAATTAGGAGAAAAAACAGGTGTTATAATGTTTGTTCTCAGCTTATTGTGCTGCCACCAGGTGAGCAACACGTCAACAGGTTTGGGTATCTAAGAGTTGTGGGAAGAGGTGACTTAATATGATGATTGAATGATTTAATAAAGCTGGAGTATCCAGAAATCACATGAGTATATTTACATATGAAAAGATAATATCAACAGGGTTTTTGCAAAGTACTTGAGGTGCTTGAAGTACTTGAATGTGACACTCAGAATTGTAAGTCCTGGAATACCTTGAAAATCACACTTAAAAAAAAACCAAAAACGTGGACATTGAAAAAGTATTTGAATATGATTGAGAGAAAAACAGAATGATAAATATTTTATGAAATGTATTAGATATATGTTTTAAATTGGGAAGCAAAGAAAGTCTGTGTTTACAGTTACTTGCTAATGCTGTGTGAATGCCGATTGGTAGGTGAACACTAGTAAATATTCGGCGGCAGGATGTTTCACTAGCCTGCAAAACAATCACACTTCTGCAGCAACAGACACATTTTGAGCTGTAATTGAGAAGTAAATAAGCAGCTGTGTGTCTGGCTGTCGATGGTGAAGCTGTTGAATGGATTTTTTGAGTTTATTGGTTGAAAGGGACTCAGCGCTTCTTTTTTGTGCTATGGGCTTTCGATATGTTCCTGTTTTTTCGTCCTTTGCTAGCTCCATGCCAGGAGAATTTAGCCAGTTAATTAATGATAAAATGATTTTGGGCCCTGGTAGCATGTTTGCTCCGTTAAAGAATTTGAACAATATTATTTCTTCTGATGGTTGTGGAGAAAACAAATTGATCCTTGAAAATAATAGCTTGAAAAAGTGCGTGAAAGTCCTTAAATCTGACTTGCCCCTGTCTGCACGAACCCTATATAAAAAGATCTAATGTTCTGGTGTCCACATTTCACTGAATGGCTCTAACTTGCTAACATTTAAGAGATATTTTTGTGTTTTATCACAAATGGACAGGAAATTCGCCAGACTCTGACATTAGAATGTCACTCTGCTGTATCTGGAGATTTTCAGCCGAAGATGATAGATAGATGATAGAGACGTGACTCTCTGCCGTGGAGCTCCTTTGTGATTTAGGCCGAAAACACAGATTTGTTTTTATATTAAATAAAAAAAATTAAAAAGTCGCCTCGCACAGCTGTAACAGTGCATGTCTGCCGAATGTATGCAAGCGGTAGAAATACTGATGGCTCTAAGAACAGGAACAGCTGGTGCACTGACACCCACTGACACCCAGCGCTTGACGCCACCACGTTACCATGACAACCGGCTGTGCACCCTCTGCTTCTGACAGCTGTTCCCATGGTGCCTGGGCTTGGCTCAGCCTCTGGACTCCCATTGGCAGGATGGATAGCTTCTCGGGGTCAGGGGTCATGTTTGTGACGTTGCTGCTGCCGCGGCGGTGTCATGTTGTTTTTTCATGTGAGTTATGTATGGATCTGTTTAGCTGCAGTTTGTTTGTCCAGTGTCCATTCATCATCATTTATTAGTTAAATCAAAACACACTTGAAACATTTTTGAGGGAAAACATGAAGCTCAAATTCTCTGGAGAATATGTGCAAGTGCTTTCACTTAAAACCTTTGTTTGTGTGTCTGTGTGGAGGACAACACTTACAGGACTCATCATTGCAATATCTATGTTATATGTTCAAAGCAAAGGGTGTCTTTCTCAGTCAAGCGCAGCCAAAATTGGTGTCGGATAAAGAGATCAGACTGGGTGTAATGGCATAAAACCTTGCTCTCGTGGTACAGTGATGATCTTCATTGTGTTAACTTATTTGAATAAACTTTAAAGTGTCCTGGCTCTGCATTATAGATGGCACAGATGCTTTGATGTTGATTCCCAGGGGTTATTACAGATAGCTGTAAATTCCCCTTCAGGCAATACAAAACTTTAGAATTTGAACTTAAACATTACATACCAAATATTTGAGAAAAATGCATCCAAGATGTGATGATATTCCAAGTATCAGCCTGAAGGTGCTGAGACTATTTGTTAAAAGGGTGTTTCATTTTCTAACCTCGACATTCAATGTGTATGTAACATTTTTTTCCACATTTCATTGAATGTTCCGTGTCGTAAAATTGCTGTGCCTGTCCCTGTGTCTTCTGATTGGCCGAACACGTCCCAGTCCACCCGTCGCCTCTCTGTATGGTGTCAGCCTGCTGTCTCCGCTCTTGCTCTATAACAGAGACCGCTACAAAGGGACGAGTGAAGAGGAATGTGCAGTTGGCTTCTGTCAACTTATTTCCTCGGCTTGGAAAGTTTCTTTTTGGCAATTTATGAAGTATTTTCTCAGGAAGACTGTTTACTTTGTGGAAATTACATAATGTTTTGTTTGGATGGCTTGTTTTGCAGTGAAGACTGACAGAGACAAACCTTTTTTCACACTCAGAAGTATTCTGTAAAGGCGCAGCATTGTTCCTGGATGGTCATGGTGGAGGATTGTCATCAGTTTGACTTTTTTGGCCACAAAGAGCTGCTGACAACAGATCAGGTGTTATGTCTTCTACCCGTTTCCTACTCAGCGGCTGAGCGCTACAGACAGGAGGACATGGCTGCTTTCAATAGATCGAGGTGATTGGACATCAGTGTGTGAATGTCTTCGGGGGTTTCGAGCTGTTGATCTGACCGAACAAAGGATTGGAATATTACTTTGATAGATTTTTCCACAGTTTCTTAAAAGTCCTCAATGTCATTGAATAAATGAATCTAAAAATAAGGCATTAAATGGTATTAAAATGTATTCAATCAATCTGTCAAAAGGCTTAAAATTGCAAAGAAATGGGAAATACAGTTTTATGAATCATAATTAATTATGTTTTCGGTTTGGCTGTACATTCGTAAGTTCGCCTGTCTGCCCATCCTGTCCATTCTCGTGGACGCAATATCTCAACGCCTGGAGGGAATTTCTTAAAAATGTGGCACAAATGTTCACTTGGACTCAACAATGAACTGATTCAATTTTGGTGGTCAAAGGTCAAATTCAAAGGTCACTGGAACCTCATCTGTCTCATTCGCAATGTCTCAAGAACAAATCAAGGAAGTTTCTTCAAATTTGGCACAAACATTTACTTGGACTCAACAATGAACTGATTCGAATTTGGTGGTCAACGGTCACCATGACCATTCACAAAGAAGTGAATAGATATTTCAAAAGATACCTTGAGGAAATTTGTTTAAATTTAGCACTAATGTCCACTTAGTCTCAAGAATAAAATGATAAGAATTTCTTGGTCAAAGGCTAATTCCACTCTACCCTCGTTTTTGCCTCAAGACAGAAAAGGTCATGGTTTATATTACAATAAACTTTTGGGTAAAATTGTCCCTAACCTCTATTGATGTCAGTTCATTTTTTTCTTCACTCAGTAATTGTAAAATTGGTCTTGAATTCCATTCCAGTAGTATTAAAAGTCTTAAATCTAACTTGCTTTTAGCTGAAGGAACCACGTTACTATTTTCAGACATTTTACAGATGTCATAATTAATAAAAAAATGAATGAAATGCTCTGTTACACTTACGTTTTAGGAATTTTGTGTATTTTCTCACTCTGAACCATTAGTCAGTGTGCAGGAAGCTTTCAGTGTCCTGCTAACCAGTAGACCTTCCACTCATTCATCTGGATTTTTTAGGGTAAACAGACTTACTTTGAGTTTCTCATTTTTGCCTCAGCAAATGTGCAAAAGTGTGAATGCCGGTATACTGCATTGTCTTGATGAATGTCTTTCAACAAATAACTCACAGACGCGACTGGAAAGTCAGTGTGCTCCCAGAGATTTAACCGGAGTATGTCTGCCTCCATAAATAGGCAAATTGGCTGCAAAGCTGTGAATGAAGCCATCTCCTTCCTCTCTATCTCTCTAACTCAGTGAGGTAATTAAAGCGCCTGTTTGGATCCCCTATATGAGCCATGGTATGCTAATGCAGTATTCCTTTGACAGTTCTGTTGAGACAACATTGTGGGTGTTTTCACATGGCCTGATTTGCAATTCACACTCGGGTTATTTCCATCGTAGGCATCCTGGGAAGCAGGGAGGGGAAAGGCTGTGAGCCGCAGAGAGCAAAACTGAGCTGAAGTTTCGTTTAATTGCGTGTATGATTTTTTTTTTTTTTTTTTTGAAAGGCACCTTTCAAGTGGTGCTCTAATTGGCAGTTATTTTGCAGGAACTGAAATGTTGTTCTCAAACATGTGCAGGCATAGCATCACTTTTGTTTCTGTTAGATTTATTTATTTTGAAAATTATTCAGTTATTCAGAAATCCCCCCCACATCCTTTTCTGTTTTTGTTTTTGTGAATGTGGGGATATTTAGACAGGAAGGTCTGTCTGAACAGCATTGGAGGGTAAAGTGCATCGAGCACAAAAAGTTTTTGAATGCCTGATGTACAACTAATGGGCAACTTTCCTCTCCTCTTTTTTCAGAACACTGCACCAGCAGTTTGAGAGCTACAAACAGGAGGTGCGTCGCATCGGGGCGGAGACGCGGCGTCAGCAGACCCAGCAGAAGGACGACGCACCCACCTGCGGGATCTGCCGCAAGACCAAGTTTGCCGACGGCTGTGGCCACCTCTGCTCCTACTGCCAGACCAAATTCTGCGCTCGCTGTGGAGGGCGGGTCTCTCTGCGCTCCAACAATGTGAGAAACCTGACCTATGACCTCCCCCTTTTACTTTCTCCCTCTCACACTCACCTCATTCCTGCTGTAGCTGATGTACGGTTGGTCCCTCTGCTTCTGTGTCTGTTACCGTCTGCTTTGTTGCTTCCCGGTCACACTTTGATGAGACCAAAGTGTATTGGAAGAATGGCTTGGCACCAGTCATAGGCCCTTCAAGGCTCATTTCAAGTCTGAGGCTGTAGTGTTGTGGAATGGTTATTTAGCTCACTTGAACACAAAAACATACCAGTGACAGCATCTGTGTCCTTTGTCTCCTGTTACTGCACTGCAGCCATCGAGCGAGCATGTCGGACAGTGATAGCACTGACTTACTCAAGCAACATGTCTAAACAAAGTGATAAAAGAGGGTAACAAGGTTCAGATAGGTTTATAGTGAAGGACGAAAGCTTCAGGTTTGCAACAGATGGAGTGGGTTCTAATTAGAGCTGACCCTTGAAAGTCGGAGACCCAAAGTCGACTAAGATTTCTTCAAGTTAAGTTTTTTTTTTTTTTTTCTGTGCAGTGTACTTCTTGAGGTTTTGGTCCCTAGAGTTTGCTGCAGACTGAGTGCTTTTGACTTTCACGCTACTGTTTGCAGCTGCGACATGCAGGCGGCAGCGAGGAGGTAGAGAGTCACCGCGCTGTAAGTTGAATTATGAATTTGCAGCTCAAATCACGTTAATACGATGAAGTCTTTGACTTTTGTTGATATCTAGTGTTGGCATTTGCGATCTCGCACCATTAGCTTGTTTACTATATGACGTGAATGCCGCTGTCACACTGAACATCCCGCGGCGCCCCGGTCAGACTTGGTATGGAAAACAGATCATCAAATTTTCGAATTGAACAGCCAAATCTTATTCATCTGGCATAACAAAGAGTTGGGTGGGAAAAAGGCCAATTTGGCATGCCATTGTTGCAACAAAAGCTTAAAGTATTTATTAACATTTACTACCATTTAGCAGAGTGGTGCTGATCAGCTGCATTTCTGTTGGTTGGTCAGTAGACGTAAGTCGTAACAACAGTACTTTAAAAACAAAGGCCCACACCAAATCACCAAATTACAACCATTCATTTGATCCAGATTGGATCGGTGTGGCATCCATCTGTGAACTAAACATGTTAGGGCTATTTTAAGACCCAGCCTTCTTTCAGCCAAACATTTAACGGGCTCCAACCCAAGAGAGAAGACCTCCTCCTGAGTATCATACCTGACTGTGGACCATCCACCCTTGGCCTGCTGGTCCCCAATCTGTTCAGGATCCGCCTCGCCCAGCTGGGCCTGAAGTCACACTGGCAGCACACGTATGTAGAGCTCAAAGACCAGTGAGAAACAGAGGATAAAGATAGTATCTGTGCTGGTGAGGCCATTAATATGACTTTAACAGAAGGCAGGCTGTTACGTGGAAATACAGAGAAGAGACTAACACGATGCAAATGCAAACTATAAATAAAACAAATTAAGAAGAGCTTTTATTTGAAGGGAAATTGCACTCAAAATAACATCAATCAATATAGCCTTTTATCTAATGAAAAAATAATGAGTGTTTTAATATGGATTTTAATTCCTGGAGATGATACTTAGCCTCTCTTATAAGTGGAATTTCAGGGACCAAAATAATTTAACCCAGTAAAAATAAGGAGAGATGTAGTGTAGAGGCAATATCCGTATACACTGTATGTCAGTTATTGTTTCATGTATATTACATAAGCCCAAGCTTCACTCTCCTCTTGGATTTTATGTGTATGTGTATGTGTTTATGTAAGAGTGCATTGTCTGTGAGTCTGCACAACTGTCACTTTGACACAAAGAATCAATTAATCAATGAATAAGCTTGTGTCCTGTCAATTAACTGGATTTCTAAGACACCAAGTACCAAACATATTCAGTACCTGGTTCCAGAGGTGGGACCAAGTCATTGTTTTGCAAGTGACAAGTCTGAAGTCTTTGCATTCAAGTCCACAGTCCTTAAGTCCTGAATTTTACATTTTGAGTCCTAACAAGACGTCTTGCGTCCTTCCCCAGATGTAATGCAGTTTTACCAATGGAGTGACGTATAATAAATTGACAAAATTTCAATCATGATTGCTCTTTAAAAATTACATTTATTTGTTAAAACAGGTTTTGGAAGTCTTCATCTGTTGTTTTTAACTTTGCATTCATTTTTTGACCACCATATAGTTTTTGTTTGTGAACAAAATTATCTTTGGTATCTCTTTTTCTAACTGGCGCTCAGTAACCTAATGTTAGTTCTTTATGGCTCTCTCTGCAACTTGATTGGATGCTGTCGGATTGGTTCAAACAAAGTGGATCTGGGGAATTAAGTGCTGACTTGCTGGGAACGAACTGATTGAGGAAATAAAGGGATATAAATTGATTCGTGGCACACTTTTCAAATAACATGCGTTATAATCTTCGTGCTCAGGGGAAGATATCAACTATTTTCAAGTCAAAGGGCTGAAGGCATGAGTCATTGGTGTTAGTTGCAAGTCTTTTTATTTTTTTAAGTGGAGTCTAAAGTCATCAAATTTGTGATTTGTCTCAAATCCAAATCATGTGATTCGAGCTTCATCTCTGCTTTACATCATATATAATTGTCATTTACGAGCAAAGGGGGGCGTAATTAGATAGTGAAATAATATCACACTTTGACTTCTACTTTATCTATCAAAGCTCCATTTTATCGCGCCACTCAACCCAAACTGATCTGACTTTCTCCACTCACTGAGCAGTTTAATTCATAAATCCTTACAGGAATAAGAGAACATAACATGTAAACAGTCTTTCCTTTCTGTTTTTGTGTGTACTATAATGTGTGGGAGGGAAGTGAAGCTCTTTTGGTCTCTGCGATGCTCGCCTCTGTCCCCGGTTGTCCAGGCCGGCCGAGCAGAATAACAGGGTTAGGAAAGTGTGAGCTTTGTTTCATTACATAAAAACCTTCTCCTGCTTACAGTGTGCTCATTTAGCCCGCATCAGCAGCACACTGTGTTTTCCTCTGGTTAGCAGTTTGCCTTTTATAAAGACATTAACACTGTATTAAAAAACACTGTGTGCTTTTGTTCAGAGGTATAAAATATAAATTCAGTGTGTGTGAACAACAGCTTGCTTTATCAGGTGCAAGTTACATATGACTGAGCTACATACAGTCGGTAAAGAGGCAAGCCAGAGCTACAGAGGCTTTTAAACTTCTGAACATAAATCTAGCCACCCTAAAACAGGTGTATTTTCTTATCTAGTAGTATCTAGAGGCAGAGGTATGGGTAGTATATAGCCATACAGGTGGTTAAGCTTTCATTTGTCCAGGTTTTGAGATGTTGTTCTTGACTACAACAAGCTTGTACAAGATATTACCATATTTGGATGATTTGGTTGATGGTGATGGTTTTTGTCCAACATATCATATAGCTCAGATACACATGGCGAGAGCAAGCTTCTCCTACGTTTCCTTGGTTACCAGGGTGACATGTCCTGCAACATATGATTTATTGCTTGTAAAAGAGTGACAGTGACAACTAGAGCTGCAACAATTCGGCAATTTATTTATTAGTCAATCAAAAGAAAATTATCGGCAACTATTTTGATAATAAATTAATAGTTTCTGTCATTTTTTAAGCAAAACTTTTCTGGTTTCAACTTTTTAAATGTGAGAATGAACTGCTTTTCTCTGAGTCTCAGGGCTTTAGACTGTGGGCTGGGCAAAAGAAGTAATCTGAAGTCATCACATTGTGCTCTGGAAAATTGTGATGAGCATTTTTTTTTTACTTTTTCTGACACTGTAAGGACTAAACAATTAATTGATTAATCGTGAAAATAATATCAGATTAATCTATAATGATATTAATGGTTAGTGGCATCCAAAGTGATGACGACAGTGCCTTACCCTCTCTTCTCATTGGAGGAAACTGAAAAAAGATCCAGGCATTCAGAAAAAAAAGAACCTATTTGGACACACAACCTTACATTTAGTAATGGTACTTGAGTATCCCAAAAAGTAACAAATGTCATTTAGAAAGAATGCTGTATTACCACAAAAAAAGCAAAGGTCAATCAGATATTTAGATTTCTTGTCCGAAAATGTGAAGATTAAATAATGGTTATCATTCCTAGTTATGATGTGAGAAACCCATGAGAAGGGAATCTGTAGTCATCACCTTTTTTTGCTCTCTGTAACCAGGACAAATCTGAGTTTTCCACAGATTTACAAAAGGACCAAACATTCAGAAGTAATTTCTGAACATCTACATTTGTGAACACCTCAAAAGTCTTACTGAGCCTTATTTGAGCGTATAGAATAAACTCCTATGAAAGCCTTTTTTAAAACTATTAAGTTTTGAAAGAAACTTTAATATCAGTTGTCATTGACATACTTTAGATCACTACAGCGCTAAAAAGGCTCTGTTAAACTGCAAAAACCAAAAATAACTGGCTTTAAAATGTAGGCAATAAAGCTGTATTTGTTTCTAAGCAGCTTACTGGAGTAATTCATCAATTACTGATGACATGGCTGTGCAGTGCTGCCCTGTGCCCTGCAGAAGGCATCCCAGCAACATGCTTAGTAAATGCCATCCAAACACTGATTAGGCCACAGAACCTCGCCCCTGCCCGACATTACCATGAATACACTGTATTATTAAAGAGGGAGCTGAAATAATAGATTAATTCATTCATCACACTGTATTTACATTTATTCACAATATTCATTAAAGGGACAGTTCACCCCAAAATCAAAGATGCATATTTCTCCCCCTCGCCTGCAGTGCTACTTACATCCAACTCACTATTAAGAACGTGCTTTGAAAAACAGTAAAGGAGCACTTTCAAAAAAAAAAAATATGTATGTAAATGTTGAAAAAAAACTTTAGTGTATCTACTGCTAACTCACCTAGAACCACTGAGCTAGCTAAGGTCGCCATTAGGACGCCATTAGTGTTTTCATTTTGCGGAGTCACAAGCACGCGTCTCTCGTCCATGAGTAGATGCACACTTCCTTCTGTGCGGTGATATGGTTGGCAGGTGAGGTTCGGGAGAAAGAAACAACATCCGTGGATTATCTTGAGTAATGGGTTCATGATTTCTGGAAGGAGACATTGCTTTTTAATATGTAGTTTTTGGCGCTTTGAGCACCACAAGCTGAGTGGAGTCTGGTTCCATTATATTGGCGAGAGGGCAGACGTCTCCACGGCAGATATCTCCAATACTTAGCAACTCACATCAAAGCAATCTAGATGATAAATAGCACTACAGATGAGAAGAAAAATATGTATTTTTAATTTTGAACTGTCTTTTTAAGCAGTCAGTGTTAAATATGAAGTAAAAACAACAACTTGTTGAACTTAGTTTGTATCCCGAAGTCAACATGATCAAATATTATACCCTAATGGTAATTCAAAAACTTTTTTTAATTTGCTGAAACACCAACATATAAAGTGCTTACATTATAGCATTAGCCATGAAAAAAATATTTTGAAAATGAAAAGACTGGGATTTCTCCGGTGGTGTGTTGACACAGGTTTAGTAAAAGAAAGCGGAAGAATGTGCTCCATGTTGCTTTCGGTTTCCCAGTTTCCTCTGTGCTGAGGAGCTGTGATACATCCCAATATCGTCACAGGTCATGAGTCACGCCAAGGTCATGCCAAGCTGGGTCATGCATGTTGCTGCAGCCTAACATGTCAGTGCTCACATACATTCACATACTGTTGTCCCCACCGTCTCACACAATGTCACTGAATATGAAGTATCAATTCTGCAGAATGTAATTAACAAATGTTTGCACCACATCCTCTTTCTCCTGTTTGTTCTTTTCCCCCTTTTTACGCACAATCTGTCCTCTATCCCATTTCACAAACTCACCCTCTCTGCATCTTTATTCTTATATATCTTTTATGTTTCATTTCTCTCTCTCCTTTCCTCTCTTGCTCCACTTCCACCGTCACTTTTCTCAATGCTCACTGCTACCTGGACTGCATGCCACAAAGGAGGACAAAGTGGTTAGCATCTTTTTTTGTGTTCTCTCTGTGCTGTAAATGTGATGTTTGTGACACCTGAAGGTAAAAACGCTGGCTGTATTCAAATCTGGAGCTGAGACCTCTCTTGTTTGTTCACAGCAGCTTGATTTCTATCCCTGAAAGGTTAGTTTCCTCCATATTGGCCGGACATACCGGCTAAAAAGAGAAAGAAACCAACAATATCAGATGCAAGAGAGCGAGCTATCGGATTGGAACGGAGCCAGTGTGTGTGTACAAATCCACTTATGGATTACTGACTTAACTGAACAGAGGGAGTCCCTGATAGGTCACGGTTTTTGTTAACTCTGATTTCTCAGAGCGTTTACTGTACTGTTTGGGGTGGAGCTGTTGTGTCCTCTGAGGATTTTCTCTCCAGTGTAAACCCTGACTAACTCTGTGTCCGTTGTCTGTCTCCTCCCCTTGCAAAGTGTCTCATAGTGAAGGACAGGGTAAGGCTTGCTGGGTGATGGATTTTTGCTGCATGGGTCACTTCTAATGTCTCTCCCTTCACACTTGGGTCTGTGCTCATTCACAGCATCAGAACAGGAATTCAGACCCAGTTTTAGTTATAATTGTGGTTAAACGGTCCCCAGGGCAGCGGGCCGGTGATCCTGCATTAGTACTCTAATTCTGAGAATGAATGCAGACCCTGAAAATCAACGGGTTGGCAGAGCGAGCATGAACATAGGGCGTCTGACCCCTCTGACCCATCCTGACCCCTCTTCCTATGGCTGTAGGCATGGCTGTGCTGAAATGGGGCCAGTGGATACTGTTCTAAATCCTTGACAAAAATGGGGACGGGAGATTGGAACTTCAGATGGCATGCATATAAGAAAGCACTCTACCCTACAGACCATTTATCTGAATGCATAATGAATGCCTGTGCATGCTCTCCCTGCCTGTGTGTTTGAGACCAGTCCAGCCTTGCCATGGGGAGACGGGAGGGGCCCAGGTATATGTTCCACTTTGTCCACTTCCCTTTTAATGCTTGGTCGCTGCAAGATGTCACCACAGTGTTGTTACTGCCGAGCTCAGACGTAGACAGGAATGGTGAGGAGAATGGCAGTGAATTTTAGTTCGGGATGTCGCTGAGCCCAAGAATTGTCAGAAAGAGGATTCATTGTTTGTGCTTATGCATCCAGATAAAGCAGAAAATAAGTCGAAAGTAGAAAAGGGAAAAGTTGTCCTTCTTGCAGGCTTTTGATGTGCTGCTTATGGTAAATACCTGGAGGCAATGGCACTTTTAGGTGGCGAAATGTTGGGGCAACAACTACTTTGCAAGGATTCAAAACAAAAACTTACACATCTTAACACAGGTGATAATTTGGTTGGGAAAACAACACTTTTTGAAATTTGACCAGAGAGAGAGAGTGAGCAAAACAAATTCCATGGGCAATTGTGCACCGTCAATTCAGGTCTGCTAGAAGTGCTTCATTTTGCCACTGGCAGGCCCAATTGTCCCTACATCGTGTCTTACCTGGCTCTTAAACAACCCAGTTGCATGAAAAAATGCTGAAATTGTACATTTATACAAACCACCAATACATTAAGTCAAGGCAGTTTTATTTCTAAGGCCCATTATCACAAAGGGAAATCACAATTTCCTATTCTAACACAGTGGATACGGAAAAACCCCCTAAAAAGCATATACATTGACATGTTATGTTTCAACAACACTGTGGTTAACATATCATTGGGTTTGGGCACAAAAAACACTTGGTTATGGTTAGAAACAAAATGCTTTTGCTTAAAATACTTGTTTTAGGGGAAACAATCCTGACTTGAAACTCAGTGATGTCTCTGTAAAAAAAAAAAAGCTCTCAGCTTTCCGTGACACTATCCCTGCTGGAAAGACAGCGACGGCTTGCTACAAAACACCCACGTTAGCAGGCCGAGAAGCCACTGGAAACACAGTAATGACTTGTAAAACACTTCCAGTTTTGATGTTTGTTGGTCTCAAACAGTGGTTTGCAGCTTGGCAGTCATCTCACCTAGGTGACATGCTACCATGCCCTTCACCTACCGAGTCAGTTCATATAGTATAAAAATGTTTATATGATGCAAATGTAACATATGCATGGTTTGCAGAAACATACAATGCCAACATTTTCTTCTGGCAACTGGGCTGTCTTAAGACATGACGTGCAATACTTAATGTGATTGCAGTTACTTAATGTTTCAGCCATAATTATAGTATCAGTTTGGGAACTAAAGGTCACTCATTGGATTTCTTTGTAAACAGAGCTCATCATTAAATCGCAGTGGTTTCAATCAGTTCCAGTGTGTGATAGAACGGCTAAGCTAGCTCTGAAGTGTGTGAAGAAGCTGATGTGTATTTCATAGCCCTCTCTGTCAAGCTGCCCTGCTGCTGCTGGTGCTATAGCTTGTTAATGGCTGAGTGTTTGTTTATGTGTGTTTAATGTCAGCTCCAGATGGCTTCCAGAAACTGAACAAACCGCTGACAATCTGTCTCCTTTGTAGAGAAGCACTGCCTCCCAGTGGATAGCATGCAGGCGCTGGCTCCTGGCACACGCACACACACACACACACACGCACACACACAACTGTGATTTACTAGTTTCAGAATGACCTATAAATGCTGTGTAGAAATATCTCATATTAGAGAAGCAAATGTGTGAATCAGTTATACTTCAAGGCACAACTTACACCAGAACACCTTTTTATTGTCTTTTGACAAAAACACAGCATACATACAGCACTGAAACATACACATTAAAGTGCTAAAACACTGCTTATGCAATTTAAACATATTATATTACTATTTTTATGTGATGTACATGCACATGTTACATTTTTGCTTTTTAGGAGTCTGTCTGCACCTGTTTATTATGTTGATTTAAAAATATTTGGTACCCTGTTTGGTTTGAATTACTTCATGGCCTAAAATTTACCACTCACACACACACACACAGACACACACGCTCAGATTCACACTGATACAGCCACACAGTCTTGCTCACTTACTGCATCAAGCTGACACTGCACTTTTTACCGGAAGGGAGGATGCACTGCATAATCTCAATCATGTTCCTCAGTACTAGATGACTAACCCGCTGCTCTCTCCTCCTCCTCTGCCTCCTCCTCACACTTCACTCCTCTCTTCTCATACACCACTCTATCTGTAGTAGCCTCTGTAACACTCTTTGTTCCCTTTGTCTGTCTAGTCGAATGCATCTACATTTAACTCTTGTCCCCCTATTTCACTGTCTGCCCCCTTTATATTTATCCTCAAACAATCATGCAACTGCACACATTTCTTGGGCTAGACACAAATATGAGCCTGATTTTAGAGCTGACAATATCCCTTCACAGCCACGGCCTGTGTGTCTAATAATAGGACCTCTCTGACTGGATCTGGCGAAAGCCAATAGCAATAAACTCAAGACAAGTCTTTAATGTTTGCAGAGTGATTTGTAATACTATTACAGATGCTATTATTATCACCCTTACTGAGAAGTCATGAGTGAAAAGTGAAAGTCCCATAATTTTGGCCATGATTCCTGTCAAATTACATCACATAAAGATGACATTGTAATCACCAGGTTAATAACTATAACAAAGTGGCGACATCACTAAAAAGAAGTCTGATGAGACAAAAAACATAGTCACACAATGCACTTTCTTTAACAATGCCCCAGTTTAGCTTGATTTATAGAAAGTCTTTGCATCACCATTATGCACACTGCAGATACTGCAGATCCACTAGCTTCCATAACTCGACACAGGATTTCATGTAACATTTTTCTCTCATTTGTCTCATCAAAAAAAAAAAATAGATCTGCTTCTCAGGTTTACAATTCATAATCCAAAATCAACATGGTTTTGGTTTAGGCACCAAACTTCTTGGTTAGGTTTAAATAAAGGTCATTTTTTCCATTAAAATTCCTGTGTTTTACATAGTGGGACGTATATACGACTTTTTGTCTTACAGAAGACACAAACGGTGGTCTCCATGGTAAAAGTGCTGTCTTTCTTTTGTTTGTTTTTTTGTTTTTTTGACCCATCCATCACCCCCACATCCTCCCTATGCTAAATTTCTGGTACTGTATACTGCCTATTTGGTTGTAATTTTAACCATGGCCCATGGCTTGACGTTGTTTAAGCAGGGATCAGTCATGACAAAGAATCATGTAGTGGTGTCATGTAATGTGTTGAAATAACTCGATGGCACCATGGAAACAATGCCATTGTGTTATTTCAACACATTACATGCAGTGTTTGTTTGTTGAAATATAGCAGCGCTTTACTAAAAAACTCCTATGTTTGGAGGCTGAAAAGCTGCTGGAAATGCAGCAATGACTTCTTAAAAATAAACACTTTGTTGTTTATTGATCTCGAACTGTAGTCTTCAGCTTAACAGGCATCTAGGTGTCTCGACATCCACTGTCCCCACCACCTCCCAATGACAAAGGCAGCTCATACACTACGTCACTTTAGAAACATTGATATGATATGTAAATTTCATAATTTCCTTCTGATGACCTGACTGTGATTTTCAAACCTTTAAAAGTGACATTTTGAGCTAAATCAAATCTTTCACTGAACCTAGCCGAGTTGTGTTTTTCCTTAAAACTAACAAAATCTTAACCACTGCATTGTCACTTGGTACAAATTTTCATAACGGTAAATGATGTCATACTTCTGATGGGGTCGTCAGATCAGGAAATGCTAATATGTGTCCTTTTGGTGGACAGTTCAGTGTATCGTATTTGTTGTTAAATTTAGAGGACTTGTTGGGTGTGGAGCACTGGGAGCATCTTCTCTGCGATCTTCAGCTGTTTTCCTCTCAGCCCTCCTCACCACTGAATGCATTCAGCCTGCTTGCAGAGTTGATCTACTACCTTATTAGAGGAAATGGAGCATTATGTCTTTTGCGGTCGTCTTTCTTCCCACCACTCAGGATTTACCATTCCCTGAACGATGGCAGTTTACACCCAGCCCTGCCTCATATGTCATTCTGTCGAGGTGTGGGTTTGTGTGTATGTGTGTGCTGAGGGCAGGGTCACTGCACACGCTCACTGAAAGCCAACCACACCCTACCAACTGCCTCGCCGCCCCCAAGGCTCCCATTTATTCTGCCCATTTAAGGAAAAGCTGATGTTCACACAATTCGGGCCTAAATGAATGCTGTTCTCGCCGTGAGCTGCTGCTGTTGGCAGAGCTGCATTCGCACGCCTTCACCATTTTGTCAGCAGATGGATGGAGCGGCGCTGGGGGCGGGAGATGAAGGGTAAGGGGTACAGGATAGAGAAGTATGAGTGACAGGTGTGTGGTGTCTTCATTTGTCAAGTCAGCCAGGTGTGTCAGCTGAGCTAGAGTGTGAGGAGAGATGAAAGAAAATAAAAGAGGAAATTAAAAGAGGAGAGTGAAGGAAGTGGAAGAGAAAGGACAGAAAGGAGGAAATGGTTGATAAGAGAGGGAAAGAGAACATTTGAAAGGAAAGAAAAGGAGATGAGAGAGGATAACTCAGTGGAGAAAATGGATGGAAATGAACAAAGGAGAGGAAGGAAAGGAGACTGAACTGAAAGAAATAAAGGATCTAGGAAAGGAAAGGAGGATTGAGCATGGAAGGAAGAGAGAGACAAAAGCCCTTTTAACACAAAAATTGCACTAGGGCCACTACAAGGTCCCTTCTTTGTGCTTCCTTTTGCATTTTTACACAAGACTGAACAACGGCGGCATTATACTGCTCCAGTGTGTGACTTTAGATAGCATGCAGGCATCTTGGAAGCAAAGTGATGGGCGTGATATGTAAAATAACAGCGTACGTCTATATTTAGGGCCTGTGTGCCAGCGTCTTTTTTCAGTTGTTTCCTAAGAGGAATGGGCGTCTACGGCTGCATGCTGCTGCCCGAAGAAAAAACACTGCAACCAGCATCTATTTTCAGAGCACTCCACCTTTATTTTTGTGTGGCTGTTCCTGGCGGTTGTAGTTGAAATTCTCTGAACTTTTCAGAAAGGCACTGGTGATGTCGCTGCTGCTTTTTAGCTATGCTACTATCACAACAAAGACAGAAAAACCCATTTGTGGGAGCAAATTGGCCAGCGGACTCTGGATGTTATTGGTAAATGTTGTGCTTTTGTCACTGTACCATTGCAAGCTTGTTGTTAGCTTACTAGCTAATGTTGACATATCGCTGCCATAGAAACAAAACTCACATGCAGCGCGTCATTAAAAACAAGATGTCATGGAAAGCTTCAAAAAGTCATGGAATTTCCCAATCACATTTTAAATTAGAATTTGAATCTGATATGTTTTGAAAAATGCCAGGCAAGTGGGGCACGTGGAAAATGGTTATGGTTTCTTGAAAAGTGGTGGAAAAGTTTTTAAGTTTGTCCCTGAAGATATGTATGAACCCTATCTAGTGTGACATATCTATCAGCAAGGCTTTATAAACAATAACAGCATAACATGGCAATAACCATCTTTTACTGGCCCTGTTACATGGCGGCTTATCTCGCCCTCTGCTTGGAGGGTAAGGAGCTCCTGGACCTAATTTTTTACCCATTTTGTGGACATTTTTGGGTGCTGTTCTTTGTCATTGAGTTAGCTGCTAACTGCTGCTAGCTGCATTTTGAATCTCATGGCGGTGGATTGCACACATAAGACAATGTGAAAACATTAAATCATACCCGTACCGCTCCTGAACCTTTCCTGCCGGCTGTCCCTTTTTGCAGATGTAGATTCTGCGCTGTTACTACCTCCGCTGTTGGCTCAAAGGCGAGACAACTCTGTCCCTCCATGACTGTACCTTTTATAAAGAATGGCAAGGCAGAATAATGATGTGAAATTCCCGCATTGAACAGACAGTGTAAAAGGGGCTATAAGGAAATAAGGTGAGCAAAGGAAAGGGAGAGAGAGGAAATCCATGCTAATGTTCATATCAGATAGCAAATGCAACTCGAGGCAGTCTAAATGGCATTTGTGCAGTTTTTTTTGTGTGTGTTTCCTCTGCTGTTATTGTCCTTCTGACACACACTCTCTGTTTCTCAGTTTTACAGACACACAAACACACACACACACACACACTGTGCTCTCCCCCTTTCTCTCACTGGCTCTCCGTGATTTGGTTTCCATGGAGAAGCACATTTTTTTTAGGCAGAAGGAGGATGACATTATTACATGAGCGAGATGGCACTGCTTATTACACACACACAAACACACACACTTCGCCTACAGGCAGTCACCCACGCCACACTCTTCTAGGCAAGAAGGTTTCACAATTGTCCTACATATATACATACTGTACACATATCTGCATACACACACAGACACATTCTTGCAGCACATCGAGCTTCACAGCGTGCAGTGAAGAGATGAACTCGAGGTGACACTAGAGTGGGCTGCCTCTGGACGGACGGAGCCGATTGGTCGACGAAGCTGAGGGTCTGACATCACGCCCCGGCTGGTCCCGCAGCGAGCACTGCTGCAAACACATGTGTCATACACACTATAGGTTGGGGGTTTTGCATCTTATGTGCATAAACACACACAGACACACACACTCTTACTCTCTCACACACACACTGACATTCCCACACACACAATTAATTCCCCCTACAATATCTGTCACGCTATCCAGGAACACAGAGCACAATCACTTCAGTGAAGGATTATATGTATTATATCCTGCGCGTGTGTGTGTGTGTCTGTGTGTGCGCGTGCTCTATAACTTCTTTATTGTTTACTGCCCTCCCCCATCTGCAGTATTATCTTTAAAGCACATATCAAACACATGGAGGCGTGCCATTAGAAAATGAGATGTGTTTTTAATGTCTCTCTTTCACTTGAGAACACACATGGCCACGAACAGTCGTCCTGTGATGTGCGTTGTTCTATATGATGCTCTTATTCAAGGATTAGGTTTTGGATTAAAGCATATACTCCTCTTTTTTGGCAACAACCAGTAAAGCAACTTATAGATACTCATAGGCCATCCACGTGCCAAATGAACCTCAATTAAAGGGTTTTCTAGTGCTGATGTGAAATTTTAATTTATATATCATTACTAAAATAATATTGTACTTTGAGAAATCTTTGTGTCCATATCTGGTGTCTTTATGTGGTTACTTATTTTTTGGCTCTTGAGAATGTAGCCAAACTTACAAATGTTAGATGTGTTCTAAACCACTTCCACCTCCCCCCACTATACAAAAATGAAGCCAAAATTTCCAGGATATAGTTGTTGCCATCTTGTGCTGGTGATATAATTTGGAGCCAGAATCTGCACAATAGCGATCAGGAAGTAGAGCCATGGTTTCCACTTCCCACCCATACACCTGTACAACCAATCGCGAGCAGCGCCATTGATAGTGAGCACTCCAATTGGCACACTTGGTTGTCAATCATGACAATCGCATCCCCTTTTTATAGCACTAAATAAGTAATTAAAACCAAACTTAGAACTTGGAAAAATGAACAACTGAGCATGTATCAGCATGATGAGAACTACTTAAAGGACAGAAACCATCTCTGGGAAAGATAATTTGATGTGTACATTGAGTTTTTTGTTTGGCTCATGTCCCATCAGCTAACTGAGGGTGTGGGGTTTCATGACCTATACTGCAGCCAGCCACCAGGGGGCGATCGATACGTCTTGGCTTCACGTTTGGTGAGCCATTATATTGTCCATCTGTATTTTACTGTCGTTGCTCTACAGTGAAAAAAGCACATCCGCACACTCAAATCCATGCAAAAATCATGTTACTGTGCAAGCTTTCGATCAGAGACCTTCTTCAAGACATAACCAGTCATCGGTCTAAACATGAGCAGCTGAACAAGAAAAAAGAAATTGCCTGAAATTTGCATAATACGAACATCAGGATCTACTTAGGATCAACTGTCCAGATATTTAAGTTTTAGTACTTAACATTTT
This sequence comes from Plectropomus leopardus, assembly GCF_008729295.1. NCBI lineage: Eukaryota > Metazoa > Chordata > Actinopteri > Perciformes > Serranidae > Plectropomus > Plectropomus leopardus. The sequence continues at coordinate 9,156,438 of NC_056466.1, forward strand.
TTGATAGTTAGTCTTACAGACACATTTCAGTTAATCCGTTTTGTCCACATCCTTACAGCTGGTGAAGTTTGATACCAGTCCTACTCACTACTGCAAATGTGCCATCTGAATTGGGCCAAATCATTGAAAACTTTCAAATATCAACATTTTGGATAAAATTAAAGGTAAGGTTTTTATAAAAATGTATCATATCGTCAGCGGAATCAGAAGTTCCAATAACCGGAAGTGGAGAGTTGAAAATGACAGTTTAAAATTGAATAGGTGTCCACATTTGAAGACTGATTTGTCTGAGAATTTAAGGAGTACAATAGATGCATTTGTTTCTGCACTTTTTCCTCTACATAAAGTAGCTCACATCCCATCATGCACTGGGAAAGAAGGCAGCGGGTTGGGGCATCTGGGCTTAATCTCAAACCTGTGTAGTTCTGCCTCAGGGGAAGGATGGAGGCGGGAGGACGGGTTTACTGTAGGTTAGAAGTTGTGAATTGTGAGCTGGTATTGTCATCAGATGATGAGTTGAATAATGGTGAGGGGCTGAAAGGATTACCAGCCACTGCTAATCTGTGGCCCCTCAGCTGAGGTAAAGAGATGGAGAAAGACAGAGAGAGAAAGAGTCTGTAGTGTGTGGCTGGGCGGCTGCCCGACAGCTGTGGGCCGTGCGGGCAGCTGATTTACTTTAGATTAGTCTGGACATGCGCCAACTAGGATTCAATCAGGCCATGATGAATGTGCTTTGGCGCGCTGAAAGCTAACTGCTAACTGCTAAACTGACTGCTAACGGTCCAGCCCCGTGGCCGTCAAGGAGTAACATTTTGGGATTTCCAGAGGTCCCAGAGGTGTTTTGTTTTCAACCTGTACCAAGGTCCTGCAGTGGAGTACCAGGAACAACCGTGTTTCCTCTTTGCTTTGGATTTATTCTTTATGTTGGGATTATAAAGACGGAGTGAGATGAATCCTGTTTTTGTGCTGTCGGAGTGAGGTGATATTCAGTAGCCATGGCTACATGTGAGTATTTGATGTTGTCTATAATGTTTAATTTAGAGAATGGAGAATACAATGTTATAATGGATAATGTACATGACTGTGGACATCAATCTTACCTTGTAATGTTGAGATTAAATAACAGCAAATCATTTCCTGCATATCCAAAGCTGATGCACTTTCTAGAGCAGCTTTACTCTTTCTCCTTTTGGATGAAAGCAATAAGTATACATTACAGTATCCTTCAGAGTTCATTTTTCCTTCTTTTTCTCCCTCTACGGTCCTCTTTATAGCCCTTTAAAGTGTGATTTTTTTATTATATCACCAACATGAGCATGATGGATCAATCTAAAAACTAATGCATTTTGTTAATGGGTTACAATGTAAAAAGATACAGAAAATTCACAGCAATAGAAGCTCAGAGCAGGTGAAACATGACTGCTTCTTTTTTTAAACAGCAGTGCAGAATTTACCATAGCCTCCACCATGCTGCGCTCATAGATAATGGATATGTTGAAACAACACAGCCTGTCATGTCTGAGCGCTCTCTAATGTTTGATTAGCTGTAGCAAAGGAAGGAGGGGAGAGCTCGTGGGGGAATACCCTCTTTTTTTTGAAGGTGGCTGAAAGATGCTATAAAAGGTGTTTGTGAAAGTTGCAGACAAGACTTTTGAATGTCTAGGAGAACTTGTATCTGCTTCTGTAAAGTTAACAATGCTGCATTTGTTTGGTGCTAAGCTATATGTTAAATGATTTAATTTGTGTTGTCTTACATGTAATTTGTGCGTGTTTTGTGTCACAGGCATGCCTAACCACCTTTTCTTAGGTATTCCATTTATTTAAAGGTATACTATGCAGTTTGAAAACACTCTTGCTAGCAAAAGTTAAAGAAAAAGTCAATCCCAGTTATAATTTAGTTTTGCATTTTGTCTCTAAATATTTGCGTTTTTCTGTGCTGTGTTTCTTGAATGCCTGCTGCTTACAGTGTGGCATCTGGTCGCTACCCTTTTATAAAGCCTCAGACTTGCCTGAGTGCTGTTGGGGTGCATGCCCATAAAAAGTCCTGAGCATAGAAATTAAGATCAGAGTCTCTGTAGAAAAATACGCTGCACATTTCAAATTGGTCATAAGTGATGATTGGGAGGAATTACTTCCAAATGAGTCTATAGATTTGTTTTTTTTTAAATATTCTGCATAGTATATCTTTAATGCTTTTCTTCAATGCTGCTGAACCCAGCTTGCAATCATGTTTGTCCTTTCAACCCCTGCAGGTAATGTGGGTATGCAACCTGTGCCGTAAACAGCAGGAGATTCTCACTAAATCAGGAGAATGGTTTTCGGGGTCAGGGGTGCGGCCTGGGAGCCTGGGCACCTCCACGAACAGCTCAGCCACTGGAGGTGAGGCCCAACGGGACAGGAAGCTACTCCGCTCCAGGTCCCAAGCCCCAACCTCCGGCACCAACACCAACGCAGGGCCGCCGGACGGGACGCAGCCGCCCACTGGTGTCATCGGTGCCAAGGGTGCTGACACCATGCCCGGCTCCCGCTCCCAAAGTGAACCACCAAGAGAAAAGTAAGGCATTAAGAAACACACATTGAACACAACTTCTAGAAGATGTTTTACCTTTAGTCATTAACATGATAGGATTGGGAGAATGGGAACCATATCTTTTTAAAACCTCTGAAAGCTGGCTTAAGTTCTTGTTGTTTTTTTAATCCCTTGGGTAAAAAATAAAGAAAAGAAAAGAATAGATGTGTGTCTGTTTCAGCTTAACCAGTGGAGCAGCTGGGTCAGCTTTTGAGAGGTCCTTGATTCAATCCCTTTGTTTTCATCCACACTGTAAAATCTATCAAGTTGATTGTACTTAAATTTCCTTGAAAAATGAAAGTAAATCTAACTATAATTCTTCATTTTTGTATACTTTTTATCTAAGTGTTAAGTTAACTTGAAATTCACCTGCATTTACTTAATTTTGTGAAGTTGTTGCAACTTAAAAATGACAAGTGAAATAACCTTTTTTCTGAGTAAATTTCTGCGTAAACGGACTGTACTTGTATAGCACTTTTCTAGTTTTCTGAGTGTTTGGCAACTTCTTTAAACCAAGTCAGTTTGACTTTACTTGATTATGACAATGAGGGTTTTGGCAATGATGAAGTTAGGAGATCTGTAAGTTCTGTTTTCTTAACATGTCTAAGAAAATACAAAGATGATTGACTAGTTTGCAACTAGTAAACATGGTTTACTGAAGCAGCTCAAACATAGAAGAGATTGATTTCATTAAAGTTGTCAATTTTAAGTTGCTATAATGTCACAAAACTAAGTACGTATAACTAAATTTTAAGTAAATTTAACAATTCGATATAAGGTAAACATTAATTTAAGATTAATAGTTATATGTATGTTCATTTTTGTTAAGGTTTCCTAGATGTTTTTAAAGTAAAATCAACTTGTCAGATTTTACAGTGCAGTGGGAGAGTAAGGTAAGACTTATGTGTTGGTAGAATTCTTAATCTGTTCTTGTTAAAGTGACCAAGGTTTTGCGAATGTTGAAAGGAATGCTTTTAGAACGGGATACTTCTGTACAAAAAAATCTGAGCCTTTTTTTTATTTTACAAATGGCTATGGACAACGGCAAAGATGTTTCTGTATTTACACACATCCTCATTCCCAACTCCTCAAATACACTTGGTCAGTGGCCCCACGTGTCAAAATATAACACGCTATGAACCCTTCTACATCAGTTTTGGTTGTCAAAATAAACTTCCATTTTTACAAGAAATGCACAGTCCCCACTCGTAAAAAGCACACAGTGTTTTCTTAAAATGTACACAGAACGTGGGTAAAATTATTTCCTTTTTAAATTTACTTCATTGGGTTTAGGCTGCAAAAGTATGTGGTTATGTTTTGGAAAAGAAAATCATCATACGCCATTTGACATTTGCCACAAGCAGAGTATGCTGCACATATGAGCGAACTACATTGGTTCAAAAATAACTCCATTTACTTTTGTTTTTTTAACAGTTGTCATCTGGGTGAAAGTCTTTTGTTTTCCTGACCCATCCACCTTTGCTTCGCCTGCCCTGTGCAGACTCCCTCTCTTTATACTACGCTAGTTGCTCAGAGCGTCAAAAAATGCCGCTGCCCAGTGTGTCCCATACTGCTGCTAAAGGACACCTGTGTGTGTCTGTGTCGGACACCAAGGGCCACTGACCAAATGTCAGTATTTGACAAGTTGGGAGTGAGACCAGGTTGTTGTCTTTGTCTATAGATTTTATGACATATTGACATAATGTGTCCTCTTCTCATACAGGAAAAGGCCAGTTTCCCTCCATGAACAGAATGGTAAGGGAGGCATGGGGCGTGGAAGCGGCCGGAGACCTGCTGGGAAGTTGCCATCTCAGTCATCACTGGATGAGCGAGTGGTTCCTGGGGAAAGAGGAGAGAGACGCTTAGGAGACGGACGGAGACTGGAGAAGATCCACTCTCAGGACTACGAGGATGGGGAGGGCAACTTGGGTCGTTCAGAAACACACCGGAGACGCCCAGAGGATGAGGAGCAGAGGGAGCGCCAGCGCCGCGAGGAGGAGTTCCAGAATCGTTACCGTAGTGATCCCAACCTGGCTCGATACCCGGTGAAGCCGCAGAAGGAGGAGCAGGAGATGCGCATGCACGCTAAGGTGTCCAAGGTCCGCCACGAACGGCGCCACAGTGATCTGGCGATCAACGAGGTCGGACTGGGTCCTGAAGGAGGAGGTGGGGGAGGAGGGGAGGTGCCCGAAAACCGTCTGGCCAGGAGGGGCGGAGGTGGGGAGGGAGACCACAAGGCCCTCTTAGAGAACCACCGAGCCTACTCTGTGGATAGGACCGTGGGGGTTGGCGGGGGAGGTCCACCTGCAGGAGGTGGAGTTAGATCAGGTCCCCAACCTGGGGGACCGGCGCCTCCAGATTGGGGCCCGAGCAAAGGCCGCCTAGAGCCCGGCATAACACGGACACCAAGGGACAAGGGTGGGGACAACCTGCTGAGGAAGGACTCTCAGAGCTCGGACCAGTCGGAGTCTTTGCGGCCGCCCCCTCCACGGTCATACAAGAGCAAGCGCGGAGTCAACAAGAGGCAGATGTCCATCAGCAGCTCAGAGGAGGAAGGCGGCTCCACGCCCGAGTACACCAGCTGTGAGGACGTGGACATGGAAAGCGTCAGCGAGAAAGGTCAGTCAGACAGATGTGCTCACTACACTAGCTTACTAAGCTAAATCTAGCCACACTTACCTTGCACCGTTAGCTGTCATCTATTTCTTTACATTTGACTTTCCTCCTTAGAGTTTTTTGCTGAAACTATTTTTAAAATCTCAGCCGTCTTTTTCCACTCTCCAAAACTTGTTAATGAGCTTTGCCAGCTCTCAGCCAGTTTACATGCTTACCCTTAAACTGCACGCTGTCATTTTGCCCACCTGACTCAACCTTAATTTTGACCTCTTTGTTGTATTCTCATCATTTTTGAGAGCACTAGACTTTGCCTCTACTGTATACACAGTGTGGTGTGGGCAGGATTAGTCAGAGGTTTGAAGGCTAATTGTTGCCGCTAATTGACGTGCAGCTAATTTTCAGAGAGATAAAAAGATCCCAATTGACAAATGATCGGCATTGCAATGTTTGCAACGTTTCCCCTCTTCTCACACTTTGTGACCATATTTCCCTCACCTTAGCATCTAAAATAGCCTCGGTAGTAGAAGTAGGATAATGTGCAATAAGAGCAGAGAGATATTTTGGCTTGTAAGATTACTCTAATACCGGCACATTCTAATTTCGGACTGTGAAACTATACGATAAGTGACAGGATGAAGCACCCACCCAGCATACAGTGAATTACTATCCCTGTGTGTCATCTACACCTCTGTGCTGTGGCTAAACCCTGCTGCTCCCAGGACAGCTCTCATTTATTTGGAGAGTCCCTGTGATTTAGGCCAGCAGATTTGTGGAATTAGGTCAGTGGCTCGCATGCTACGTAATGCTTCGCAAACAGCCAGCTGCACCAGCCAACCACGGACCACCAGCTAAAGTCAAGGCTGGCTGTGACTGCATGCTGCATGCTAACCGCTGGCTTCTCTATACCTATGTGTTTTCACTGCTGTTGCAGGAGTGATGCTGGGTCATGCTATAAGCCACGGGAGTGCGTCTAAGTTCAAGAGGCAGTAGGTAGAGTTAGCTGTGCTCTATCAGCTTATCTCTCTCACCGGTCACAGAAGGGGCCTGTTCCAGATGTTTTAATCCAGATTACTATAACTCAGGGACTGGTAATGGGTAGATGGTGTGGATGGGGATTATTAGCTGTTTTAAACACTCTTTAGCTAGCCAGGCCTCAAAACAGGATGCCTCCTTTTACTCTCATCGGTGGCGTGAAGCAAGTTTTCCCGGATAATGTGCAGTATGTTTCCCTACATAGATGCATTAGGGTTAAGTGAGGTGGTAACACACGCTCAAGTGTCCTTTTCTGTTTTTAGAGGAAATGGCATTTGGAGGAATGTCATTGCGCTGGGGCCGGTGTCAGCTGATAACATGATTAAGTCTCCACATGAGAGTCTTGGCAAGAGAGGCTTTGGTGTCAAGCGACGGTCTGGGTGTTACTGTGGGTTTATGTGATGTGATGAACGGCCTCATGTTATGTGCCTGCAGTAAAAATGCCTCATAATTAATCTTTAAGGGCCTCACAGTTAACAGATGGGCATCTTTTAGGCTGTAACCCGCCTCCAATTAATATTTGAAACAAAAACTGAATACCCCTTTTTCCATCACATTTTCTACATTGTTTTGTTTGTTTAATTGGCACTTAATCTTACTTGTTACATGTTTCTTCTTACTTGTAGTGCTCTTTATCAGTCTAGAAGGGTGATACTCAACTTACTGCCCTCAAGCCAAAGCTGGCCCCCATTGAATCCCCCAAATGTCCTAAAATCCTCAAGATGTCCTGAAACCTAGAGACATGCTAAAATCCCAGAAACACTTAAAATCCTAGAAATGTCCTAAAACCCTAAAAATGTCCTGAAATACTAGAAACATGTATGGGGCTGCTGCAACCGGCCCCCTGTCATTTTGCAAAAGTTGCCCACAAGCAAAGCAAGTTGAGTACCCGAGGTCTAGATTGTTTTGGTCTGAGTTGCCGAGTGTCGGAGAAATCAGCTGTAGAGATGTCTGTTATCTCCAATATTATTGGAACTGTGAGCAGTTTCATTTAGAAACGATTTTCTTTCTACTGAACAACACCTGCCAACTATATCACTGCTCAAAAGAAACTGTGCATCTACTGCTAGTTTATCTAGCGCCACTGAGCTAGCTAATGTTACAACTCAGCCAAGGAGGACCACGAGGAGGACGCCATTAATCTTTACATTTTGCGTGGTCATGAGCACAAGTCTCTCGTTTTGGAGCTTTGAGCATAACAAGAAAGGTGCCATGTAGTTCCATTAAACTGGAGAGAAGGCAGACGTCTCTATTGCCGATATCTCTAACACTCGGCAACTCACACCAAATACTACAGGTAAGAAGAAAAATATGTATTTCTGGATTTTGGGGTGAACTGTTCTTTTAATCTCAATAGGCCCCGCTTGGAGGATTAGTGCCATCAATCGTTTATCTCAGTGCGCCTGACACCTGATATTTGCATAACAATACACATCATGTATTTTTGGCAACCTGCCACAAAACCAACACCTGGCGCCACATATTGATTTTCTATTTTTTGGAGCTGGACTGTTCATTAGGAGCACTGTTGGAATATATACACTGAACCACTCTCAGGCTGCAGAGCATACTCTGGGCACAGACAGAGCAGCAGAACACCAGGCCCAAGGAAAGTGAAACTTAATTGTTCATTGCAGTAGGTCCAAAAATTTGCTTTCACCTTTTCCCTGCAGCAGCTCCTGCTCATGTCCATTAATTTGATCAGGTCCTCCACCAAAAAGTAAAAGCTGCAGTAGATGCACAGTTCCATTTGCGCTGTGCTCACATATCTTTGAATTTAGAGAGGGGACACAGAAGGATACAAAGGGACAAAAAAAAACCTTTGCAGATCTTCCTGAAAAGTAAAAATGTATTTAGTTTAATGCAGACCACAAGCATTGAGGCAATGCATGCACACAGCTCGGATTACAAGCTTTATTTATTTATTTTTTCAACACTCATCACAAAGCAGACATGACGTATAAGAGGATGTTATGTAATTTTCATGCAGAAACGTCATTATGTATATGTTCCAAGAATCCTCTTAGTTTCCCATTCAGCTCCATAAATTAGATCCCACCGGATATATAAGTGTATCTCCGGGACTGAGGCTTTAATGACGCAGCAGGTTTGACTCGGTGTTTGATGTAAAGTGGAAGCAGGGAGTGATTCAATGTAATTGGGTTACTTCTGTAGTGTAAAGAAGAAAACCAAGGTGATAATGGTGCCGAGGAAATGGAAGGGGAAGTCTGCTGTTGGGATGACACTACGTCCCAGTGCACTTTAGCCACTTTTGTGTGTAGTGTGTCTCTCTGTGTGTGTGTGTGTGTGTGTGTGTGTGTGTGTGTGTGTGTGTGTGTGTGTGTGTGAGCTATTCCTACATTTACCAAAATTACTTCAAAAGTGCCCAGAGGACAAGCATGAACTTGTTGTACTGTACTACTGTACTGTATGTGCTGCCGCTGGGAGCATTTGCGATGATGTGGAAAGAGATTTTCTTTAACAGTCACTGCACAATCATAAGGCATCACATTATGTGTAAATGACATACATTATCACATAGCCTGTTGACTCACTGAAGGATTTGTTTGTCTGTCTTTTCATAATGTAGAGCAGGAGTGTCCACACTTTTTTGAATGGGGGCCAGATTAGATCATATAAAAAATTCTTGGAGGCCAGCTGTGTCTTGCATCAAATAGGTTATTTAAGAAAGAAAAATCCCATACAAACGTGACCACTACGTTGTTGTTTCCAAAGCTTCTGAAAGCAGCAGTCCTCATATTGACTTTACACCTCTTTGCTGTGGCCATGTCCGCTACCTAGCAGGAAATGTCTGCTTGTTGACACCATTCTGTTTGCTTGATTATTGTCATTTTATGAAAACACATCAGTTCCGCGTGCATAGCTTCTACTTGATACATATCTAAAAATGTTGGGATTGTCCTGCCGTTGCGAGTTGAAGGGAGAAAATGCAAAATGATATTCCATTACTTACCAATATTACCAATATATAGAGTTCCCACAGTCATGGAAAACCTGAAAAAAAAACATGGAATTTCACAATCACATTTTCCAGGCCTGGAAAAGTCATGAAATTAGTAAAAAAAAAAAAAAATTAAAAGTTTTGGAAAAGTCATGGAATTTCTATTGTGTGTGTGATGAAATTGTCGGATGCTGATAACCTTCCAAGTAATCTAACAGCACATTTATTTTATGTAGCCCTTGAGGTAAAGTAGCTCTAATATGTGTCTGTGTGATGATTTGTTTACCATCATGCACATTTCTATACATTATATATATATATATATATATATATATATTCAGTTGTAGGGCTTGTTAGTTTTAGTGGCTGCAGTTGGTAAAATAGCAGATGGAGTGGAAGAGGAGGAGAGGTTCTCACGAACACACACACACACGCTGTTTATCAAGAACAATACTACGTTAATACCTGCAAAGAGCTGATGCTTTGATGTAGCATCAGATAGAAGAGCAGCCCAGATTTTGTAATCTGCCCAGCGTGTTCATTCTCCAAAACCAAAAAGCCGTACTCAGCACTTCAACTCTGTGGAGTCAGCATTTATCCTCTCAAGCATTCTCAGTGGACTTTCCGATTTCAGATTAGAAGCACTGGAGTCATGTCTACTAAGACTTTTTTTTTTTTTTTTGATTTTCTGATCTCCAGAGCAGTCGTTTTCCATTTATTTCTCTGTGAATATGACCAACAATGTTTTTGACAAACAGCAATTCATGTGTTACATTTTTTTCCCCATAAAGTCTAACCTATTTTCACTTAGTTTATCCTCTCTTCTCCCATTGGGTCATTCATCTCTCTGTGTGCCAGGCTCAAACATTCACTTACCTTGAAACTGAAGTTCCTCAAAGTCTTTTAAATCCACATCTGATGTTGTCTTGCTGTTGTTTTATTCCTGTGGTGGGAAAGTGGCCACAGATCTTGCAGGCTTCTCTGGTCTGTTGCTGGGCCAGTTAGTTCTCCTGCTTGAGCTGACCATCTGTCAGTGATAATACGAGCCGCTGACAGTCACTGGTGTCTTTGTTTCTGGCCAGCACAGTGAATCAGTTTGACTCCGAATTATTTTTTAGCTGCGGTTCTGTTGTAACAATTGGCTTTTTTCAGCACCATTATTGTATAACTTTTATGTCTTTGTGATTGTGTATCTTTCTATTTAACATGCAGTTTCCAAAAGCACATCATTTTAACACGTTATATTCCAAACAAGTAAAGCAAGGGTTTTAAATATTATCCATAATATTTAACTAAGGAGCCCCAGAAGTCTTGAAAGATGATAGATTTATCCTTGTGTGGATATATCTAAGGGGCTCCAAATCAGGGGATTTTATAAATACATTTTATGAATCGCTTTTCTGAAATATATTTTATGTGTATATTTAGATTTGCATACATTTATTGCAGTAGGTGGCATATTTGCCAAAATACAAAATAAACAAAAACAAAAAAAGTGGAGAGTCTGTCATCTAATTTGAAGGCTCAGTAACCCTCTTTCTCTCTTTATGTGCAGGTGACTGGGACTGTCATTCTCTAGATCCTACAGTGTGGCATGTAAGTTTCAGCAGAACATGAAAGATTCAGAGCATCAGTGTGCTGCCTCCGCCTTTTTTACTTACAGCAACATACATACACATTCAGGACATTTACCATTTCCTTCTCTTCTCCCCTCTCTGTTTACCTTCATTCTTCCCTACTGTCCTTCACATTGCTTGATAACTCCCCTTATAACTTTTTCTGTAGCATCCAGTTACATGGCAGCCGTCCAAAGAGGGTGACCACCTAATCGGACGCATCACGCTAAGCAAGAGGTCGGCGATGCCACGCGAGGCCGGCTCCCTCCTCGGCCTGAAAGTAAGCGAGGAGTCACTCACATTCAGACCTGGATCACACTTAATTCGTAAATTATTTGTTTTTTGTTTTAACTTCATTTGAGTGTCAAATGAGCTCACATTGGAAATATTGATGCTATGAAATTTCTGTGACGGCTGTGGCGTACTGTAACAAACACTTAGAAGTTCACACATAACACAAATGTGGGAAATATTGAACAACAGAGCAGGCATGGCAACGTGAACCTCTGTCCTGCTCTTTCTCCTCTGTGTGCAGGTGGTAGGAGGGAAGATGACAGAGACAGGGAGACTCGGGGCCTTCATCACCAAAGTCAAGAAAGGCAGCCTTGCAGATGTTGTGGGTCACCTACGAGCAGGTATTGTTTCTATGATGGAGCTACTGCTCTTCACTTGGTTGATTTTGGTTTAATAAAGAGGCTGGTTTTATAAGTCAAGCTAAAATTAAGAAATAGTGTATTTCCAGCAGACAAGGGCAGTTAACCAGCTGTGGACCGACACTGTCAGCCATTGCTCCATGGAGTGGTGAAGTTACAGAGCCGGGTTTCCACCAAACACTTTTAGTGTACTACCCTCGGAAACCATACGAACACGTACCTAATAGGGCTGTCCCAAATACCGTTTTTTGGGCTCTTGAGCTTCGTCATTAATTAACAGCGAATTATTGGTGCTTCGCTAAACCATAAGGTGAGTGAGGGAGAAACCGTGCGCTGTGAAGAGACCATGCACTTCAGGGATGAGGGCGTTGAGGGAGAGATGCGATTCAGACCTCCAACAGCGTTTCAGGAGAGAGAGAGACGCCATGCTCCACGGAGCGTCAGTATTACATGAGAGCCCTGTAAGCCTCTGACTGCTTGTCAGCAGATGTGATACTTTATAGATGGTAAAGTTAAAACTCTGACAGTTATCAGGACAATAATGTGTTCAGTGTTCTAAACTGGTCTGTTAAATTTCGTTGTGGGTCTGAAATGGTGAGTGTTCACCTGCTCTGTGCTGCAGGACTGAGCTCCATTCAGAGTGAGCTGCAGGGGGGCTCATGCGCTCTGGTGCTGCTCACACTGACACAGACACTGAGAAAAAAAAAAATAGAATATCTGAATGTCTAAATGTGTTGAAAACTGAGTACCTGCCCATTCAAGAAATACACAAATAGCTGAATATTTGGGTCCAGCCTAAGTACCTAAACTGTAGATTTGTTTCGTGTTTCCACCGAAGACAGTACTCTGAAGGCTGGGTTCTTCACCAGCAATGCAGAGGAACGTCGGCACCTTACTGATCATCAACGGAACGAGGCTGCATGCCAATATTTAAAAAAAAAGAAGTGACTAGAGTTTCTTTCACAATCGATGTGATATTTAAAAATAGTGGTTTGTGCATTGAGTCGTAGTTGAGTAAGAGTGATGAATCTCCCACGCTATACTATACTATTGGAAGGTATAAACTGCTTTTACAGTGCTGTTACAGTCGTTTCCCAACTATAATGATGGTGCAAGGGCACCAAAAGCACAGATGTGAAAGACCCAGAAACACTAACCAATCAGAGCAGGCTTGTTTTGGAGGAGAGCTTAATGAAACAGCTGCTAAAACAGAGCATTTCAGACAGTGTGAATAATAGCATGTTTAAGAACACCATACAAGAAAAATAAAGAACTTTTTGAACTTTAAAGCGTGTAAATAGGTTAGCACTAGTAGATACTCCAAATAGAAATATAAAACTTAAAATGAGCCTTTAAAAATTCAGTTTGATTCTGTGTTAGTACCTGCTGTTCTAGTTGAATGTACTTTGAGAGGAGCCTCAGGCTGATCATCTTTATGTATGTCGGTCGTCTTGGTTCCAGGTGACGAGGTGCTGCAGTGGAATGGGAAGTCGTTGCCGGGAGCAACTAAGAAAGAAGTGTACAACATTATCCTTGAATCCAAGGCTGAACCCCAAGTGGAAATAGTTGTTTCAAGACCTATAGGGTAAGATTATCATCATCAACATGTGATAATGATCATTAAAGTACTTGAGTGATGGAATTGACAGATACTTTTGGTATGTCTCCTTCCTTTATTTTAAAGCTCTATCCACCGAATTATGTCCAAAAACTTCTTGAGAAAAGTGTATAGAGCATATCAGTAAGTAGAGATGATTTAATGGGTGGAGCCCCTTCCCCTCATGTCTTCCCCGAAATCCTGAGATCCGAGAGAAAGATCCCTTCTTCCAGCTCCTTTTTCTCTCCTCTGATACCCAACATGTTCAACATGTAAATGTGTATCTGGTTGACTGCTCGCTCTTCTTCTACCGTGCAACTGTCTGTTGACAAAAGTCTTTTACTCATTCATTTTTAAAAGATGAATGTACACTTAAGTCCTGACTGTGTAGTTACATGACAAGTATCTTTAGTGTGTATTCTGTATATTTGAAGTTAAAGAGTTCACTGACTCTTTTTTGCTTTTTACAGAGACATCCCCAGAATTCCAGAGTCATCCCACCCTCCTCTAGAATCTAGTAAGTGTCTACAGATGTTGTTACCATTGTTTACTGCTGTTGTAATTTGGAGAGAGAGAAATACAATTTTACATTTCAAAATTCCAAGTTGATTGTTGTGTTTTAGATTATTTATAATTGCAACTGTTGTTCTCTTCAACAGCAGGCTCCAGTTCTTTTGAGTCACAAAAGATGGACCGTCCCTCTATATCAGTGATGTCCCCTACCAGCCCCGGGACTCTCCGAGACCTTCCTCTGGTACTGCCTGGACAGCTCTCTGTGAGTATCTGAAAGATAAGCTACAGTATCGGGTTCATGTACATTCATATATAGGTTGGAGTGCTTCTCTGGCTACATATTTTTTCCGAACCCAAAGAGCAGTAACTGAATCCGGCCTGAACGGGATACACATTCAGTTTTTTATGTCCAAAGCTCACCAGAGCCCAACACTATTAATATAACATTACCGAAACACTCAGTTTTTCCCTGTCACCCTTATGTTGTTTCTATGGTTACTATGGTCTGCGTACAACTCAAAAGTTCTGTTCGCCGCAGCTACAAGCTGGAAAGGCCAGAATGTCCCGAGCCTCAAGTAATGTTAGGTGACATCCTCCATTATTAGCTAGCTACCATTAACTTACATCAGCTGCTGAAATAGCAGGTAGATATGTGTAACAAACCTCAGCACTGAAAAAGTAGTAGCTCAACACAGACAGTAAGTCCATCATTTTTAGGCAGAACCGGACCTGAACGTCATTTATAAATATTTGTCTGAGCCCAGCCCGACCAGTCTAATATAGAAATGGAAAGAAGCTAACTGTCCTCACATTATTACAGGTGAAGCTGTGGTATGACAAAGTGGGCCATCAGTTGATCGTCAACGTCCTTCAAGCCATAGACCTGCCACCCCGACCAGACGGACGACCTCGTAACCCATATGTCAAGATGTACTTCCTTCCCGATAGGAGGTGAGGTCATTGTATCCGTTTTGAAGGTCCATCTCAAAAATACAGTACATTAGTAATTTCACACATGACAAATGAGCATCAAACCAGCAGTAAGGAATATAATTAAATAAATATCCATCTGCTTTATCTTATAATTTTAGTGTGCAGCATAAAGATTTTCCAAGTATTTAATGCTAAATTTGCCATCGTCCACCCTCGCTGTTGTCTTTTAATGTCATTTTCAGAGACATGCTTTCCTCCTGTGATCTAAACTCTGTGTGTTCACGCCTTCGTTCTAGTGATAAGAGTAAACGACGGACTAAAACAGTGAAGAAGAGCGCTGAGCCCAAGTGGAACCAGACCTTCATATATTCCCACGTTCACCGACGGGATTTCAGAGAGCGCATGCTGGAGATCACAGTTTGGGACCAGCCCCGAGTCCAGGAGGAGGAGAGTGAATTCCTGGGAGAGGTGGGACACACGTGATATCTTTACTATAATATATAATGAACTAACAATTTCAAGATATTTTGCTGCTAAATTACCTGTGTTGTATGTGACATTTCAGCCCAGTCGCCAGAAGACAATGTTGTCACTGTACATTTCTGCTACATTAACCCTTTGAAACCTGAAGCAACATCACTTTTCTTGTTTTACTGTTAAACAAGTGTTTAACTCTTTGAACAAGCAAATTAAGCAAATTGGTTTGATTTCTTTCAAAAACATGAAATAAAGAGGTAATGAGCAACTTGATAAGAAATGTTCCACAAATTACAGGAAATTAATAAATTTAGAAAAATATTTTTTTTAAAGCTGGGGAAAACAGTAAAAAAGATTAAAGCTAGAGAAAAACAATTTTGATTATTATCATAATTAGATATTTAACGTTATGTTGGAGAATCAACATTTTTTTAAGCACTTTTTCAAAGGTTATTTTTAAGCTTTCTTTTTTGTTTCATGTTTACTCATTTTCAGGTAATTTCCTTGTACTTTTTCTGCCAATTTTTGGCTCATTTCTTTTTTTGTTGCTCATTGCCTTTTTTCACATTTTTGAAAGAAATAAAGCCCATTAGCTCATGTTTCAAGGGGTTAAAATTTTATATTTTAAACATATATCAATGTTTCTTGGGTGACGTAGTGTTAAAGGTGACTCTGTCATCGGGAGGTGGGGGGGGTGGTGGATGGGGCATCATCAGGTGAGACGCCTGCCAAGCTTTGGACTACTGTTTACGACTAGTGAAAAACATAGCTATTTATGATTTAGTGAGTCATTGCTGGTTTTCCAGCTGCTTTTTAGGCACCAAACATAGGTGTTTTGCAGTGAGCTGTTTCCTGTTTCCAATGGCTTTTTGAGCACAAAAAGCAGTTGTTTTTTACTCCTGTTTTTTCTTGAACTGTGCCCTCTACACTGTCTATTTCAACTCAGACGGTTTGTCTTTTGCTCACTCATCTGCCTCTTCCATCCTTTTCCGTCTCTGTCTTCTCTCAGATCCTGATCGAGTTGGAGACGGCTTTGCTGGATGACATTCCTCATTGGTATAAACTCCAAACACATGACATGTCTTCAATACCTCTGCCCCAGCCCTCCCCGTACCTCCCACGCAGACACGTCCATGGAGACAGCCCCAGCAAGAAGCTACAGAGTATGTCCGCTTATATTCAGTATATTTCAGGCTGTGTGTATATAAATATGTGTGTGTGATTTAATCCCTGTTTGTGTGCCTGAGTGTGTGGTTGCTAACCTTTCCTTTACTGAGCTTTCTCTTTTGTGTCTCTCAGTGTGGGAAACTGACAACAGAACCTCTCAACCTTACTCTGTCCTGTGTGTGTGTGTTGTGTGTGTGTGTGTGTGCACATGTGCAGGGTCTCATCGCATCATTGATACAGAGTTTGATGATGGTTTGATGGTAGTGACTAAAGGTGGGTGGGGGGCATGGTTACTGAGAATTTCCTTGTATTAGCCTGAAGGCGTCCAGCACTGGGTGAGAGAGCATCTTCTTTGCATCCTCGCTCCATCTATTCTTCCCAAAAACCTTCCAGCCTCCGTTTGGCTCCACTGTATGTTTTAGTACAAATTGCACCCCAAATTAAAGTAATTAATCTTTGCTGTATCAGCAAAAGGCAACACTCCAAAAACTTTTGCAATTCATCATATTGCTACTGGACTGCAGATTTTGGATTGCAGTTTTTCAGTGTGCAGCCTTTGTAGTGCTGCAGTTTAGCAGCATACTGTACTTCGCTGAGGCTGCAGTGAACAGTTTCTCCTCTTCTGCTGGGCCATAGAAACACCGGAGCACAGAGTGCATGTTAGACCGTAGAGCTACAGTTGTTCACTGCCATTCCACTGAGTATCCGCCATTCTCCTGCATGCTTCGAGTCCTGCCCAGACTTCACTGAAAGGACACTGAACATGCACAGTAGAAGCTGAATTTGTGTTATTTTGGCCAATAGATTCGCTACAACTGCTTTGTTGTTGACTGTTTCTGCTGTGGCTTAACTTCCTGTCAGATAAATATGGACTTGGTGTAAATATTAACCTTTTTTTGGTTTATTTTGGCCTTTCTTAAGTGCCAGATGGTTTGCCACATGAGGAAGTTAAGTGAGTGTAAGAGAGAGCCACAATACCTCGGACTTATGACTACCATATATTAAAAGACATTGAAAAGACTTCCTCTCACATTCTCACATATAAAGACAATGTGAGTCACACAGTATTGAGATTTTTTGCAAAAACTGGGGATCTTGCAAAAGGTGACTCTACTCTTTGCAAAACTACAAAATCAAAACACTTACTAATTGCTGTTGCAGGACAAAACATGCCATAGTTGCTCAGTTCATCCATAACTGACCATGAATCCAAATGGGAGTTCATTGTAGCTGCAGATTATGTTCGCACTTTTCTAAAAAATGTAAACTATATATTCTGCTCGATGTGTGTGACAGAATTTTGACTTGGGAAATGTATGTGTCTCACCATATTGTATCCTGGGAGGTGTAGTTGTGCTCATCTTTTGTACATTTTCGGACAGTTTAATGTGGGTCCAAGCCTTGGAAGTGTTTCTAACTTTGTCTTTGCGGACAACAAATTGCGCATTGACACTGGAAAACCCGAAAACCTAAAATATCTTCTCACACTTTGCAGTTCTACTGCATTTTTATGTAGCTAAGTCTACATGTCTGTAGATTTATATGTCAGATGAAAATAAAGTAAAGACAAGTTATTTAAATATAGATTAATTTGTTGTATTATCTGTATTGTTATATATCTTGTTGAATATATATGACCTGTTCTCTGTAGCTGTAGTGGTTAAGTATTTCTGGGGGGTTAAAACTCTTAACTCTCATCTCATATGGCACTCCATGCAGGTTAAAACAAAAACTAAGAGATGCAAATCTCACTGATCTCAGGTCTGACAGAGACGTTACAGAAACAGTCATCTCCTCAGGCTAGCTCACGAGACCAGCTAACCTGTTTGCTAGCTGGTCCATTTCCTGTAAAACATCGTGACGTGATGTTCTACAGTCTGTCAGAGAATGGTTTCTGTAGCGGTAGACAACTGGTGCATCCTTATCAAAGGACACACAACTAATGCCTGGATGTGTGTGTGTTTCTGTGTGTTTCTATGTGTGTATCCATGAACCAACAAAAATATTTGTATGAATGTGGGCGTGTGTGTGAACTTTTTGCCCTCGTGTGTGGGATGTATCTGTGTGTTTGTGTAGGTGCCGAGCGAAACTCCAGGGACAGAGAGCGGGGCAGCACTTTGGCTGTGCCTGAGCAGCAGCGGCCCGTCCAGCACCGCTCCCGTTCAGTGTCTCCTCACAGAGAGGACTCCTGCAGGGCTCGGTCACGGCCCGCACATGTGCCCATGCAAAGGTCAGCAACACCTGCCAGAGTGACTTGTTACTTGTGGTGACACTATTCAGCATCAGTCAGTATCTGAAAGGTAGTCAGTAGGTTACTCAGATGTTTTTATTCTAATAATATTGTCACACAGACTTTGCAGTCTTATTCTTGTTGAAAATCATGTTTTTAACCAGAGTGCAGACAGGAGCACCAGGGCATCCACATTGACCTTCATTCCTCTGAATCAAATTACATTGTTTTGTATTCATTCATATCACAGTCAGAATCAGAAATACTTTATTGATCCCTGGGGTGAAGTTGTGGTTCGCTACAGTCGCTCTGATGCCAAGCATGGAGAATAATAGAAAGTAGATACCAGTACAAGCATGAAATAAGTAAAATTATTAATTAGGAATACAGTAATAACAAGAAACAATTAGCACTAGTATGCGAATATTTAAAATGATTAATATGTATAATGTGCTGAGTGTGTAAAGTGTGTAAGAATATAAAACCATGAATCTTATGCTACAATTCAATGTATAAAAGAAGAATGTAAACAAGAATATATATATACACACACACACACACACACACACACAAGTAAGAATAATAATCAGAATATATATAATATAAAATAATATGTGTAACATGTTATATATAGCCTACAGCACCCTTAAAAGCCCATTGCACATTTGAAATATTATAAATAAACTATGGAATTATAATTGAAGATGGATGAATTAAGTCCATGTGCTCTGTCATGCATCTCGGAGGAATCAGTCTGTCACTGAATGTACCTCTGAGTCTGGCCAGCACATCATGGGATGGATGGGAGACATTTTCCAAGATGACATGTACCTTAGACAGCATCCTGCACCCATCAGTTCTGTATCAGATCAGACCAGGAGTGAGGGTGGACTTACAGAGTCATCAGAATCAATAACTGTGACAAAGATTCTTATCATTACTAAATAAAAACCATAAATTCATGTTTTTGATGTTATCAGGAGTCTGGATGAGATTCACCAGAACCGTCACCACTCCCACTCCCCGTCCCGCTACCACGACTCCCACTTAGAGCACCAACGCTCTGGGGACTCGGACTACGAGTACTCTGAGGACAGGTAACCTGTTGCTGGGATCTGTGGGGATCATCGCGGGTGTGTGTGGGGGGGGTTATAACAGTGTGTTTTATTAAACTTCTTACATATAAAAATTATGTTGAAGAACAAAATGCACACACATCGGATTAGTGCTTATACGCAGTAAATGAGCAATGATTCAAAAGCAGCTTTGGTCTCATCATGAAGAGATGAAGTTCCAAAATGTGCTCATGCAGCCTTGACACGCTTATATTTACTCGAATTCTATAGAGGTTGACTCATGTTTCAGTTAAAGCTACAGTTGGTAACTTAAAAAAACAAAAAACTATTTTGTCATACAGTATTTGTGCAAACTGTCCATGTATCCACACAGTAGTACATGAGACTATAGTCTTTAAAAAAAACATCTTGTCTCCCCTCTCAGAAGTTTTCTCCAGCTGGTGGGCGATGCTTTGTTTTGATTTGACAGTTTTCAACATGGCATGTTAATCACATACTTTCTAATTTTACAGCTAAACAGCACACTATAATATATTACCAGAAACATTTAGACAAGAAATAGGCAATATAGTAACAGAATCTTGATTCATATTTGATCAGCGCCGCCGAGTTTGACAATTTGGCTGCAGTTCACAAGCACTGATTCACATCCGGCCTGGTCACGGACTGGCCTGGTCAGTCATCAGATGTTGATATTTAATTAGACTTGGGTTGTGACACCAAGTGAGAGAAATTCAATTTCAGAACAACATCAAATGCCACCAAAATTTGACGTAGAATACTGGACAACAAATTCTGCTGATATTGAGTTGTGTTGTCTAAAGTTACCAAAACCAGTGTCCTCCAAACATAAGATGTAACATGTAACATAATAACATGTAATATTAATGTCCACACAACGTCGTTAGATGTTTAAAATATCATCATCCTGATTTTCATTCTAAAAAAAATTAATCCTGTCTGATGTAAGAGTCCAATGTCTCTCTTGAGACTTGAGCTGGATGATTGACATCTGGATGATTGACAGCTGTGTTAGAGTCTCCTCGGCTCTGATTGGTTGTTTTCATTCACAAGCAATTGATTTCTGCCAATGTCGAGGAGGAGGATGTGATATTTTTTTCCGCAGATTATCTGTCTTGTGCTACTGTGTGGATATTGCAATAGTTTATGCAAATATGACAAAACTTTCCCGTAAAAGTTACCAATACAGCTTAAATCAATGTGTGTAATGTGAAACTGATTTCTACTAATCCTACTAACAGTGTGAAACTAGTCATTGCAACATGAATGCAGACTTAATTGAAATCTCAGAATTATGATTTCCTGGTTTCTCTCATTCATAAATTCACTTTGCCTGTCTGAGTTGCCATCCTCTTCTGTTGTGTTTTTCTCGGGTTGTTTCTCATTTGTTCACCCATCGTCATGGCAATGACAGTGAGGTCCTGGAGATGCACAGGTCTATCCGAGGCGGGAGTGCTGAGTGCCTGCACACAAACAGGTAAAAATTAAAGAAAAAAAAAAAGACAACAACCACCATCCAGCTTTATTTGAGCAAAAGATGCCATTTTATCATCATTTCCATCCTCACTATACTTTAACAATCCCATTTTAACACATTTAATGTTGATATTACCAATGCAAACAGTGTGTTGGTTGGTTATGGACTGTAGCTATTGTATGTTTGCTTTTATGAAACCGCATGAATACAACATGCCACATCAGGATCAAGTAGTAGTAGAACACTCATAAAACCATGCCTGACTATTGTCTATCACTACAACTCACACTCATAAAAACACACACAACACACTGATCACTGCGTGAGAGGATTACAGACCTGCTCGGTGGCTGACCTCAAAGACTGCAAAGCTCTTTTGATTAATTTCTTTCTTTTTTTTGCATTTGATGTGTTCACTCACAGCAGTTGTGTATTTTTTCCACTTTTTTTTTCTTGTCTTGCTTTACGGTGCATGATCTTCACTTGTACAACCAGGGGCATAGGTAGATACAGCAACACACTACCCCCCAAAATGCCCCTGTTAGTAAACGGTATCCATAAAGACATTTACAGGTAAGCGTTTGAACGTGAAAGGTAGTCTTGCATACCCTTCTCTGTGCCTCTCCAGCTTTCCCAGACTCATTTGTGGAGTTGGTGGGTCATTTAGTTGCAGCCGTTTTCTCTCAGTGCAATAAATGCCCATATGTCTCCCAGACCACTGTGCTGCTTGTGCTTGCTTTGGTCTCAGTGTGTGCCAAGAAGCTTTGTCATGGTGCCGCTTTAGCTAATTAAATGGTATGTGTTGCTTTTCCCTCTGTATTATGCAATCCTTTAAAGAACTGTGCTGGTACTATTTTATGTTGTAGACCATTAACTGTAAACTTCTGACCATTCAGACCAAACAACAAAAAACATGATCTCACATCAAATCAAGGGAGAAATCAGCATAAGTATAGAGCTTCTTCTTGAGCTCATAGCATTGTCGAGAAAGACGTTATTAATTCTAGAAGGAAAACATATTTGTACCCAATGTGTACTCCTTGGGGTGGGCAATATGGCCTTAAAATAATTTCACAATATTACTGGGTATTTTTGCAATAATTATATTCTTAATTATAAAAGAAAAATACAAAAAATATAAAAAATATTTTGTTATTTTTACAAGAACTTAAAATTGGAAAAAAAAATTATAGTTTGATTTGTTCAATTAAACATAATAGTTTGTCTTCCCACATTCTGTAAAAAAAATCAACAAAAATGATGTCATTTCTTGAGTTTGCAAAGAACAACATTAACCGATAGCAAATTTGCTCTCTGCCGTGGTTGTTGTTGCCATGTGTAATGGTATGGCATTATTACGTTACGGCACACTGACTTGCAAAAAAAAAAAAAGAACAACTGGAGCAGTTTCATTTGACTGAAATGATGCTGACTGATGATTCGAATCTCTGACTTTCAGGGGCCAGCCCAAAAAGCTTGTAAAGTTTAATGTCTTTGGTTTCACACATCTGAGGAAACTACCTCAGATTATGTTATTAGGGTTATCTTGGCTTTGGCTTGGACACTACCCATTCTTTATTCACAGCAGAAAGAGTTAAAAACTACAGTCATGGCGTTTGAAAGATGTTTATTAGTATAACTTTAGCATTATTCTAGTTGGATTATGGGGAGTTATTCCTCTAGGGACCAAAGTTTAGAAGACCTCAGCCTCTGCTACGCCGATTTTAATTATTCAGAACATATGGAATTGTTTGCAAATGGTCAGCATAATGTGAGAAATATACGAGTTGCAGTTAATGGGCTAAAACATGCAGAACCACCAGTATTGTGCTTTAATATATTTATCAGATGTTGATCCTGGCACATTAGTAAATATTAATGTGTTGCATACTCCTACTCGTGTTTTTTTCTATCTCTAAACCAGCATTATAAACATTTAATCATTATATTTATTGTAATGCCTCATAACCAGTAGACAGACAGATCTCCGGTGTAAGCAGTTTCCTCTATTTCTCTCTTTTCTGCTCTAATCCTTTTCATGGCAATCCTATGCATTTAATAGATCTACTGTGGCTTGGTTTCCTCGCCACGTGCCGCCTCGACGGCTTAAGATCCGTAGATTGTGTTATATAATCAGCATTACATGTAATCTCCACATATATGTGTGTGGGGTCAATCCACAGGGAGGGCACGAGGAACTATCTCGACACTCTTACATAATGAATTTCTCTCTCTGAGGTCAGAGACAGGAGGATGCAGTTCATCTTGTGTTTGTTGGGTGATTTGCTTTGTGTGGTGTTTCCGGGCTATTTTCTGAGAATACTCCTTTTTAAAAGCATTAACTGTGAACTGGGAGTTGAGAAGGAAATCATATTTTATGTTGCACCACAATGTGATGCTGCTTCTTTGTGTCCTTCTCATTTGCAAGACACTTGTGCTGTCTCCTCCCTCACTTTTTTTTGTCTTTGCTTATTTCTGTCAGTTGCATGTGTCATTTTTCTTTTGCTTTGCCTTCCTTTTCACGCGGGTCTTTCCCCACCTTTTCGTGGGCTTGGCTCTGACGTACAGCTCCACCCTCCCCGCATGCCTAAAGAGCAAGCCGCCCCACAGGCAGGAAGGGGGCAGCACCATGCCTCGTAGCATCCTTACACACCGTGTGCTCAGGTTCACTGATGAGGTCACGGTTAGGTAAGAACACTTAACACACCATCTCCTCCCTGCCTGGTGAGGCCGTCCTGATGACGTCAACATTATGTTTCACTCTCTGTATCAGTCTGGACTCTCTGCTGCCCAAAACACTTTCCAGAAATTAAAAATCCAATCTGGGCCAATCAGGGTTTCACACCGTAGTTGACAACATAAGCAGCCAAACAGGGACTGCGTTTTCGCTGATGAAGTAAATTCAGGCAGAATCTTCCCCGACAGGATTTGCCAATATGTGCACTGTTGTTTCACCACTGATTGCGCTACTGAAGGACCAGATACAAGAGGCGTCAAAGCTGTGGATCACGGCCATGCAGGTCGGTGTTCACAATGATCAGACATACAACTTAGACACTGCCAGCTGGTATTTGGCAGTCCAGAGGTAGCTGGTTGCTGAATGAGAATTGGCAAAATATAAATAACGCTATTGTATTGTAAAAAACCTTATGGAGATTGTTGCCGACGACGTACATGTCACATACAAATGGTAAATATAAATAAATAGTATTTTTTAGATCTACTGTTACTGCTGAGGGCCGGCATGTCCAAAGTTTGCCCCGGAGTCAATTGTGTCCCTAACACCAATTTAAAATCGCCCTTGGCTTAAATTTCAAAGTATGCAATACTGATTAATCAAGCTATATCACTGCATTTTTTTTCCTGTACCTCACAATGGTAGAACGATCGCACAGTTTGTAGACAAGCGTCAAGTAGGTAACTACGCAGGCAGATGATGTATTTTTCATGAATAGTAAACAAGTAAACTTGAGGAGTATTTTACCTGGTTATGGTTACAGTAGACATTTTCTGCTAAGTAGCAGACATGGCCACAGCAAAGAGCCGTAAAATCGACAGTGAGGACTCAGGCTTTCAGGCACAGTGAAAGGTTGATACTTTTTCACTAACTTCAAACAGTTGAATTTGTCTCATTTATATGAGATTTTTTTCATTTTTATTTTAAAATAACCCATTTCATGCAAGAAACCGCTGGCCCCGAGGTATTTTTCATATTATTTAAACTGGCCCCCATTCAAAAAAGTTTGGATACCCCTGGTCTAACATAACAATGTATTTTTGTAGTAGAGTCTAATGCTCCTGCCCACTGAAAGTGTTTTGGTCGGCAGCCAGGCCCCCAGGTAGCGCACCAAGCTTTGAAGCCAGTTTTTGTAGTGGCCAAACAGTGGTACTGCCATTTCCAGGTTTTGTCACATAATGCCATTGAACCCAAAAAGTCTTTTCACATTGCCTTACATTGTGAGAAGTGGATAATGTTTTTTTAGAGTGCCCGCACAATGACTCATTTCCCAGAATTTAATCTATTTGGACTGATAACATTTGAAAAAGTATTTTATTCCCATTCAAGTTAGCAGAATGCTAAACCGGAAGTTAGCCACTCTGCCAACTTGGCCAAAGTGCACCTGCTCTAATGGCACAATGATGCAGAAGCAGCACTGATCATCCAGGTTATACTATACCACTGAAATAGCGCTTTTTTGGCTTCATGCACCACTGAGCAGCCTTTAATGCTGTATCCAGGTCTATCAGGTATATCTATGGCGGCAGTGACTGATCCAGAAAGCGAAACAGAAAGTCGAGCTCACATCATCAGCATGGTCTTACTACACTATCTCCTCCCTCCACTCATAACCTTTTCTTTTTCCCTTTTTTTTCGGATGACAACGCATAGCAGAGGCTTAAGCATGTCCTGGCAGAGCATGAAACAAACACTAAACTCCTAAGCCCTTGTTGCCATCCGTGTGAGGCATTTGGCCTGAAAACATTATGTGCAATGTCATGCGATGACACGGAGCCAACCATCTGTTGAAAGTTGTCACGGTGCAGCATGACGTGACAAACATACAGCTGTGAGCGTATGCAGCGCCGTGTAAACGTGAACACTGGCTGCTTCTCTCCTCCTCACTCATTCACCCCCTCACACAAACACACTGCGAGCAGTCCCCGATCCCACTTAGACCTGGTTCCCATGGCAACTCACCAACCTTCCATCTGAGTGGTCTCACAGTGTATGGCCGCGAGGAATGACTGGCTATGATAAATGGAGATACAGCATCAGAGCCATTACATGTTACTGCACTGTCTGATGGCCTTTCTTATTCTCTCTGTCTCACCCTCCTTCCCTGCATTTCCTTTTTCTCAACTTTTCTTCACATTTTCCTCCTTTCTCTCACTTTCTCTGTCTTTTGTCTGCCTCCGACTCATCACCCTTTTGTTCTTTCACATTTTTCACAATCTCTCCTTCCCGACGCCTCTGCTCACATCCTCTGTCCTTGTACATCTTGTCTCCATCTCTATTTCTTTCTCTTCTTTGTGTCTCTCTCTGCTGCCATGTTGTGGCGGTGCAGCGACCTGCAGCCGTCGTTGGACAGAGTGAGGAGTGCCAGCACCACTTGTCTGAGACCAGATAACAACTTTCACTCCCCTGAAAGAGACAGGTATAGAAAGAAACTGAACACACATTAAACCACACATTTTGAATTTAGTTTGCACAAGATTATTCTATTTTTTTTTCCAAAGATAAATACAGAAAGGATCATCGTACTCATCAGTGACAGCTTTCGCATCAGTTTTTCTGGACTGCATGATTTAATCATCCAACATTTGGGTTTAAGACGCTGCATGTCTTCATGCCAGTTCATGCCATGTGTCCCTTTCATACATAAAGGAATTTGATATTGCACAACTGCTGTTTAAATTGAGTTGTTTTGAAGAGTCTTTCATTATCTTAGCGTTCTGCACAGAATACTTAGCAGAGAAAGAAAAGTTAGAGCCAGAAATGTGTATAGTCTTAGATGTAAGCCAATAGCCAAAATAAATGTTTGCATTGTATGTTTCTGCAAACCACATATATTTTAAATTTCTAAATTTAATATGTAAAATACATATGTTTCATAAGTAGCAGATATGTTGGTATTTTACATAACAATTTTCTGTTGTGACACCACTGCATTTGACTTGTGGTTAAGTTTAGGCACAAAACCCACTTGGTTAGGGCTAGGAAAACATGTTTTTCAAACATGGTCATCTCAAATATGGCTGGAAATATACCAATGTCTTGTTAAAAAATACCTTTCTTTGTTGCCGCAAACACAGCTTCAAATGTTCTGACGTCTCTTTGAAAAAAGAAACCCAAAAACACATTTTCTTGCCACAAACACAGCTGGAAATGGCTTGACGTCTTTTTAAAAATACCTGGTTTAGTCACCACAAACATGGCTGGAATTGTCTCCAGTTAGAAATACTTTCTCACCACACATTAAAGATTTTTTTTTTTTTTTGGCACAAATGAGTGGAAATTTCCCATATGTTTATTTATTTATTTTAAAGACCTATTTTTGTCTCGACAAACATGGTTTGGAATGTCCCAAAATCTTGTTAAAAACTACCATGTTTTGCCATCGCAAACATGCTGGGAATGTCACTGTTTTCCAACGGTGGTTGGCTGTTTGGCAGCTGCTCGCCAAGGTGTCGTGCCGTCGACCATTTCCCCTCATCTTGATTGAAAAACTTGGAACTGTGCCACTTTAGAAATGTCGATCTGATGCGTATGAAGAGTACAAATGAAACATCAGTTTTCTGCAGAAACTTGTAATGCCAACATTTTATTTTGGTGACAGGGCTGTTAAATGAAAAGTTTAATACTCCTCAAGTTTGCGCAGAAAATATCAAACTGCAGCCAACTGCTAGTTAGCTTAGCACAAAGACTGGTGACAAAGGAAAACAGCGAGCCTGTCTCTGTCCAAAAGTAACAGAAAAAAGCTTGTAATTTTACACTTAAAACATAGATATGCTTGAAGGCGGATTTTGTTACCCTCAGACAAAACCAGGTCCCCCCTTTTTTTTACATTTATATGCTTAGCTAAACTAACTCGAGATTACGTTACCATTACGTTAATTAAATGCCAGTATAGTCACCACTTTGTACAGTAAGTGATTGTAATGCTCAGATTTCTAACGGAAACCTGAAATGAACGATGAATCAAATCAAACTGAATCTTTTGACTGTTACTTTGCTATAAAATTTACAGAGAATTCACTGTTTCAAAGCCTTTAATGTCCCTTTACTCACTAACAACCTCTCCTGGTGTTCCTACCTTGCGTTGCTCCTCCATCCATCCCTCCGCCCCTCTAGGTGCTCCAACTCTTTGCCCCGAAAGACTCTCCCCAGCCCCAGGATCTTAGTAGAACATGTGGTCCCTGAGGAAGACAGGTATACCAGGCCTGCCCCCTCCTGCTGTCCTCAACTCCTAAAACCCTGAACGCTACAGCTCTGCTTGCCTGCTTTGAAGCCTATCCTATAGCCTAAAGCTCGTTCTGTAGCATTGCATAGATCTTGGGTCTTTCCCTTTTCCTGTAAATATTTGTGTCTTAGGCTGTGTAATCCCTTCACCTGCCCTTTCTGCTGAGCGCCTGCTCTGAATTTCCCCACCTCTATGGCTTTAAAGTGCTTTCTTCTCTTTAACACTGCTGCTGGTGAGAAAACAGCACACAGTGTGTGCAATTCTCAACTATATGGCTTTTACAAACCACAAAACCCATAAAATCTCAGCTTCAGCTTTTACATTCTGCCCAACACATCAGTCAGTGTTCATTTTTGCCATTCTGTGGGTCGTCATTCTCCATATCCTGTTTGTTTTTCTTCCTCTCTCTCTCTCTCTGTGGTGGCTGTTTGCCGAAACAGGCAGTGTAGCAATTCATCAAGTCCAAACTGTCAAAGGGGCAGCAAAAAAAGCCTGGAGGGGGACAGGTAAGATCATTCATCCATTCATTTACTCACTCACCTTATTTAATCTCTTCTCATTACTGTCACTTCTTTTTTGCTCTCTGGTCAGATGATATCTGTCAGTTGTGACTGCGTGTCAAAGCTTGATTTTTCTTACATTTTGTGAAGTCATGGCTTGTGTAATACATATTAAAAAATACTACCTTAAAGGCAAACAAAGGCCTTTAAAATATATACATATATATACATACACAGATTATATTCAGGAGGCTATATGACATGATAGGAAATGTACTACAACCTTCTCATCAATGCACATTTTGCCAGAGCGTGCCGTGTAACCACTAGGTGGCAGCGTCATCACGGTAAAAAGAAGCTGCCTTCCAGTGGCAATTTGAATAAAGTACATATTTAAAACATTTGCAATATAAATAAACATGCTGTCACTTTCACAATTGATTATATGTCAACATTGAACACTTATAAGACAGGGAAACTTTGTCCAATCTGTCTTCTGTCTTCCAGGCGTTATAGTTCATGCATTCAGAGCTGAGATATCTAATGGAACGGAGTAATCCGTGACAAGATTTTAGTACATCTCATCCGTGCTCTACTTGGTCACCAGAGGTCTAACATTAGTGCTGTATAAGCTGTAGCTAGCATTATATTATTGTCTTGTTAGCTAGTTATCAAAAACGTAATGTACCTGGCGTGCCTGTTGCTGCTAGCTTGTAGCCGCAATTGTCGTGTGGGCGACGGGATGACGGTCACGCCATGTACTGAAATCCTGTCGTATTAGTCCGTTCCATTGGATTTCTTACTCTTCTTACTTCTTCTTTACTTTTAAAAACTGTTTTTTTCCCCGTGTTTATGACCATCAGCTGACACTTTGTACATTTCTAGGAATCATAGCGCAGAAGATGCAGTTGTAACATTGATCCACCCTAATATTAAAGCATTTAGACATAAACTTCAACCACAGCAAGACCAGCCCTGTTGCCAGAAGAAAATGTTGGCATTGTATGATTGTATGCTTCATGAATCATCGATACGTTATATTTGCACATTTCCTCCATATCAGTGTTTCTTAAGTGACGTGGTACATGAGCGGAGGTGGAGGAGATGGTGGATGATGTGACACCCACGCCAGATGCCTGCCAAGCTACAGATCACTGTTCAAGACCAAAAAACAACAAAACTAGTTGTGTTTTAGTGAGTCATTGCTTTGTTTTCAGCTACTTTTTAGGTATTAAACGTGGGTGTTTTGTAGCAACCAGTCACTGGTTTTCCAGCAGGAATAGTGCCATGAAAAATGGGCATTTTAAGCCAAAGGTTGATCTTTTTCCTAACTATAACCAAGTCGTTTTTGTGCCTAAGCATTAACGCACTTTGACCACAGTATTGTTGAAATGTAACGATTCTGGATAACGGACAAACATATCCGTGGTTTGCAGAAACGTGCATTACCAACATTTATTCTGGCATTTGGGTTGCAACAAAGCTTGATATATTTCCTTGTATGTAAGTGCAGCAGCTGTATTTCATTAATGATTGTTTAAATTTACCATAGTACCTGGCGTACACCGTCTGCACACTCTTTTCATTATGGACCTCATACACACAGAGCCATTAAATGAGCATCATATGTAAGATTATTTTTCATTTCATTTTGTTCAATTTTGCTACATTTTAAGGTTTTATGTTTTTATTTCTTTTTATTTGCTGATGGCAGTCGAATCCAGCCCACCTCAATCCTGAGGGGCAGTAGGGGGAGAGGGGGCCCGCTGAGGCCCTTTGGCCAGACAGTCCTGGCTGGGTCCTGCCCAAACTCACCACGGCTAGACAGGTGCATGCTACTGTCAGCGATACACTTCCACTCCCCTGTGTGTTGATTTCCTCTGTGGAAATGGGAACCGTATGCACAGGTCCCACATGTAAATCTCATGGATTCAAGACGTCTAAATAATGTTATAGTTTCTTCCAAGAATTAACTATTAACAGCAACAGCATCACGATAGCTGAGGAAGACATGTTAATAACTTATTGTTCAACTGTGTTTTTGTAGTTAAGTGTGTATGTAGTAAATTCAGTGTACCATCGGGTATGAAGCTGTGTGTTAGTAAGAATTTGTTGTATAAACGTATCAACTGGGATATATAGAAATACTGAGATACTGTGCATACGGTTTGTAGACACGCTCAGTGTTTCTTCCTCTATTTCTCCTTTACTGGTGATTCTGACCAATTCCCTTCCTAATGTGACCTTTGACCTTTAATGCTGGCCATCACTTCATTAGTCAATTTTTCTCTGTGATGCAGTTTTGGGTTTCACTTCAATTAGTGATTCATCTTCAATAGCCAGACTTATCTTGCACCGTGCCAGCACTGGAGGAACGTCTGGCCGAACCCATCATGAATTTGCACTAAGTGAAGAAAACTGTCAGGATGGTATGTGCATCTTTAAACTAATCACAATCGTCTTGGGTGGCGATAGACTCAGGATGCAGTGATGGTGCTCTTGTAAGATAGTGTCGAAAGGTAACTTGTTTTTGAGGAACATTTGCTTGTGGGAAAGCGAGCCCTGCCATTGAAATGGCTAAATCCCTGCAAAAGGGATTAAAACATTTAAAGTGATACTTTGTCAATTTTCAACCAGCTTTGAACCAAAACAATGTCGGTAGCATGTGCGGATAAATTGTGATAAACTTTCATCCATCTAGCCTGGATATCTCTCCTCGACCCCTGGCAAAACTCCCCCAAATGATATAAATTATGTCAATGC
Organism: Plectropomus leopardus; assembly: GCF_008729295.1. Classification (NCBI taxonomy): domain Eukaryota; kingdom Metazoa; phylum Chordata; class Actinopteri; order Perciformes; family Serranidae; genus Plectropomus; species Plectropomus leopardus. Next base: position 9,187,602 of record NC_056466.1, read on the forward strand.
ATTTTTGTATTGCCCGCCTCCAGCTGCCGCCTCAAAATATACAGCTCATTGAGAGACACACCTGCCCTTCTCTCTGTCTCTCTCTCTCTCTCTCAAACTCTGACCGAAATCCTATCAAACAGTAAAACTAGGCTGTGCTGATTGAATATAAATCAAGGTCACGTTACTGCACTGCGTATTTCTCGCCTAAAATGTTTTCCAGAAGCTTATTTTAATGCCTCATTTTGCCATAATGGTGAGGGTTGGTAAACAGGAAGTAGGCGCAACACTGCTTCTTTCACAGTAAAAATAAATCCCAAAAAAACACAGATCAAACGGTAAAACTAACCAGTGCTGATCAAGTATAAACCAAGATTCTGTTACTGCATTTTCCTCGCTTCACGTATTTTTTAGAAACATGTTTTAGCTTACTGTTTAACTGTAATACGAGAATGCCAGCTGCCATCGTTTCACTAAGACGTCACCCACCAGCGGGAACATCTGTTAAGGGGGGATGCATTCTGGTAGTTGTAGGTTTTGAGCAAAAATGTCCTACTTCTCAGTTTTTGTCTGGTCATGTAGCACCAATTTCAAAAGTGTTTGCGTCTTTTTACTGCAGAGATGTTTTTGTGTGCAGGCTGCCAGCTGGGCAGTTATTTCACACACAGTGATAAAACAAATTGTGGAGACAGGTCTGGCTATGCAAGAGCAGTTAAACGCAGCAACAGATTTTGACAACTGTAACATGCAGATAGTGAAAGCAGACTTCTTTCTGAAGTAAGCAGCCAGTGGTTCTTATACCAGCTGTATACATTCTGCAATTCAGACCAATTAGTGATGAACACAGTTATAATTATGTCCTTTTTTTTACCTCCTCTCCTGTCTTCTTGTGTCTTTATGTTCCTGCCTGTCAGAGCACACCCTCATGGCAGCCCCTCCTCTCCAACGGGGACTCCCTCATCAGGTCGCAGGGGCAGGCAGCTGCCTCAGCTCCCTGCAAAAAGCAGCAGTATTGAGCAAGGTATGTTGTCTTTAGTGATGAAGGTTTGACCTCAGGAGGCAATAGAGTCATGGGTGATGGATTGTGTCAGCACATAACAGTGTAATTTTAATTTTTTCAATTTTTTCAGTGAAATTTTCATTTAGTTCAACTGAAAGAGACACGAACCTCAAAAATAGATACAACGTGCCAAGAGGAGAGGTCTATATTTTTTTTCCTCTGAGTAGTCTGTCAGTGTTTGGCAGGGCAGCCTATCAGTATGCAAATGCACAACAAGGTGCAAAACTAAAGGCAAAAAAAAAGAAAATTTGGCCAACACATTTTTTGTCTGACCCTCCTACAGTAGCATCCATCATGAGGGTACTTGATGTGTAATGAGTACACATTATGCTCCACCTAGTGTCAGAAACCAGATCCTGCACCCTCAAGATTCATCCTGTATTCTCTTTTATTGGAAATTAGGGATTTCTTTTTCCTAGTTTTCTTTCACCACCTATCTCTTTTTGTTTTTATGTTTTTAACAGAGTCCTAAAAGGCATTGAACTCGTGAATCTAAAAATAAGGCCTTAATTGGTAGTAAAATGTTTTAAATAGAACTTTAAGAAGTCTTAAAAAATGCTCAGACATGGGAAATTGGATTTTATGAATCATTTTTTCAGATGTTGCATTGTGAAATTTCTAGATAACTGATAACATATTTTATTATCATTATGACTATTATTTTAAATATATAAAAATCTGCCATAGTCCTCAGTCATGTTTTATGTTGCAATAAATATTTAGGCAAAATTGTGCCTAACCTTGAGTAATTGATGATGCTTATGTTTTTTTGGGAAATTGGTCTTAAATTTAATTCCGTTAAATTAAACTTAAGTGGCATTAAAAAACCCTTAAAAACTTTTAAATCTAACTTGCCCTAAGCTGTTTGAACCCTGTTTTTATCTCACCTTTTTTCTTGCTCTCTTTTTGTCTCAGCCCTTGCGGTAGAGGAGCGAGCCCGACAGCTGCAGAAAGTACATTCCTACCGGCCTTCAGCCTCCCACGACCCTGAGACGGACCTCAAGACCAAACGGGAGGTCAGCATCTACGTTTTACAGTCATTCCTCCGATCCGCTTCTTCTCCTCATGCACTCTATAAATAATATATACAGCATGTCTATTTCTTTATCTTCAACTTAAGGAAAATCTGTTTTTTTTTTTGCCCACCCCTTCGTCTCTGTCCGTAGATGTACGCAGAAAAGGGGCGAAGCAGCGACAACATGTCGGCCAGATCGTCAGAAAGCGATATAAGCGATGTGTCGGCCCTCTCCCGTGCCAGCAGTGCCTCCCGCCTCAGTAGCACCAGCTACATGTCTATCCAATCAGAACGACCCGGAGGACGACTCAGGTCAGTCCTCGTTGGTCAGCTGTTCAGTTTAAATGAAAAGATGGTTTTTAGTCAATTCATTCGTCTACACATGGTCGATTCACCCTTCCTGAAATAAGCCTTGAAGTTTGGGTAATTGGAGGTTTTATGTTACTTGCATGCTAATTATTGTGTGTCTTTCTGTTTTATTTCTGCCTGCCAACTGCTGCATGTTTCTGTCCTTCTGCATGATATCTCCGCTCTCCTCTCTCTCACACACACACACACACACAAACGCACGGAAACATACACTGATTGGAACTCAGATCCAAGTCATTAGAGGAGGAGAAGAAGGACAGGAGGATCTCATGGGGGGTGGATGGAGAGGAGGACAGGAGGAGGGCAGCAGGAAAGAGACGTTTCTCTGAGGAGTTGAAGCGCAGGAGACACACAGTAGCTGGAGACACAAGGGATTCCAGGTAAAGATCAATAGATCCCAAAAGGTAAATTCACCAATGATGGCAGACGATCCATCTTCTCACTGTTCAAACAGTTCTTCACCCTCAAGACAGAATCCCTAAATCCCCGTTCGCTAAAGACAAAACGCAAGCAGAAACTTTTTAATGACTCCAATTATAGACAATTCCCAATTGATCTCTTTAGGGGAGTTATTTTCTTTTTGCTTGCTAACTCCAAAGGGAGGTCAAAGGTCAGCTTGGTCTGGTAGGGATACAATGTTCTGCTCAAGGACACTTACGCAGGGTGGAAACTCACTAACACATGAGGTTAAACTTGGATCTTTCAGCTCAGAGATGTTCTTTGAGCTGCACTTATTTACATGGAAATATCTGGATAAATGGAAGTATTTCATTGAATATCTGACTTTGCATTTTTCACGACTCCACACCTTCCTTTACATTGTCCTCACTATCTTACCCACTCTCAAAGTCATCATGTACCTCTCACTGCAGTGAAAGTACAAGGCTCTCCACCAATTTTACATATAAACATAAATTTACACATCATGAGGAGTCCTCAGCCTTTGAAAACAGCCCATTCTTTTTCACAGGTGGTTAAGATCCCACACTTTGTCACGCCCCTCATCGTCTGATAGCGACACACACAGCACCCTTTTTGCGAATCAGAATTTGAAATACTTTATTGATCCGCAGGGGGAAATTGTGGATAAATAAAATATAGAGCAAGTACTCTTAAATAAAAGAGCTAAAATTAAGAGAAAGTGAGAAAATGAGCAGGAGCGACTGCAACAGGCTGCATGCACGTTGGCACGTGCACTTTGAATCTATGAGATGCACTGCTGACACACATTGCAACACGTGGTTAACATTTTGAAACAGTCGTGGTAAGGAAGCAAAACTACTTGGTTGTGTTTAGATAAAAGATCATATTTTGGGTTAAAATAAGTAAATTTTTTTTGTATAACATAAGGTGACGTAAATAAATCACGAGTTACGTTACGACGACCGTACATAAATTATGTGACATCAAATTAAACAACACTGACTTTTGGTTTCACATGGGTCATGAACTGTGGTTCATCTGGATGTAATTTTAATTTTCTTTGACCCCGCCTCCTCATCGCAGACTTTCTCGCTGTTTATACTACATCGGTTGCTCTCAGCGTCAAGTATTGCTGCAGGTAGATTTACTTTGGAGTTGGTCTAAAGTCTGGTGTGTCTCAAAAGACACCAAAAGCTGTAAGTATCACACACCAAGTGGAATAATAAAAATGTAGGTATTTGATAATGTGGGGATTAGAATTGTCTGGTGAAAATATTTTCTTTTGTGGCTATTTTCTCAAATCTCGACTGAGTTATGATGAACTCTGACAGACTGAAGTCTCAGTCAAGATTTGAGAAAATAGCCTTGATGATGTCATCAAAGTCATCAAGGAGGGGAACCACGAAATGGCTATGGACCTTGGGTGTTAAACAACATTTTTTATCAATTGATGTCTGAACAAGACTTAAGTTAAAACCTAGTTAAATAAGTCAAAATACTAAATAACTAAATTTAACTCTTAAATGTGCATGAATTATTTTCATATTGATCTTTTGTTTATGCAGCAGAAAATGAGAATCAATTTTGCAAATTGTTTGTTGTTTATATATGTTGAAGATTGTATCACAAAATCCATGTGGATTTTTTAAAAAAAACACACATCTTTGAAAAAATTGGCGATAAAAATATAAAAAAATGCTAAAAAATTAAAAACAAGTCAAGATGAGCTGAAATTGATAATTCAAACTACATAAAAATAAAAATGAAAATGTCAACATTTTCTGTATGTGCACACACACTCCCATGTGAGGACACACACACACACACACACACACACACGACCAGTAGCGGTGTGCTGACAGGGACAAACGACCCTATCCCAGTGGCCCTCAGTGGGCCAAGGGTTGATGTAGTGCAGCTTATTAGCTGGCTAATGTATTGAGGTCTGGGAGGAGGAGAGAGAGGGCCCGGCCTTTATGGCCTTACCACAGATCAATCCAAATAGAGCGTTATAAAAGCTCAGCCCCACGGCCTTTGACACACTTTCCAGAGTCGGAGGTGAGAGACAGACAGAAGGAAAGGGAGACAGAGAGTGGGAGAAAGAGCAAAAGAAAGAAAGAGATAAGGAGGAGACTGTAGGTTGTCGCATAAATGTAAGAAATACAGACATCTTCTTCTTGATTGAACATTTGTCAATTTAAAAATAAGCACTATCACAAAATATCTCCAAAAGTATGTGGACACTCAAATATCACCATGTTTTTAATGCTGTGATCAGACAAACTGTAAAACTCGCTTTTGAATTAAAAGAAAAGCAGACAATGGAGTCAGCAGTCATTTATAGAAAACGGTCGGTCAGTTTCAGGAGGCTTGTAATGTGGCTTATCTATAATTCAGACAAGGGGTCAGTTTTTAGAGACAAGAGGAAGGAATTAGTAATCCAGTGATGTACAAGGACGGCTGGCCTCAGGTCAGTTTTCACTCAGAGTGGGATATTAATATCTGTATTCAGTGGGTCGTCTCACATCTGCTTCCGGCCAGTCTGATGATAGCTTATGAAAGTGACTGAGTACATACAGATGAATGCAAACAGTGGCACGTTAGGCTGACACCCTCCTTCTTATAACCGCCGTTCTTCAACATTTCCCCCTGCTTCATATGCCTTTATTTTTCATGCACTGCTCCTCATTGACTTCTTATGTCACTGGATGCTGCTTGTTTTTTTGTTGTTTTTTTTTGCTAAAATTGAGTAAAATTATTTCTTGGAATACTGGAATATTTCCAAGCAGACATGAAAGTGGATTTGCTTACATCAGTTGACCTATTGCTGAACTAACATTTGTGTATGTTAGATATATATCCAAAAGTGTACGTGGATGAATATCAATAAGTGTTTTGCACAGTATTGTTTGTCATTTTGGTTTTATGTGGCCCTTGTTTCCTGTGTCTGTGTGTGTGTGTGTCTGCGCAATCCCCTCTGCATGTTTTAGATCCCTCCTTGCATGCATCCTGTGTTGTGACTGCCAGGACCCCCTCCACCCTCCAGACCTGGACCCTCCCCTCCCATCCTCTCTCTCTGCTGCACGCCCTTCCCTAACCCCCCTGCAGGGGGCGGAGGAGAGGCCTCAAACCAGCCTCCCCTTTCCCAGTCGTTCACTCGAGTCCCTGGCTGTCAGGGGCCCACAGGGAGTGAGGGCTATGGGTGATAGGGGCAGCATAGCTGGGATCTCCTGCAGCACTTTGACCCCCTCTGAGGGGATGGACATGCGGCGGCTCCTCCGAACCCCTAGAAGGCAGCATCGAGCGTTGTGCAGCCTCTGCCCACGTGTAGTGGCTCGTTTGAGAAAAATGAACTTTAATATGTGATTTTAGTATCAGCTTCCTACTGCTAGAACACTAAATCTCTTTTTCTAGGGAGCTGGGGCACAGATGATAGCAAAATTATGAAGTTTTAGATATGTAGGGTCTGTCATAAACATTTCCCTTCCATTTTCCCTTCCCAGGTGTTTGCTCATCTGTTATATAATTCACATATTGTTTGATTCAACATCTTTCCTCAACCACAGTCAGTTTAAATGTAACAATGATAATAATAATAATAATGTTTTATTTGTACAACACAGTTACAAAGCGCTTCAGATTTAGATAAAATATACACATAAAAATTAAAGTACACATACATGCACACACAAATACATACATACAGTACATACATGCATAAACAGGGGTGGCTATAGAAATGAGTTTTCAGCGGCAGAAAAAACAAAAAGGCACAGATTCAGCTCTTCTGATTACAAAGGGAAAGCTGTTCCAGAGTTTGGAAAAACTAAGAATAAGAGCGGGAAATAGATAGGAGGTCTTGATCTGATGATTGAAATGGCCAACCAGTAGAATAGGGGCTCAATATCTCTTCTATAGATGCAGGGGCCAGGCCGTGCAAAGCCATGTAGGTGATGAGTAAAATTTTAAAATCAACTATGTGTTTAACTGGAAGCCAGCGAGGAGAGGCAAGAATTGGGGTAATGTGGGACTGACAACTAGTTTTGGTCAACAGCCTGGCTGCTGTCTTTTGTACCATTTTAAGTTAATATATATTATTGGTTTGATTTTTCAAAATTTCTTAACTGGAAGAAACAAGACTGAATGAGTTTTGTAATATGGGATATGAAGTTCAGTTCGGTCAAACCGGACATATTGGCTGTCCTCCATAGTGAAGCCTTTGCTGTTATTATCATCATCCACCTCTTGTCCAGTGTGCTGTTTTTGAAGGTAGAGTATGGAAGAAGATATCTTAACAGCATCCACTCGCCATTAAACTGGACCAAAATGTCACTCGATGTCTTCTCTCTGTAGTCGGCACATGCGATCGGTGGGCCGCAGCATGCTGAAGAGCTCCAGTGTGAGCGGGGAGATCTACACCCAGGAACGCACCGACGGCAGCCAATCAGACACGGCGCTGGGCACTGTGGGTGGCGGCAGCAAGAAGAGACGCTCCAGCCTCAGTGCACGAGTGGTGGCCATCGTTGGCAACCGCCGCAGTCGCAGCACTTCACAGATCAGCGGCCCTGGTGAGTTGCCATGGCAACCCTAAAATAGTCAGTGGCGACTGTAGATCTCACTAGTAATGCATGATATGAATGTGGCAAATTTCCTCACAATAATAGGTTGGACAGTTAATATTATTATAAACTTTGGCAACAATATAACACATAAAAATATTTCATTTTCTGAAATGGGAAACTGATGTTCCTGACACTGCAGAGATCTCATCCACTTCTTTGATAATGTCAGTGATGATTTAAAAAGTAATTGTTTATTGAGATTGTATTAAGACTCAAAGAAGGGTATGTTTGTGCATTTATTTGCTCGAATGTCTCAGTCCATCACACCTAAATCTTTAAAACATCCGTTCAGAAACCACTTGTTCAGAGTAATTCATTAAGTCTGGCCCACAAACACATTTTAAATCAGTTATCAATTAATTTTTTTAGCAGGCATAGCATAAAAAATGGCTTTATTTTTTTGTGCCAAACCTTGCAGTTTGTCAACATTAACTTAAGGTCAGACCAATTTTGATCCAACCCAGGCGCCAGAACAATATATTGTCATTGTACATTTCTGCAAAACATGCATGTATTTCATATGTACGTTTTATGCTATTATACCAGTGTTGCTAAAGTGATTTAGTTCTAACCTTATTTTGTCATCGGGATGTGAAAAGGATGGTAGATTACTTGTCACTTAAGCAGCCTGCAAAGCTGCAGACCACCCACAAAAAACAAAACTGGCTGTTGTTTTAGCGAGCCATGGCTGCATCTCCACTGAGGATAGTGCTACAAAAAGCATTTTATTTTCATGTTTTCTTTTAATTTGTGACTTTGACATCCACAGCTTCAAAAATATTTATTTTCCAGTCTTTACAGTCATAAAGCCTGTGTAATACAGATATAGTACAGTTTACAGGATAATTGCATTTCTTTTCTTTCCTCTACTTTGATTTCTTTTGAGGAAAAAAGAAATCAAAGTAGAGGAAAGAAAAGAAATGCAATCACGCATATATATATATATATATAATATATATAATACTTCCATATCCACATATACTCACTTACTTTACATATACATACGTACACTTAAGGGCACATACTTGTGTACATCTGTCCACCACAAGCTCAGTAAGCTAACTTAACTACACACACTGAAACTGAGGGAGTGCACATTGTTACACTTCCTGTCAAAAACAGGACAGGAAGTTGAAACTGTGGTGGGTCATGCAAAGTCTGCTTGTAGTGGGGTTATAAATTTGATTCATTTTATTCCAGATTTGATAAAATGTATTCTTTTGGATCCTCAAAGAGAATATCAGCTTTTCCATTTTAGATATTTCCGAAATTATTCCATAACAGTTTTCCAAAGTGGGCGGTACTGGGTTTAGCCACTTTCTAGTGATTGATTCTTTTGCTTGCCGCCAAAAGAGCCCGCAGCAGCTTTATATCATGTGTGTCTTTTGACCCAAAAAATCTTTCTTTTCTTAACCTACCACCAAGTGGTTTTTGTGCTTCAAACTAACCACACTGTGTTCATAAAATGTCAACGTATCTGCTACATAATAACAAATGAGATGTAATGTATCCGCGGTTTGCAGAAACGTACAAAACCAACATCTGTTCTGGTGAACTGGTTGTTTTATTAGATTGAAACTTTTACTGTAACATGCAACAGAGGTTTACAAACCTATAGTTTGCCTCTCCAAAACTCTTTCTGAATCCCGACACAAGCACCCTTCTACATTCAAACCCAAAAGCATTTACATAAGTACACAACGTGTAATCTGCTTTTTAGAATCTGCACTAAATTATGAGACTCTCTATGAGACAACCCAGCAGATCTGCCCAGAGGAGTAGACTGTACCGAATCACCACAAATTTGCAGTGTCCTTTTGTTCTGTAAGAGACAAACCTCTGCTGCCCTCGCACTCATGAAGACAAACAACAAAATAATGTGTTGTGTGGAGTCTGTGAGCGTCGTGGCCAGCTGAGAGCCCCTCGCAGCTCAGCTCTCAGTCACAACAGACTCTGGCTGGTCTGAGTCCAGCAGGCACTTTTACCACGGGGGGGGGGTGTAAGACTCATGATGAAAGCCAAACGCTGTACTCCCCGTCTTTGTAGTGGACATAAAAAGCTATTAGAGGACATTAAGCCTAAGGGGGGTCTCTCGCCCTCTCTCCCTGTTGTAGAGAGAAAGAGGAAGTAAAGATAGCACAAAGATAAACCTTCAGTTGAAACATCCTTTTAATGAGAGCAGAAGCAGATGAAGAAGCTTTTGTCTGAGTTTTTAACCTTTAGAATTGTCATTATTCATTACCATTTAATGGTACGTTATATATAGGCTGTTTATGTGTTGCTGATTTAAAGATTGATCTCATCCTCTGCACACACAAGGGATAACTGCAGGTTTAGAAATGCAGCTGCATTTTTTTTTTTGCACCATAATGTGCCAATATTATGAGTCAGAAGGTGGACGCAGCGCACTTCGAGATGCCACAGTGTTGTTTGGGTTGTTTTTCTGCCCAACAATTTCCTGTTTACTACTGATTACCAGATTCAGCAGGACATGGGTCTGACTTTGGCAGGGCTTCAGAAAGACAGATCAGGGAGTCCCCAACTGGACCTGTAGGGTATCTTGTGATTTTCTTTCCGATAGTGAATTGATGATATGAAACAAAGCTTTACCCCACTGATAAATTTGCTCTAGACTCTGACTTCATTTTCAGCTCCGTTGTGTTTCCTGTTTGTTATTTACAAGGCAGAGGGTGTCTAAACAATGCTTTTTAGTTGGATTTTGGGGGACTATAGGATTCAGCATTCCCGCTTGACCCATAATAGTGATGAAAGGTCAGGATATATTATCTTCAGAAACCACAATTAATGTTAAAGGAAAACATGTTTTTAATCCTTTAAATGTCAATTTTGTGTTGAAAGCATCGCTTTACAAGCTAGCAATTTATACATGGAAGAAGTTGCACTAAAGAAAGCTACCCGAAGGAAAAAAAATCTGTTTTGGTTAACGAAAGCCACTCAGAAAACGTTGTTCAAACTTCTTGTGACAAAAAAAAAAATCTTTGAACACAACATTGTGATTATTCCTGTCTCTCCTCTTTTCTGCAGAGGGGAAGAGTAAGAAGGAGAAGGGTGCACCTATCCAGAGGAGCACAGAGACCGGCATGGCAGTGGAGCTGACCAGGAACATGAGCCGGCAGCCCAGCAGAGAGTCCAACAACGGCAGCATGAACAGCTACAACTCTGAGGGGAAGTCAGTAAACCACACACTTCCTGCACCGCTCACACTCTCAACTTCTACATCACTCTTCTTTCTGAACCCTTTAGCACCTGGATCAACATCAGTTTCTTTTACTGCATTCAGACCACCTTCACCAGCATTTCAACCCCTGAAACCTGAGAAAAATGATTTGATTTCTTTCAAAAATATGGAAAAAAAACGTAATGAGCAGAAGAAAATTAGTAAAGGCAGAAGGCAGAAGAAAATTAGTAAAAGGTGACATAAAAAATATCAGAAAAATAGCTGGGGGGGTTTATTAGATATAAAAAATGGGGGAAAGATGTTAAGATAGGCTTGTGTATCTTCAAGTTTTTAATGGTACTTCTAGTCTCGCCGATACTGCTTATTGATTAGTACTGTAATGGTAAAAACATATTAGTTCTTTTGGTGGTTTTTAAGGGCAAAAAAATGAAGAAAAAACAGAACAAAATTAACATTGCTTTATTTTCTGTTTATGTATCCCTGTATCAAAAAAAATCATAACTGTTTTAATAAGATTTAAAATTATGATACAGAAAAAAAGAAGAAAATATATGTTACATTTTGGGCACTTTCTTGAGGTCATATTTTTGTTTGTTTTTTTATTTTATTTGTCTTTCTTTGTAGCTTATTCTCAAGTAATATTCTTGTAACTTTTTTAATTTCTTTGCTATTTTCTGGACCATTTTTTGTTAAGTTGTTAGTCCCCCTTTTCCCATATTTTGAAAGAGATCAAGCCAATTTGCTTAGGTATTAAGCGGTTAAAGGAGCAACATGATATGATAGTCTATTAGTCTACTTTACATTTCCCCCTGGATATGACAGTAAAGTTTGTTTGCCATCATGTTCTGACGGGTCATATCCAGACACACACTTCAATTTCTGCATGAATGTGTCAGCTGACTGACAGTAAACAGAGTGTATTATAATGGGCACACTGTTAAAAAAAATCTCAGGCTCAGTGAGGCGATGATAAAACACAAACTCTGAATGAATCAAATTAAGGCCTTGTGTTTTTTCTGATGGATTATCTTACTTGGGCAGTTTTCAAGATGTTTTCGTGCTGTAAATAATGACTGGCAGCAAATTGGTTCTCCTGAAGGCAGCAAAACGAGCTCTGCGCTGACTGTGGTGATATTGGTCGGTTTTGATGTAATCAATTAATGTTTGTTTTTTTCTGTGGTAGTTTGATCTTCTCTGGAGTCAATCTGGGTGCAAGCAGTCAGTTCAGTGACTTCCTGGACGGCCTCGGACCGGCTCAGTTAGTGGGGAGGCAAACACTGGCAACTCCAGCCATAGGTAACATCCTGATGATACTGCTCCTCTCCTCTCCTCTCCTCTCCTCTCCTCTCCTCTCCCCATTTTCAAGCATTTCTTTGGGTTTTCTTTTTCTCTTTTGTGTATGTTTGAGTGTATTTTTCAATAATTAATTTTTTTTTTCAGTATTTTTACAAATAACTTTTAGTCATCTGTGTACTTACATTCATAATATTTATTGGATATTACTTAAACATGCATGTGAAGCTTTTGTGTTATTTTTGCATTATTATTAGTAGTAGTAGTATTTGTGATTGTTGTTTGTTTTTCATTCATCATTTTCTTGATTGTTATTAATTATTTCTAGTATTTGTTCTTTTTTCAGTATTTTTATAAATAATTTGTTTACTTGCATAATGTTTGATTTGAAGACTCAACACATTTGTGTTACAATAAGAGAAAATAATTTGTTTTTGATTTGGAAAAAAATACATAAATGAATAAATAAATAAATAAATAATAATAACATAAGCACTAAGTAGGCAAGATAACATTTACGAGCACCATATGTACTGTAGTATGATAGAGGATCTGTTTGGGTTATTATATCCATTATATTGTGGTGTATAGGTAAAGTTTTATTGTATTTATATGAATTTGTAAGAGTACTGTGATACAGATAGTAGAACTGAATATAAAATAAGTAATACTATGCAACTAGAACTACATTAATATAGTAATTATATTGTGGAGTACAGTACATAATGTAACAATACACTATGGTGTACCTTAATATAGTATAGTGTAGTATAGTATAGCATAGTATAGTACAGTATAGTATAGTATGGTATAGTTTAACATAATACAGAATATAATAAATGATTTAGTGTAATATGATAAAATATCACATTAATTATGCAATATTGAATTTAATTGTAAATAATATTATATAAATAGTGTATTATTGTTGCTTTCATCAGTATTAATCAAAAGATCCCTTATTGTGTATTTTGAGGCTGACTGTGCCCTTGTGATTTATTTTTTCTGACTACATGTTCATCATCATCATCTTTCCACTTTTTTCTGTGTTTCTCAGGTGACATCCAGATCGGCATGATGGAGAAGAAGGGTCAGCTGGAGGTGGAAGTTATCAGAGCACGAGGACTCGTACAAAAGCCAGGATCCAAATCCCTCCCTGGTGAGAACCTGACCAATGTTGAGATACCAAAGAGCAACTAATCCCTCCCTCCCTCTCAAAACATCAGTCAAATACTCTTCCCATCATTACATTATATACCCGCGACATCCAGCGAAATCCAGACACAGCCGAAGCTTACTGTGTTTTCTCTTCTCATAAATATAGAGCCAGCTGTGAGATCTGATCTAGATTATATCGAAGAGTTGCTGTGTTCCTCACTAATGGCCTTTTTATTGCTTTGTCTCTGCTTTCAGCTCCATATGTCAAGGTCTATCTGCTGAATAATGGAGCGTACGTAGCCAAAAAGAAAACCAAGATTGCACGGAAAACACTTGACCCACTGTACCAGCAAGCACTGCTATTCGAAGAGAGCCCACAGGGTAAAGTCTTACAGGTGAGCTGAAGATCTATTTCATTCATTACAAAGTTTTAAAATCCATACTGACAAAAAAAGTTTTAGCAGGAGGAACTAGACTTTAGGCTTGAGCGGTATCTATTTTTTCATACCTTTATATCTTCCTGGAATTTCATCGGGGTGCACGGTGCTTTTCAGCAGAAACAGGCAGTGAAAATGGTCTTTTCATAATTATATTAACTCCATACCACCTTTTGCTACGGTTTCAATGTCTTTATCTGCCACAGACATGAGGAAATACAAATATATCTGTTTTGCTTAACCTTTCCTGTTTCTGTTTCGAAATAAAAGCCCCCTGAGTTTTTGACAGAAGGCATTTTACTGTGAAACATTTGCATGAACGTGTAGTTGACGATGCAGTAGCTTACACGGCTTCATAAATGAGTGGAGTATGAGATTTTAGTTGTGTAAATGCAGTAGTTATAACAGTAGGAAGCTCTGCAGCATTGCCGCAACAGCAAACACAGCCAATGTGAAAAACACTGCTCACACATGCAGTGTGGCCTGGGCGTAACCTCCAGGGCAGGTGATGCACACTGCAGGATTTTTAAATACACTGGTAGACCATAATACCATGATGATGCCCATGCCTACTAGACTGCTGTGTAATTTGCCGATTTCCCTTCAGGTGATTGTATGGGGCGACTACGGCCGTATGGACCATAAAAGCTTCATGGGAGTTGCACAAATCCTATTGGAGGAACTGGACTTATCAAGCACAGTCATTGGTTGGTACAAGTTGTTCCCACCATCCTCTTTGGTGGATCCGACACTTGCCTCCTTAACGCGGCGGGCTTCCCAGTCGTCACTCGACAGCTCCTCCGGACCTCCCGGGGTCCGATCCTAGTGGACCAACAGCTCTACATCGCTCGACGAGTAACAAACTCACGAACCGTACTGTAGAGAGAAACTAAAATAAAAAAAAAATGGCGGAAATGTAGAACAACAACAATCAGAAACAGTCACAATGAGAAAGCTTTGTTGAGATCTGACAATCACTCCTGTCGCGGTTAATTTTGTCTGTTGTACGGAGCGCCACATTTCAGTGTTTCATATCCATTCAGTTTTTCTCTGAAGAAGCAGGGCTTGTCGAACAGACAACACGCAGTAGCTCTCGACACGGGAGATAAAAACAAAAAAGTGTCAGAGAATCAAATGAAGCAGGGTGATTTTTAACTGAATCAACAATAGCAAAGAAATGTACGTTAAGCATCGGAATGTATGGACTCGAGACAGAGGTAATCACCCTTCGCGCCTGCAGGGGGCGCAGTCCTTTCTGCAGTGGCCTCCTCCAGAACCCCAACAGACTGCCGGTACTCCTGCCCCCGCCCCCCCAGGCAGGGTGCCCCAGCATGGGTATTCAGTCTGGAAGCACAGGGCCTTCTTCTGGTGCCTAGACCTTGGAGCCGCATCACTGGTCCCTCTCTCTGTCAAAAAAAATCCTCTTTTCAGTATGTTTACCATGGCTGCTCTAAGGCCACACTGTTTTAGCGTGTTTGCTTTGTCGTTCATTTCTTTCCCTTTGTTACTACTGGCACAAGATGTTTTTACAGTGCGTAAAATGCTCATGATAATGTTGTCAGTCTGGTGTGTGCATGGAGAGAAAAAACAAAACACAAGAGATAAAAAAGGATATAAAAACTATTAAATGTCTGTTATGCAGGGGGGGGACTGGTGATGATGACACAGCTTAGATTTTTACACTTGACAGTGAGATTAGCGTGCGGCGTTGTTTTCCTTGTTCCACCGCTGGCAAACGTCCAGTCGTCTTTGTATAGATGTATATTAGGCCTCCAAGGAGGTTGACCAATAAATAAAATTTATGTCACTTTGAAATATCACAAGGGTACAACATCACTGTAAAAAAAAAAAAAAAAAAGAGTAAAGCAAGAGCAAGATAGGACTGTCTAATTTTTCACATTTTTTGGGGAGCGCGTTCCCTCACCCCAGCACGTTTCTATCCAACCCTTAGTTTACATTCTTTTAAAATTTAAACACAAGCACAAGAGCTTGATTTTTTTACAACAAAAAGTTTAACTTTTTGAAAAAAACACGTAGTCAAAAAAAGAAAAAAAGCAACAATCCCGTCACGTTCATTTCTTTGTCTGGTCAGACAAACAGAAAAAGAATAAACTCTCACACTTTCCCTTGTGCATCTCTGTGAATGTGAAAGTAACCAATCAGACTGATCTGTCGGGACTCCAAAACCAATGCTCATCCTCCGTTCGGCCTGCAGTCTCCTCCCAGCGGAGGGAAAAAAAGGCGGCGGCCAGCATGACTTTGGAACCTGTTCCAAGCTGCATGCACATTTTTGTAAAACAAAAACAGATACAGAAAAAAAGATAACTGAACTAGATACGTGTGTTAGTTCCACATACTGTAGGGCCGCTTGTATGTTGCATGCAGTTGTACAGTTTGCTCGTACTTGAATATTAAAGAGATAAAACCAAGAAACCGAAGCCATTCCCATTACGCAAAGAACTCAGCTGCAGTCAGTTCCACATCCCCCAGTCCGGTGCTGAATGTCTCAAACGAAATCCCAAGATTACCTTGATGTCTCTCCTCGACCCTCTGGAAGATGTACAGTACTGTACAGTGGTACTGAGCAGACCTCACAGCCCCTCTTACTGTTATTCCACATCATAGTATACCTCCAAGGGGCTGAGATGATGTATGAATAAATATGTACAAATCAGATCCGCTTATATGGAAATATGAATTATGTTTCAACATAATGATTTCAGATATACTAACACTGTTAAGTTATATAAAGAATAAATGCACAGAGAGTAAAACACTGTAAATACTCAACAGCCATTCACTGGGTTTTCAGTGGGTTCAGTGATATTTGCAAAGGGGCCAAGTTACGTAATGAGGAGCGATTAACACATCATTAGGGACCATGCAGCAGGGCGACACAAGACGATGGACTTGGGTCACGAACTGGCCGAACTTAAACTTCAAAACTACAGGTGTACCGCTACTCTAGAAGTCGTCATCTGAACACTTCTTTGTGCTTCAAACCCAAATGTCTGAACCCCGGCCATGTTCAGTCCCACTTCAGAAGAGTTGACTTTTCTTTTCATCGTCCGGTGAAGCTGGTTTACCTTTTTTTTTCTTTGTCAGTATTAACAGGAAAAAAGAATTGCTGATTGTTTACAACTTCTGTGTTCCACTGAAACAAAAAGAAAATTAGAAAAAAGTAAAGCATTCACTGCAACATTACTTGTTTGTATAACAGATGTGGCTCAAATGATGTGTATGTTTTATATTTAAAAAAAAGTTCATTTTTATTATTTACAAATAAAAAGAATGTGTGGAAGAAAAAAATGTTTTTCGGCTCACCTTCACTTCAGCATCTCCCTCAAATCTCCAAATGATTTTTTTTTTTTTCTGTTTTTATTTGTATTATTCCCTCAGTTGCTGTTTACAACTGCAAGACATTTGAAAAATGCAAGAAAAAACAAGAAAGAGAAAGAAATAGATTGGAAAATAATTATTTAATTCCAATATATGTTTAATTACAACTACATTTGATGCACCTTTTTCAAGCCATTTATTTGATTTCTTTTGTTTTTCTTTTGTTTTTTTTTTGTGTGTGTGAATTTTTAGCTAATTTTCTCCTACTTTTTACTAATTTCTTGCTAATTTGTGATGTTCATTGCCAAGCGAAAAAGCCAATTTGTCCAGGTTTCAAAGGGTTAAACTAGACACTCTTCTGTCTCTATTTAGCTTTTGCAAAAGAAAATTCTAAGAAAAAGAGAATGTCATATAGAAGAGGTAGATTTCTGGGGAGTTTTATTATTTGTTAATAAAAGCACATGGCAGTTCTTCACTTCTACAATATAACAACAGAAGTCTGTCTCGGTTGCGACAGGGTGTCTCACTGAAGAGGAAGTTGAACTAAAACGGCCTCATGTGTGACCTCACTTATGATACAGTGCAGCAGAGGGCTTGGGAGATTTATGTTCCACATCCTCTTGTTAAATAAGCAGAGGGCCCCCCGAAACAACATCTGCAGGCAATCTTGACTAACCCACCCCCCAGCCCCCCCATGCCAGCCGGGCCCCCCAGCTCCCCCCGTCACAGCATCAGGGGTCACGACCGCTGTGTACAAAGCGTGGATACAGATCATAGTGGAAAAGAGAACTGCAGATCATACATGTCAGAGGCCACGGTGAAATTTCCACGCTGCTCCCAGGAAATGAGCCGATCTATCCAATCAGGTCAAAGGTCACACATCTTTGGAAACAGGGATTTTGACTCGGGGTGGAATACAAACATAATAAAGCTCATTTTTAA
Organism: Plectropomus leopardus; assembly: GCF_008729295.1. NCBI lineage: Eukaryota > Metazoa > Chordata > Actinopteri > Perciformes > Serranidae > Plectropomus > Plectropomus leopardus. The sequence continues at coordinate 9,205,438 of NC_056466.1, forward strand.
TATTATCCACTGCTTTCCAAAGAAACTGGTTTTAAAAAAGTAAACAAACAAAAACTTTGGGAAAAAGCTGAATTATGTCTCCTGTCATGAAAACGACTGTTTATATTGAGAAGCGTTCAACGTGAGCCTGTAGTTTTTCATTCTCATGTTGTTGCTCGTCGAAGATGATGGCAGGATGCATGTGCTCGTTGCAGGAAGTCCACTCATCATGTGACCAGATTACATGATAATTGTAGTGTGTAAGTTTACCACCACTACTTTCTCTCAAGAGGAACAAGAGGAAATGTTGGGTTCCATTTCAACATGTGTAGTGACAATAGCAGCTGTGTCCTTGGTTCTTGTGGGGTTTTTTTCGGAAGAAAAACTGCATTATGTATCGGAAGTTATACACAATTTGCATGAGTTTCTACATTTATCCATTGACCTCTTAAGGTTTGAGTTTGCATGAGAAATTATTTTTACCCTATAGGATCCTATTTTCACATTATCCTTATTTTTCACATTGGAGTATCTTTAAGGTAGTTAAAATTATTTTATTCCACACAGCATACAGCTCTCCACTGAACCCTCTTTATCAGGTACACCTTCTAATCCGTTTTTATTGACACTGTCACTGAAATGTCCATTTAACACTTTGAAACCTATGCAAATAGGCTTTTTTTTCTTTCAAAAACATGGGAAGAAAGCAATGAGCAACTAAAGAAGAAACGACCCTAAAATTAGCACAAAATTTTTAAAAAACAAAAAAAAAAAAAAAAAAATTACCTGAAAATAAGCAAAATAAAAACAAACTAAAAGACAAACTCATAAGGAAATGACCTGAAAAGGTGCTTAAAAATAATTAAAAAATCCACATCATTTTAGATATAGAGTTATGATCATTATTAATATAGTTTTTCCTTATCTTTTTTCTTTTTATGAAGAAATAATGTAATTTTTTGCAATTTGTGGTACATCTTACCAGTTCACTCAGTGTCTTTTCCCCCATGTTTTCGGGTACAAATCACACTAATTTGCTCTCAGTTCAAAAGTTTAAATACTCGAGGAAGCGCATCTGAAAGCAGCACAAGAAAAGTGATGTCGCTCCAAGGGGTCAACTTTGTGTTTAAGCTCTGACGTCATACTTAACGGTGGTGGTGTGCTGCATTATGCTGCAACCCCCATCCCCACTATAAATGCTGGCATTGTACGTTTCTGCAAACCACATTACATTATCATGTAGCAAATACATTTAAGTATAGCGAAAGTTAAGTTTCACCTGTCTCTCCTGGCTGAAGTGAGCAAACTTCATGTGCTGATGTGGTTGAAAGCTCTGGCAAAAGCTAATAAGTTGACCTTGAGCGAAGTGCGTTTTGTCAGTTTATTTTGTGTGAATAGTGACAGAACATTGGCATGGAGTGGTGGCCTCTGTACAACAATGTGAATAGGACTACAATTCCCTTGGCACCCCAGCCGATTAACAGATGCAGGTGTGCTCAGTTTTGAAACTGGAAGACAACAACTAAAGGCTCAACTGTTTGTGGTTGATGGTTTGAAGTAAACCTATGAGTTTGCTTATCATTTCTTTTGAGTTTTGCCTCTTGGGGCCTGATGTGGTTTTAAGTGTTTTAAAGGCCTATTTTTCTTTCGATGAACAAATGTTTGAACAATACTGATTTATGTTGATTAACACACGAGCCATCAGACCTGAAGCCAGCCTGACAAAACCAAACAAGTCAGCCCAACTGTGAGTAAAGTGAGCCAAATATTTTGAAAGATGTTGAAAATGTCATTAAAGGACATAGAAGGCCCTCCCTGTGTAAATAAAGAAATATATATGCTTAACTCCAGGAATTTAACCCTTTGAAACCTGGAACAACATCACTTTTCTTGTGTTACATTCAGATGCCTTTCACATGCATTTGAACCTTTGAGATTATGAGAAAAAAGGTTCAATTTCTTTTAAAAACATGACTAACAAGGCAAGGAGCACCTTGGCAAGAGATTTCCCACAATATGCAAGAAATTTGGAAAAGTTGACAAGTAAATGACCTAAAAATTAGTTTGTTTTATCTTAAAGAGAGAGAGCAAGAGAGAAATTATTCTAATACATTAACTTTTATTTATTTACCCATTTATTATATCCATTTTTTAAAGTTGTTTTTTCATTTTTTTCTCTTTGCTTTTATTTCCGAGCTAAATTTCAGGATTTTGTTTGTATCTCATAACTTGTAACATCATCCTTTGTGTTTGACAGAAACTAAACCAATTTGATTAGGTTTCAAAGGGTTAATATACATTTTTCTGATATACAGACAAACATATTTAGTATTTTTGAAAAAGTCGGGATCCCCACTAAAACTCTAAAGTCCAGTTTGTAGGATTTAGTGCTATGTGGCAATGAAGTTGCAAATAGCCAACTCAAACTTCTCCTGTGTGCCAAGTGTGAAGGAGAATTATGGTGACCGACACAAAGATGTGAATGTCCCTATCTAGAGGCAGAGTTTGATTTATCTGTTCTGTTTACTGTAGAAACATGGTGGACCCTGGGGAAGAGGACCCGCTCTGTATGTAGATATAAACAGCTCTTTCTAAGGTAACTACAGCACAACAATTCCTAGTTTCAGGTGACTAAAAACTAATGAAAACATAGTTGTTCAGATTATATTCCACTTCTGTCAAATCCTGCATATGGACCTTTAAAATGAAGCTCTGTGGATTTGGACGATGTTCAGCTGCACAGCATGAGTTTGTAATGACTGACCCATCAGGTTGTATATTTGCTTCGAATTTATGAGAAAAGGGTGCAGTGTTTACAAAATGTAGAGGATGAATAATGAAATCAGTGCTGATAAAAAACCAAGCAATTTCTGGTAGAGTAGCATCACAACTGAGTCATTTACTGGCCAAAATCCCACACCCCAATCACCAGTATTACAGTCAACTGGTATCTTAAATAGAATATGTTCACTGATGAATCATTCTTGTATTTTAACTTTTATTACAGTTTAATTTATCCTCATATTATGTCTTGTAATACTGCTTGGGCCGCAATATCCAACTTATCACAATAAATGTTTTCTAATTCAAAAGAAATGTTTTACAGTGATCAGTATTGCTAAAGGATGCAACTCGTCTGCTCCTGTCTTAAGAAAATATCACCTTCTATCAATTTGTAATGTGAACATATACCAAACTCATGACTTGCAGAGTGTTTTCCAGAGCTGTTTAAAGATTTCCTCAGACATTCATATCCCACAAGTCACTCTAAGAACTTTTATCTTCCGTATTGTCAGACTTAATCAGACTTTCAATTTATTGAAATACAGAGGACCATCAACATCTACACTGTCGTTTTTTTTATTTAAAAAAACATCTGAAAAGGACTCTATTGCACACCCATAGCACTTCATTGATTGATTTGTTATGCAGTTCACTTTGTAAATACAAACTTTCTGTCATTTGTCCTTTTTAATCAGTTTTGTAATACTGTTAAATATTGAAAGTTTTATCAGTTATGCAATGTTTATTTCTATCTTTTTCTTTTTATGAGTGATTATAGTCATTTATGGCAGTGTGGAGGTATCTATAAGTCATTTGTTGGCTTCTAACTTCTCCTGCATACTTTTTCATCTTCTTTTTTTGTCTTTTTTATACTTATTTATGTGCAACTAAACTAAACTTATCATCCGAGAAATATCTCAAAATCCTGGAAATTTGCTAAAATCCTAGAAATGTCCTGTAGTCCTAGCAATGTCCTAAAATCTTGAAACATCCTAAATTCCAAGTAACATATTAAAATCCTAAAAATATCCAGAAATCTTAACATCCTAAGATCCGAGAAGTGTCCTAAAATCCTAGAAACTTGCTAAAATCCTAGAAATGTCCTACAGTCCTATAAATGCCCTAAAATCCCAAATCACAGAAATTACCTAAAATCTGAGAAATGTTCGAAATTTTGAGAAGACCTAAACATGTCCTGAAATCCTAGAAACATCCTATAACCCGAGAAATGTACTAAAATCCTGGAATTGTCTTTAAGTCCTAGAAACATCCTATAATCTGAAAAATATCCTAAAATCATAGAAATGTCCAGAAATCCTAGAAATTACCAAAAGTTCTGTAAACGTACTAAAATCCCATACATTTTCCAAAATCCTAGAAACATCCTCAAATCCTAGAAACGTGTATGGGGCTGCTGAGACTGGCTCCTGGCCTCCTGTCATTTTGAGTATACCTGTCAGTGGGTCTGCAAAAGGCTGTCTGGCGCTGAAGCACCAGTAGATGGCGTAGTTTTGTTGGAAGACAGAGGCAGTCAGAGCTCTGAGGCTGCTGTTTAATCCTTGCAGCAAAATCCTGCACACCCTCAGCCTCCACAGATTAAATATGAGAACACACACTTCTTCCGTGCTCTCCGGCCCCTGTGTTACTCTCACACTGAGTATTTGTGACAGGATGCTGACTCCTGCTGATGTCAGCCACGCGGCCTCCCCTCCTCATTCACAATAACTTCACTGTTCAAGTGTTTTCTTCGTTCATGTGGTCAGCGCTTTGATGCAGCCGGGCAGGTTGGTGATGAAGAAGCTTGTTGAAATGAATGTTGAAAATAAAAGAGTGTGCACTGTGCGCCTCTGCAGGGGAGGTCCATGCGGAGCCATACCTGACATCACATTTCTTAAACCACTTTCACTTTAGGCTGCAGCGACACAAAGGAAGCAGTATGTTTATTCTCAACGACCCATTTTACTTTGAGCATACTGTTTTGTTAACAGCAGCATCAGTAGGCACCATAAATAAAGTTCACCAGAGAAATGCAGCTCTCACATGATACGTGCAGGAGTAGCGGAGCAGGTGACACACCAGCCTGAAAGAATGACGCATTTCTTGTACAAATGTGATAAAACACGAACCTTTATAGTATTTACATGACACACACTATTCGTTTTTAAGGCTGCATTTGGTTGCGGCATGATATTTTCTGCAGATGTTCAGCGCGCCGTCCTCGGTGGTTACTTTTCCAGCCGACCAAGTGGAAAATTCATCAGAATCTATGTTACCTGATAGGCTTTTCAAAAATACGTGGTGTAATTTGGAACTTTTTCGGGAAATTAAATTACACCAAGAGCGACGGTTACATTTCTGCTGCCTCTGCGCAGTACCACCACCTTAAACAAATATAAATATAAACCAAACAGCTCCCTGGGGCTGGAAGATGTATTCTTATGTGGTGTAGAGGTAAGATAAAATCAAGCTTTTTGCTTGGAGGTTCAAGAGAAAGTCCCCTCGCGGGCACGACCAGCCTAGATGCGCATCTGCCGTGGACGCGCAGCTTTGTGTTGAAGCAACAGGCGGTAAAGCGCACTGGGAAGAGAGCCTGAAAAAGTATGCTAAAAATATCTTCCCTCCAGCTCCACCGGACACTCACTGCATCTCTCTGTTGTTATTTTGTCACTTTTGGACAGCAGACGGGCGCCTGGATACCTTTACGCGCGGCTGTGTAGATTACTCGTGAAGAGGTTGATGCAAAAGGAAAGAGGGCGGTCAAAGTGTGACGGTAAACAGCGTGCCTTTCTCTGGCAACGGTCTCACTCCCAGCGCCTCTTAGACTGCGTCTCGCACGTGTAAATGTATTGTTCGTCCGCAGCTCCCGGCGCAGGACACGCATGCTTGAAAAGACCTCCGCGCACTTGATGCCCGCTTTGGTGATGCCATGCCCCGGAACCACAGCGGAGACGAAGGCGGCACCGGGCTCTGGATGAGGACGTCGCCGGGGCACCGTACCGAGGGCTACGGCTTGAAAGATGTGGAGTCCGGACGAAGGATGATGAACAACGCGGGAGACGGTTTGCTGTCAGCTTCCACCGCAGCAGGAGCAGCAGGTGCTGGCGGCTCCGAGAGCCTGAGGGGGAAGCAGGGAGCCCGGCTCAGCCTGCTGGGGAAGCCGCTCATATACAGCGCGCAGAGCGGCCGGAGAAACGTGCGCTACCGGCGGCTCCAAAACTACCTGTACAACGTGCTTGAGAGACCGAGAGCCTGGGCGTTCATCTACCACGCGTTTGTGTAAGTTTATCTTCATCATTTGCGTGTGGGATAGTGTGTTGTGGAGCTTTGGAGTTGCACACCTGTTGATGCTGCAGAACACAAACATTGAATCCAACAAGCTGCTTGAATCTTCTGTCACTTTTGTATACGATAGGTGACATGTGGTTAAACAGTAAATGCAGAGATCATCCTACCACAGCAGGATTACCTTCTCATTAGAGACAGTTTCAAAGTTTACAAAGAAAATCCTGTTTCTGCTGTGAAATCCACGTACAGGTGTTATGATATAAAGATTATGATTATGATTATTTATACATTGTATTCCTTGATGACTGCACATTAGTCTTAACTTTGCAGTGCACCTTAAATTTTAGACTTGATCCTTAAAACCTAAACAAATTGGCTACATTTCTTTCAAAACATGGGAAGAAGGTAATCAGCAACTAAGTAAGAAATGTCCCAAAATTGGCAAGAAATGAGTACAAAGTACAAGAAAAATATTTGAAAAATAGTAAAACAAAACAAAAACGAAAAAAAGAACCCCAAACACAAAAAAGGAAAAAAAAAAAAAAAAGGAAAGAAAAGAAACAGCTTGTAAAGGTGTAAGGTTTTTTTTTTTTTTTTTTAAATAATTTTAAATCTGAAAGTATCATAATTATACATAGTCCCCCCCCCCTTTTTTTTCTTAGAAATTCCTTACCAAGTTGCACTTTGCCTTTTTTCCCACGTTTTTTGAAATAAATCACACTGATTTGCTTACGTTTGAATGTTTTAAATACTTGTGAAAGCAGCACAAGAAATGTGATGTTGATCCAGGTTTCAAAGGGTTAACTGGGTTACAGTTGCAGATTCACAATGAATATGTAGTGAACACCCTCCACTAGGGTTTTTTGGACTTCTGCATTTTTGAGGCCCTCGGCAGTTAAGCAAGTTTCACATTTACACAGTTAAAAACAAACTCAGAGTCTGTTGGCTCTCCAAGGTCAAGAGTTGGGAACATCTTCAGCCTTCCTGTCTGCTCGCCATCATTCTTGGCCTCCCCACCAGCTGCATTTGATTTCCCGCGCGCGACTTGTTGTGGCATCATGAACGGTCTCTTGAGAGGAAGGAAGTTGAGACACATGCAGACTGTAGAGCACCATCTTTTATTTTGGTGTGTGGGTGGTGTGTGTGTGTGTGCGTGCATGCAGCCGGAGGAGTGGTTGGAACTAGAAGAGGGGTGGTGGCGCACTGAGCTGCTTGAAATTGCACTTTGCCCAAACAGCTCATGAAACTGATAACTTTTTCTTTTTAAAGCATCCTTGAAGCAGCTTGTGTATCAGATGTTGCACAGGACTACACTTAGAGTTTATGTGCCTGATATGTGCACTGTGTGTCATTTTATGTGTGTTATGTTCAGTGATGTTCAGGTAAGACACTTTTGAAATTGGATTTTTTGTGGAATTCACTGTAATTCTATTCAGGTTTAGTGCAAATGAATACACAGGGTATTAAAATGCCAGAATTAGGAGGTTAATTTTCATCTGTAGTCCCATAACCAAGGTGTTACACAAGGCTTCCTAAAATACCACAAAGCAAACTATCAAAGAAATGGGTCACACTGTTTGAAAGACTACTTTAAACTCACCAACAAAGGAAATATATAAAAAACAAACAAAACAAAATAAAAAAGGGAAACATATGCAATTTAAGTACTAGAAAGCAATATACAGTTTTTAAAAATCACTAGAAGTGGTCGTGACATATATACATATAGAATGGTATTGCAAAACTAGCAGGACATGTAAAAAACAGCTTAAAATAAGAGATTATTGCTGACGTGTTGATATTAATCTTCCATTTTTTAAATTGGTTACTCAGGGCTCCTTAGGTCATAAAAAACTAGAAAAGTCACGAAATTTCACAATCACATTTTTCAGGCCTGGAAAAGTCATGAAAATACTGGGGAAAAAATCCTTGAAAATTTTGGAAATATCATGGAATTTTGTATTGTGCATTTATCTCCAATGGATAACCTTTCACATGATGTAACAAAACATCAAATTTCTTGTTTGAAGTTTTCGTAGTATCATAGCTCTAATATGCGTCGATGTGTGACATCGTTTTGTTGACCGTTACGTATGTTTCTTCATTTTCTCTCGTGTACCGTCTCTCCCGTCATGTGTGCCAGCACAAATTATGTGTGAAGACAGTATGAATCATGTATGTTTGAAAAATGGTGGACAAATGATGTGAGAAAAAAAACAAGTATTACGGGTCCTTGAAAAGTCATGGAAACGTTATGAAATTTTGTCTATGGTTACTGAAAGATTTATAGGTATTAATTTACGTTTCAGTCTCATGAGTCTGTGACAGACCAGGCTGACTGGCTAGAAGCACCTTTGCACATCGGGATAGTACAATCTCCTCGCGCAATGAACCGTCTAGTAACACTATTAATGTTAGTACTTTTGCTGATGTAGGCTACAGGTGGTGGTGGGGCTTAAGTCATGGGTAACATTACTGCATAATAGCTTTTTGCAGGCCTGTTGCAAAGGGAACAGTAAGTTTATTCACTATATTCAAACAACATATTTGTACCAAGAACTCTAACAACTGTCCACTTGTCTCCTTAATGTAGCAGTTTATAAATACACCAACAGAGGACAGTTGAAAGATGAAAGCGGATGACACAACTCAGCTAATAAACTACAACAGCATCCTCCATTCAAGACGTGCTCCCTTAAAGGTTAGCACTGATCACAAAGTTTGCTTTTAGTGAGCGTTGCTAATTTGTGAGTCAAAGTTCACCACAGTTGAATTCCTGTCAGTGATATGGGCAGATTTATTTTTAGTGAATCCACCGATTGCAATAGCTGAAATTGAATGTTGCTGTTTTAACTGCTGGACTGTGTGTAACCAGGCTTCACTCCAACAAGTCATTCCAATCAGCCCAGTTTGCACAGGAACTGGACAAATTGAATTATTTGCATTGACCGAATTAGAGGAGCTGGTATTTCTGGCCAGTCAGGGTCCAGTATTTGCACGAGGAGTTTGTTTTACATCCAAGATTTTCATCTGATAAACAGTCCTTTATCCAAACTGCTCTGCATAATGGATAACATTTTCTTATCTACAGCTGTAACCTACATTCAGGAACATGGTTGTTTATCATATACTATAAATATGGGTATCCTTCAGCGTTTTACACAATGTCCTTTTGCTGCTATAGCAGCCCAGTGACCAGAGTAAATGTTGGCATTCTGCAAACCACAGATATGTTACATTTGTACATTATTATGTAGCAGATACTTTTTACCTTTGTGTTTCTTTGTGTTTCAATAACACTGTGGTTAATGTATGCTTAGGCACAAAAACTCTTGTTTATGATGAAGAAAACATCATGTTTTGGCTTAAATACCTATTTTTTTGGCACAGTCGTGGCTAGAAATACAGCGATGTCTGGGTAAGAAAAAAATAGCATTTTGTGAGAAAATCCCATCTTGGGACACATCGAAAACAATTACTTTTTGTGCACTGTAGAATTTGACGGGTTGATTTTACTTTCAAAAAATCTAGGTAACGGATTGCCTTGAAAAATGTATATGTATAATTATGATACTTTCAGATTTAAAATTATTTAAAAAAAAAAAAAAAATATATATATAAATACTTCTGGCAACGGGGCTGGAATTTACTGATTTATCGTCTTTCCATTATATCTACTGTCATGTCGTAATTCCTTACAGTGGAGGATTACATTTATTGTGTTTCAGACATCAATTCACTCCCTGTGCTTTATGAGGTGTGTCCGGTCTTGGTGGTCAGAGAGGTTTTGTAACGACTATGTTGTCATCTGGCTCAATGATGGCTTTCCTGATCCTTTTTTATTATGGCCATAACTCAAAGAGATTCCATTGAAATTGCAGTTTGGTCTACTACTTTAGCTAAAAGATTGAGTCAAAAAATGCTAATTGCATATCTTATGAAACTGTTGACTCATGCACACCCACGAGGATTCTTGGACTCACTCTCTCCTCACATGAGCGCTCATGAACGTTAGGAATGCACAGTCGGGTGACCGGGAAGTTGGTGAAAGATTTCTTTTTCATCCCTGTGGCAGCGAGCTTGAACTGGAGAAATGGAGGTAGTGAACTCCTTCTCAGGCCTTTGCTCTCTCTCCTCTGATGAATGCCGCTATGATGGTCAGTGGCCTTGAAAGTGGCTCTGGTCTGCTGATATGACAATTGTTGCAGTTGAGAGCTTTGCTGTCTCAGCGTTTAGCTACAAGATGAGATGTTTAGCGATATGTTTAACTGGCAGCTGTATGGCAAACTCGCTGTGGTTCACATTTCCTGATATAAGTAGGATATTTATCGTTGTGTTAAACCAGCTTTCTGTAAATGGAGTGCTCAAGAACTTCTGTTTAGGAGCTACTTTGCACAAAGGAAACTAAAATCTACTGAGATGAGGGTTCCCACAGTCATGGAAAACCTGGTAAAGTCATGTAGTATCACAATCACATTTTCCAGGTCTGGAAAAGTCAAGGAGTTAGTTAAAATCATTGAAAGTTTTGAAAAAGTCATGGAAATTCATTTTTTTGTGTCATGAAAATTGTTGCAGTAATCTTTCGTGGATAATGTACATAATGGCCAATTTATTTTTTGTAGCTGACGACGTAATATGTGTCCTGTGTGAAGACATTTTGTTAACAATCATGTACATTTCTTTACATTTCTTTTACGGATGGTGTTTTTCTCTACGTTGCCCAGGATGATAATGTTGCCATGGTTCCTTCGTCAAAAAGCTTGTGGGATTTTTCTATTGGATTATTGCAGAAAGTAAGCTCTGTGGCAAACAAATGTTTATGACATTTACACATTTTGCATATGATAATCATGATAATAATCATAATCGCCAGAAGTAAAACACTGTAAGGTTAAAATGAAATACACAACAGCTGCGTCGCCACCCCTACAAGGTTGTAAAGCCATGTTTGGTGCGTTTCGGCATGGTGACATTCTGTTGTCTCATTTAGCCACTTGTTAGCAACCGTTTGTTTTAAAAATACATAAAAGCTTTAAAGTTTGCAGTTGGGGTATATACTGATTTACAGATATTTACCCCCCCCCCCCCCATATGTAACCTCCCAAGTGTTAAATGCAGTGAAACAGGTGGTAAAAAAAAATGTTTAAAAACCTGTTTTATTATGCTGCCTTGTTTGCTTTTGCCACAGGCCGTCCCTGATACCCACATTACATGAAAACTTTACTGCTGTTGCTACACGATTGATATCCGATACTAGAATATCCCTGAGGACATTAGCAAATTTGCATTGTCTCAGTTAAGAAGAAATGGCTGTTTTTTCTCTCCTGCTGAGCTGCTTTGAGATGTAAAAATGATTTTTTACATAAAACTCGAGCCAACTGTATCTTTAAATGCTCTGTCATTATTTCAGTGTGAGGGCATGAGGATAATAATCATGAGAGGTAGGCTGACAATCAGGAAGATAAACTGTGCAATCAAGAATAGCAGTTCTTTGATTTTCTGAAAAATTATGAACTTAATATTTTTTGAAATATTATGTAAGCATTGATTTATTGTTTCATAACCAAGGTTCTTAGCACATTGTCTCTTCTGCTGCTTTACTGGTTTTGAACTTTTACATGTCTTGCATACGTGAGAGCCAAGATTTGCTTTCCATGGAACAAATGCAAAACACTCCTTTACCTTTTGTCACCAGGGTGCAGGTAAAAAATTATTACAAAAAAAAAACTTGTGCGTTTCTCTGTTGTATAGTTCAGTTTGTATCCGAATACTAAGAGACTGTAACGATTTTTAAACCTGCAATTAGGTAATTTTTGGCCACTTGGGGGCACATTAAACAAGCTGTGTACACAGCATTAGCATATCATCACTTTTTAAGATGATATGTTAGTTAAACCAAACAGTTAGCAAACAGTTCATTCAGCAGTTACAGAGGACGGCGGTTTTATTTGTGTAGCTGCAACAGAGAGATTAATTTTCTATTTTAGTGGTGACATCATAGTGTTCAACATCCAATCACAGTGCTCGATGAAGAAGATAAAGACTTGATTGATTTTATACGGTTGTTTTTAAAAGAAAATATAAGAAAGAGCTGCAGAATGAAATGCAATGTCTCTACTGAAGGTTCGTCACTATCAGAGACCAATATCTTATTGCCATTTGAAAGAGTGCTACTGTAAATAGTAAATTTTTAAAATACACCCCTTTCCTGCAACTCTCCCCGCTCTGTCCTAAACTTCTCTCATAAGACGACCATGTAAAATACACAACTGTTTTTTGGTGGCACAATCCTGGCTGGAAATGCAGCAATGTCACAATGTCACAGCAATAAAACAATTGCTTTTTTTAAGGACCATCCCTGGTGAAAAAAAATGCTATCTGTCTCCAAAAAACACCCAGTTCTGGTGGCTAAAAAGCAGCTGGAAACACAGTGATGATTTGCTGTTTTTGTTGGGTTTCGAATTGCTGAGGTGTCATACCATCCACCATTGATATTGATGTTCATTGATTTGATGATAAAGTCAGCTGATATACTACATCACTTTAGCAACTTTGATATGATATGTATGAAACTTACAAATATAACGTGTTAGTGGTTTGCAGAAATGTACAATGCCATCATTACTTCTGGTGACTGGGCTGCTCCTCGTCCTTTTTTTTAGTCAATCAAAGCTTCTGTGGTTAAAGTCCTCCTGTGTTGAAAATACAACAGTGTCATTTCTTCCTCTTGTTTGTCTGTGTGTTCACATGCTTCCTCATGAGGATCACTGTTATTGATACTAATTTGGCTGAGCTGTTCTGCCTGAGCAGTTGAGGCACTGTTTGGATAACTCGCACAAGTTCAATTTCACCTTCCACTGCTTTTCAGGAGGCAATAAAAAAAGGCATGCTCCTTCCTTATCTGCCTCGTCTGAGCTGACACATTAGGAGCAGGTCAGAGGAGCCAATAGGAGCCTGTCCTTGCAGCATCCAGCTATCGTCTGCTTGACATGCTCACACAGTGCATCCACATTGGCTTCGATGCTTTAAATCTTTATCTAGATCTTTAAAAAAGCAGAGCAGGAGAATCATTTGAAAATGGTCAAATAACCAGAGAATAATATTAAGAAAACTATGGTTCTGTTTATTATGATTATATATTTTAAAATTAGGTAATAGTAATATCTACATTATTATTAATTTGTATTTATAATTTTATTTTAGCAAATTAATTATTTATTTTTGGGCTTATTTCGGTCATTTTCTTATAAGTTTTTACTACTTTCTTGCTATTTTTCAGGTCATTACTTGTTAAGTTGCTCATTGCCTATGAGAATAAAGAAGAAAAAAGAATTTTAAAGAAATCAAGACAATTTGCCCAGGTTTCAAAGGGTTTAAGTGATATTTCACCATTTGTTCCACTTTCTAACACAAGGTGAAATTGCTTCTTAAAATTTGTAACACAAAGAACTTAACAAAATCAGAGTGAACTGTTTTGTGTGTGTCAGCTGCATAATAGTGTTAGATTTTCAAAATAAAAGCCAGTTGTGATGTAACTTTTATAGTAGGTACTGATATCTTGCTCATATGTGCCCTGTAACTCCTGGCTTTTGCCTTTACATATGTACTGTACGGCTATAGCATACATGTATATTTTTTTATCCTCTCCCTATGTGTGACAGCAGCAGCAGCACTGAGCCAGTCCTTGTGCTGAGCTGTGTTGCGCCCAGGGTCCCAGCCTGCCCTCCTTCCTGCTCGCGCGCACACATACACAGTGCTGCCATTCATCTCACCTCTGGATTAACAAGCTCTTATCCTCACAAGTATGTTCAGGGGGCAGGAAAGTGTGGGGGAAAAGGATACAGTGTTCCTCCACCTCAGGTTTCTGAAATGGCACGCTGAGCTATCGAGGGGCACCAAGTGGTGACATGAACTCGCTGCTCTCACTTGTTAAATATCTATCATTCGGTTTATTGTTAGGAATACTTGAATTTATAGACCGCAGTAAAGGATGCTGGCTCATCCTGAAAGCTGTGTTTGATAGGCAGTGCTGGGTACTTGAGGCCAACAGACACAATAAAATGTTTAGTAGACATCTGAATGACTAATCAGACGCTGCTTGAATCCCAGAGCTGTTATGTATTAAAGTTTGAGCTATTGTTTACGGTCCAGCCATTGAAATTCTGTCACTTAGAAATATCTGTTTTTCTGTGAGTCCGGTCTTCATTATCTCTTTGAGGAGCTTATGCCCTCTGGTGTAAAATAAGTCTCAGTACTGCTGCAGATGCAACTCTGAAAGCCCTTTCGTATATGCTGGCATACATATGCATGTCAGTGTCTAAATCACTATCCCCTTTAATGGCCAAGTAAGTCAGTACACATATGTGGAATTTGACTCCATTTTTTGTGCCAGATGTACAAAACACAAAAATAGAATCACAGTTTAAACAGGGAAAACAAAGGTGAACATAAACAATTGACCACTATGTACAGATGTACAGATATAAATACATTTATATATATATAATCTCTATATAATGGGATATGAAAAAAGTTACATATATTTTTAAAAGAGCAATTTAAACCTGTTAATATATGCAAGAAAGGATATATAGGAGTAGCCCAAAATTACTGTGAGATTTAATGCTGCATTCACATGCTCCTCGGATGGCCCCAGTATCCAAGTTGGGAAGTCGTTCCTGAGCTTTTAGTCTTAGTCTGGAAGCTACAAAGAAGATGTGTTATATTTTATTAGCCAGAGCATTTGAAGGTGCAGTGTGTAAAAAGGATGATATATTAGCAGAAATGTAATAGAGTCTAATTTAAATATGTTTATTTAGTTTTATAATTACCTAAAAATTAAAAATTAGAATATCTGGAGCACCCAGTGGCTCACTGGTGGAGTTTGGCGACCCTGCGACCCTTTGCTGCATGTCGTCCACTTCTCTCCCACTGTCCTATCTTATATAGTCAACTAATGAGTCGTTTATATTTTCATAGGGAGCATGTCCCCCAGAATGGAAAAAACTGGAGCCCTCACAACAAGCAACTTCAGAAAAAAAACAGCTTTTTTTGGTCACGTGACACTGTTATATTCAGTGTTTTTACCTGTTTAAATCACTAGGTCCGTTTGTTTTCTCTGGCAATAATTTGGCTCCTGGTAAAAACTTCCTGAACGTCTGGATAAGAAAAAAGTGAGCACATATTAGATGCTGCTGGACTAACAGCCTGTTTGCAACCTGCCTAACAGCATGGGAAAAAACACTGATTTGCAACGTGAAACTGATTTATTCAGTGTTTTGCTGCTGTTAATCACTGGATCCATTTGTTTTGGAGAGGCAGAGACCTCTGCAGATTAATCACTTCTCAGTAAAAGCTCCTGAACAATGAACACTGAATTAAGTCAGACGAGAAGTTTCAGTTTGCTGTAATCTGGAATTCTCATCGTTAGATGCCACCGAAGCCCCCTGAGTGTTAGAGACTGCTCTTTCAAAGAGCAGTTGATAACAGTTTGGCGCTTTTATATAACAAAGTTATTTGGTCCCAGACTTCTTGCTGCAACGGTGCATGCCTAAAACTTGGCCCCTAAAATATGGAACTGACTCATGCTAATAAATAACTTTTCAAACTAATCTAGGTCACTCTATGGCCACAACTTATGGTTACAACCAAACAGGCTACCATAGTTTCAAATTACCGTAAAACTTTAAATAAAAACCTAGTCCCAATTAAACGCCCAGTCCCTTTCACTAGCCTGGTTAGCTTGGCAAGATTCTCTACCATTCAATTCAGTTACTTTTGCTGAGAAAACATTATTATTAAGTAAACAAGAGAGACACAAAACAAGAGATTAGTAGATGTAGAAGACTTTTTTCAGAAAAGCTAAGGAAAAAATGTTCAGTGAACTATATTATTAATTATTAGGATTATATAATTTAAAATTATTGTACAAAATTACGATATTTTTTTTAAAGCATTTTTCCCCAGGTTATTTCTTGCTTTGGTTTTTGTTTTGTTTTACTTTCTTGTTTTGTTTTAGTTTGTTTGGATTTTTTGTCAAATATTCAGTTAATTTCTTGTACTTTTAACCTCACTTTACCTTTTTCCCATGTTTTTGAATAAAATAAAACCAATTTTCCCAGGTTTCAAAGGGTTAAGTAAATAATTTGTATCTCCATCTTTGTTGAGCAACTTTTTATTTTGTTGTTTTTTTTTTAAAGAAATTAAAAGCCCATTTCATATAGACACCTGTCCCAAATATAAGCCTGATGTGTAATTTGTAAACAAATAATAGCCAGGCTAATACTTGAAGTTTTACGGAACACGTGAGCAAAAACATGACACGCAATTATGACGTCAACTCTGCACTTTGGCAGTCGTCTCTGTGACTCGAGGGGGGCGTCCGCGTGAATTTTCCCATTTTGGAACTCATTTTTTCGCGATTTTTTTCGACATCGCGTAAATGCAGGGTTAACACTACATTTGTCCATCAAAAATAAAACCAAGTGATGCTTCTTGCTGCTAACAGACAAGCGCAGCGACGCTCAGTTACCTCCGGCAGGTGTGCTGCGGTTAGCCGCTGGGAATGGACGGCCTGACGCTGGGTGATTTACTGGTGAATTTACGGAGAGGAGGATGAAGTTGTCGGAGGATAAAACTACCGAAGGCTTGTTGCAAGGAGCTTGCAAGCTTGCTTTGCTTCCTGGACTACTCCAGAAGTGCAGCTGCAGGTTAAGGTAAGAGAACCACCTGAGCTGTCATCTTTGTTAGCACGTGTTCTTCGGACTTGTGCAGGTAGCCTGTGGTGTTTATCTGGCATCTGTTTGCTAAAACCTGTCAATGTCCAGGTCTGCAAGATGATCGAGGTTATGTCGATGTATCATGTGATAAGTCGATAACATAAGTATCGTGACAGGTGTTGTTGCACGTGGATTGAGGAACAGGATTTTGCATTCATCTACTGCATATATTCTGAAGGTGTATGACCCATACGGGCGTTTTTGCGTCAGCACATAGACGGGGCCCACTGTCACCTTTGAGAGTGTGACTCAGTGGAAAGAGAAGCTTCTTATAAACAGACAGTTCACTTCAGTACAAGTGTTGATGAGAAACTGGCTGGTTTCATGAGTGCAATGAAGACATGAAGCAGAGGCGTGATGTCTTTGTCCCAGATAGGGCTTGACACTGTGTCAGAGGAACAGCAATGGAAATCAACGTTTTTGTCCACCTGCCAATGTGACTGTTGTTTTCCAAACTGCACCAGCCACTCGATAAATAAACAGTGGCTTTTTGGCCCAGTGAAGCAAATATGGCAGCCACCAGCATTTGGCTGTTGCTTGTATCTAACCCTGGTGAGGAACAGAACCTGTGTACAGATGGTTTTAGGAATTGCATTTGCATGACTGTTTGTGGTGTAAACTTGTGACAGCTTGACAAAAAGTGAAAGTCTGATTCAGATGTGGAAGGGCAGAGTAAATGTGTTTATTATAAACTGTTTCTGTGGAAGTTGATGCTTTTAATTGTGTTTGTGTCATGTTGTTGTATAATGTCATTCTGTGTTTGGGAATGTAGTAATGTGCTTTTGGCATTAAAAAAAAACTACTTCTTAACTGTATATTTTATATTGCTGACTGCAGTTTTTGTTGCGGTGACATCATAAATTTAAATATGAAGTTCCTCCTTTTAGCTGTTTTTCCCTTCGTGTCACTACAGTGTGATAAGAAAACTACTGTTGTGGCTGATTGTTGGTGGTTGCAGGCCTTCTCGAAAAACTCTTCCCCTTAATGGTTTTAAGGATGCGTCCACATCCCAAATGTTAGAGTCAGTTACCAAACAGCAGCTTTACACAAACATTTGACTTCTGGCAAAAAACCATAAAATATTAGTCTTGATACATTTTCTGTCTCAGCCAAGTAATAAGTAACATCAAACTGCTCTTCATAGTGCACTTACTTATATCCATTGAAGCCAATAGATGCAGGAAATCAATTTAAAAATTGTAACTAGGAAAACACAGTGATATCCTTAAAAGATGAGTCTTAGGAAAAAAAAGCAAACATGAAAGGCCAGAACCAACAATATCATAGTACTACTACTACAAATAATAATAACTTTTTTCCCCCTCGCTTTTAAAAAGATAATTACTAGAATCTACTACTTTCTTCTAATTTGTGGGATGTTGCCCCCCCCCCCCCCCCCCCCCCCCCGATTTTGAAAGAAATCAAATCAGTTTTCCTCAGAGCGATCAAAGGTTTAAATACTTGTGAAAGGTGTCTGAATGCAGTGTAAGAGAAGTGATGTTTATCCAGGTTTCAAAGGGTTAAATAGGGCCCTCTGTGACAGTCTCAGCAGCAGGACAGTGTGTGTGGGAGTGAGTCAGAATAAACTACAATGTGTGTGTTCATCGAACTGAAGGAACGTGTCAGTGCAACAGTGCAGCTTATTGATGTGTTTTTTTATTAATTTTGGAAAACAATGGAGCTCGATGGCACTGAGGGATAAGATACTGTATGAGGCTTCGGTTACACACACGCATATTTGAGGGATCGATGTGTAGAAAATTAGATCCTTGAGCTGTGAAGATGTGTTCAGCAATAATCTCTTTAGTCCTTCACATTAAGTGGTCACACTGTCAAACTTTCATTTTTACCAAGTCACAACCGGACTTCTTGTTCTTAATATTTTTTTGTTATTTTAAACAAATTCAGATTTCCAGTCATGAATAAATCCAGCCAATCACGTGCGTATTGTGTCAGTGTATGTATATATGCAAATCACTGTGCCTGAGGACGGGGCCCAGCTGATGGGGATTGCCTGCTGTGGTCTCATGTTTCAGTCCTGCGTTTACTCAGAGGGAGTTTCCCTCACTCTGCTTTCAGAGATGGCCTTTCTGTAAACACAGAGACAAGGCCTTGGCACAGGGCACGCCTGCACACATGCATTGTGGGTGTTCCAGCTAAGAGAAACATCATTTACCTAAACAGCACCTGTTGCCTCCTATGACAGGCGGACGCGCTTTAACGCCTCCCACACGAGCAGGCAGGGGGATATCAGAGGTTATTCACTTGTAGCAAAACGAGACTCATTTTGCTGCTTTTTATGTATCTGTTCTTCCAATATATGATATTTGTCCCAAGACCAACCAGTAGACATCATTAGGGACTGTACTTCATTTATTAGAGGAGAGGGGGCGGTTTAGGTGTGACCTTTTGTTTTTGTGTAAAAAAAAAAATCTCAACCCTCCCTGAAGCTACATATATTTTTTTAGTGTACCTCTCTGATTGAGTGGGGGAAAATGCAGGATGCTCCCTTCACCAAAAAAACAAAACCAAAACAAAACATATATATATATATATTATATATATAATATATATATATATATAAATATAAGCACACCAACTAGGGATGATAACAATTAATCGACATTAATCTGTCGTTAAGAATGTAATCAAAAATGTTTGTGTGAGCTTCGATTGAGGGAAAAAAAACCACATTTGGTATTGTTTGAAATAAGCCCCCCCCCCCCCAAAAAAAAAATCATTAATCAATTAATTGATCGTTAATTTGACCAATAATCGATTAAGGAAAGTGCTTACAATTTGTGACTGTAGGGCAATACAATGAGCAAACAATACGAGAGTGAAAAACTGTACAAAAACAGTCAATATCTGGAATTTAAAAACATATTCTTTGATGTTTAGAGTTAAAAGTTGAAAACAGAGTCCTTGAGTTGAAAAGAATTGTTTTTCACCCTTTTTTAATATTATTATGTTTGGCTTTTTTTGGCTTTATTTAACAGCACAGCTACAGTGTGAAAGGAAGACAAAGAGGGGATGACATGCAGCAAAGGGTTGTGGGTTGGAATCGAACCAGTGGCTGCTGCGGCAAGGACATAGCCTTTGAAAAACAAGTCTTGGAGCACCCCAAGACTTGTTTTTCACTTTTGTCACGCAAGCAGAAGCGCAGAATTGAATGTTTTTCACAGGCTCTTGTAAACTTTATTTTTTGGGAAATTTAGAATGACACAGAATGGCATGAAGTGATTTTTAACAGTAGAAATGTGAAAATCTGACAAAAGTTCGTGTTTTTACAATTTCTGGCTATGATATAAATGGTTTAATTCTGGCTATTGTTACAGAAATCATGGCTCTTAAACCCACCATCAGGATTTGGGACTCAGGGCTTATTAAAAATACAGCCATTTAAAGTTGACCCTCCTTTAAACCCTTTGAAACATGAGCAAATTTGCGTGATTATTTCAAAAACAATGAGCAAGCAACAAAAAGAGAAATGACCCCACCAAATTTTCCAAGAAATTGGTGAAAAGTACAAGAAAATTTCCTGGAAATTATTATTTTTTTAAAGCAAAAAAAAAAAAAAGAAATTATTATAATTTTGGAACATTTTTTGAAATATGGAATTGTGATAATTAGAAAATTTCTCCATAGTTTTTCATCTTTTTTCCCTTGCTTTTTAAAAATTATTTCCTGTATCTACCTATTTGTAGCAATTTTTGAGACATTTCGCACCATGTTGCTCATTGTCTTTCTGCCTATGTTTTTGGACGAAATTGTCCCAGTTTTCTCAGGATGAAAAGGTTTAAATACTTGTGAAAGGCGTCTGAAAGCAAGCAGCATAAGAAAAGGGATGTCGCTTCAGGTTTCAAAGGGTTAAGGCAAAATAAAAACATACAAGTCCTTCCCCGGTGCTTAAAAAGTTATTTGACGTGCCTGCCCTGTTTTGCACCACCCCCTCCCCCCTCAAAAATAACAAACAGTCCCTTATCAAATGGCCTCCCACCAGTGTCAGATGGAGCGTCCTCCTGGCTGCAGCTGGGAACTGAACCTGCGATCGTGGGTGAGGGTTATTGAAATTTTACTGCCTGATGAGAAGGTTTCGTGGCTGATGGTCCAGCCAGTCATTTCGCAGGTAGCAGTCTGTGTGTCAGAGCGCTAAATGAGTCACCTTCAGTGTGAGCAAATAACCCTTTTCTCATCTGCTCATATCATTTCTCCTTATTGCCTCTTCTGTCTCGCACCTGTTCATATTTTCAGAGATGCCTCCAGTGATTTCATGTTATTCTTTAGAGTCCTCTCATCTGCTCTTCTCTCACTTCAGAGAGAAACCTTATCTCACAGCAGCATTAAATCAGAATGACCCATACCATCAGCCGTGAGTGGTGTTCAAGTGTTGAACGTACATCTCTTCAGGGTCTTCATCACACTTACTGTCCCCTCCTGTCTCTCCCCTGCGGCCGGTGCAGACAGTGCTGCTTGTTTGCATTTCCATCGTCACTTTGCTGATGTTAGCGCCGTGGCTGAAGTCAGTCTGAAGGTCAAAGAAAGGAGCAAAAAGCATGACCTCTCCTCACTCTGTCCTCTCCTCTTAGCCTATTTTTAAAATTTTTTTGTTGTTTCAGTCGTTCCTCATGTCTGAGCTTTAATCACGAATGTGCCAGCAGATGTTTGCCTTGAGGGGAGCGATACGGAGAAAGGCAGGCCGCTTGACAAATTTGGAGATGTGAGTGTAATAGTTCATCTGATATGGAGGGTTACGCAGGCAGATTGAGGCCTAATAACTGGGTTTATCTGACGACTGCTGAGGTGCTTCAGAGCGCAGTGCAGAACTCACACCCACGCAGCCAGCCTGCCTCCTAATATGTTTTTATTCAAACAACGCCAGCAAACCCCTCAAAGCGTCGGAAAGATCCCAAAGTGGAAAACGGGAATTTTGAGTTGCCATAGCAATTGATGCTGCCATCTTGAGCTCTCTCAAGACTGGAAATAAGACGTCCTGGATGGGTTTCAGTAAGCAAATAGAAATTAGTCAGAGTGAGCGCTCCTGCCGGCGTGTGTGTTTGGCCCTACTGGCCATGCTGTCACTGCTGTGCCACCATGGTTAGCAGTTAGTCATGGCTGTTACAGAGCTCGTCCTAACATACTATATTTAGGTATGCAGCAACCGGTTTAGCGTTCGGGGGTCTGTGGGCCTGTTATGTCCCTGTGGGAGCAACACAGCTAACCCTGAACACCCACCACTGCCCTCACAGCCATCTGATACCTAATTTTAGGGATGCACAATGTGGATTTTTTTCAGTGAACCGATAATTACCTGCCTCTCATGGCTGATAACCCAAAAATACATTTTTGTCTCTTAAAAATAAATTTATAACATGAAGATTATGCAACCTGAGGGTAAGAAAAAATAATATATTGTAAAAAAAAAATGGATGATCTAATATTCCATGGCCCCGAATAGGGATGCTTGATAATATTGGCATATCATCAATATCGGCCGATATTGGCTTTAAAATGAAATATCAGAATCGACCAATAAGCTAATTTCTGACGATATCACAAGCCTTTTTTTTGGTGAACGTATACAAAACATTAACCCCTAGTTGAAGTATTTTTCTTATTTTGCACAATGAACGAATAATTGGCAGCCTGCAAACTAACTTTTAAAGTGTTCCTCCACCTTAAGTATTGGGGTGTAAAGATGCTGCCCTTGTTAAGTCAGGGAAAGCAATTTGGATTTGTATTATCAGCACTTTTTATCAAATGTAATTTCATTATCAGAATAATACATAATAATGCAAATTGCCCATTATTGACCAATAATTTATTTATCCAATTTATATATTTTGTATCTTGACCTAACATAAGTCTTATGGTCTTTTATTTAACAGTGCATGTTCTTCCCGCTTTCTTTGTTTTGCATCACTCTCCAGTATGGACTTCGGATGCAGGATGTGACTTTTTTCACTTTTGTAGCTTATTTTGCATGAGAAAAAAAAATCCGCCTAACACATCGCCCCATTTGAAAGACCACACAACTTAAACTGATGCTGCAGCTAGCATCATAAGACCCACAGCATCAAAATGCCTCCGGAGAGACACAAAAATAGCACCGCTGAAGCTTGTTCTAGTGTGACGTAGGCTACACACTACAGTAGTCATAATGCGAGGGGGTCGGGGGTTCTATGCAAGGACAAAGGATTTACCACCATTCACATTCATGCTGACGACTAACCCTGACCGTGGTGGAGGGGGGTTGGGAAGGCAGCACATCAGGGGGATGCAGCACCGGGCAATGCTCTCGGCACTCTGCTTGGCACGAGTCTGGTAATGCTGCAGCGTTGTTGGTGACAGGCCAGAGGCCCTCTGACCTCCCTGTCTTACCCGCAGGGGCAGTGCTGCAGCTGGGTAGCAGTGCAGACAACCCACCCCCCACCCCCCCAACCCAGTGTGTATTGTGTGTCCATGCTGGGAAAAAGTGGAAGAGAGAACTGTAGAGGAAGACAGGCAGACAGAGTGGTGATACAACTGAAATACATGATGTAAAGAAAGTTGTTTTTTTTCTGGTGTCTGTCTGCCATGTGATGTTATCAGTACTTCCTGTTTCCTATTGCATTAAAGCAGATCTTCTCGAATTCTTCAGCTGCTGCAAAAAAGTGAATTTACCCCTAAATGACAGTCAGAATCGGCTTCTCTTCCACTGTGGGACAGCGAAATTGCCTTTTTCCATGTGTGCTCACATACTAGTACAATCTGTGTACACATGAGAGGCTTGCTTGCATTATATGTTATGAGAAAAAATATCATGAGATTTTGCCTCCTGTTCCCCCTTCTGCAAATACACTACAGCTCTGTGGCCTTTATTTCCTTCTCCTCTCTCTCCTCTCACTCCTGTAGCCATGTCTTCATGTTTACACTCACACATACAGAAAATATAGCCTTGTTTCCACCACAAAGTCAGTTCAGTTTCATCCCCATTTTGCGTTACCCCTCTGTCGAGGTACAAAGCACACTGATCAGCTACTGAAAGGTGCGTTCAGGGAGTCGAGACTAGTTTTAAAGCTTATATGTATCTACTGTTCATACTCATAAATGTTTTTCATACATCAGTAAACATAACAAAAAAGAAAGGATGATTTCCTGCCATTTCATCTTAAGTTAGCAGCTATAGACTGAGAAAAATATAAACTCACTCACTCACTGACTTTTAAGGTGGAATGCTGGCCTGCATGTTACTCAGTGCATAAATTGAAGATCTGAATCAACACGCCTTAAATGCCAATATGACAACACACTGACCACCAGTCATCTCTTGTATGACTGGTGCTTTTGTAATGATTATATCTTCAAGAGCTCAAAAAATGTATACAATTTTTAACAAGTTTATGTAAAGTGCATACATAATATTTCCTCAGTTGGAGAAAAATGTGTCGTAACGTTGATTCAATGCAAAAACTTGTAATTTTTAAATATTCCTTGAATGAGTCTCTACTCATTCCAGCCTGTTCTTTTTTGTTCTGAAAATGTCCTTGTGCAACCGTGTTCAGTGGAAGTTGAATGGCATGCAGACAGTCCTCTGCCTCATCAGTAAAGAGGAAATAGAGCTGGACAGAGCAGTGCGAAATAACAACCCTGCCTACATTTAAGAGTGCTTTCTAAGGTGGAAATGCAAAACAGATCTAGAGTTCAGGTGCATGTTTGTACAGTGTTGCGTGCGGTTCTAAAGGTACTATACCAAAAGTTTTTGGTGTATACGCGGCTTATGTAACATCAGCCCCATCCCCTGTTACCCCATGCAGCAGCGAGCCTGTACACAGCCTCTCTGTTTGGGAACATAAAAAGCTTAGTGTGGGAACCTCTGTGAAGGGCAACCTCCCTCAGCTCCAAAACTAACGGCCAGCTTGGAGGCAAACTAGAATACAGTATGTGTTTGTCATGATCATCAGGTAATATTAAAATAGACTTCTATAGGATAACGCTGTGTTTAAATTTGATGAAATCAGTCATTTTTTTGTGATATTATGTGATTGTGCCATAGCCTACATTCTCTTAGGTTAGTGTTTTATGGCTGCAAGTCACAAGTGTCAGGGGTCAACTCATTTCTGAGTCTGAATTCTGTGAGAGGGAGCCATGTTTTCTACTCGGCTACATTTTTTTCCCATAGCTCTGCCTCCTCTCTGAGGCGCACTGAACCAGTGAGAGTCCTCAGAAATATTCTATCCGTACACAGCCACGGCCCGGCCAGTGCACTCTCTTACTTGTCCTCTCAAAATCAGACAATGTGTACTGGAAAATGGTCAGCTGGGTTAAAGTGCTGAGGTATGGATGAGCGCCAGGCTGATTTTAACCATTACATTGCTCTGTTAGCACTTTCTTGTATCTTACTTGTCAGAACACATTAGTGGTGAGTTTGGCCCCGAGGTCACCTCAGGCTAAAATCCTCTGTCATCTAGATACAGAGAGCGTTATATGTGTGTGTGTTGGAGGTGGGGGGCTGGAGGAGGAAGTGAACACACACATGCTGCTGACATGAGGAGGTCTTCATGCGCCCTCACTTCTGTGAAGTTTTTTTTCCAGGCCTCTGGCGGTGTGTGTGTGTGTGTGTGTGTGTGCAACGTGTTTCCTCCAGCAGTGTTATGTCAGCTCCTACAGCTGCAGCATCTCTGCCTTTCATAACGCTGTTGCATGTACAGTATTTGAAATGTGATGAGCGCACATAATGTCAGCATCTTTTATAAAAGGACTTAAACTCTGAAGAGAAATTAATCACATACACAAACATCCAAACGCTGGGTCACATTAGAATGACAATTCAACATATTGCAGCTGAAGAGGAGCTTTGGCAATATGAGAGAAATGAAAGAGCTCCACGGAGGCTAAAACCATCTGTGCCTAAATTACAGGTGCATCAGAAGGGGCCAAATTGTTTTATATGTTGCAAAAACTTTCCCTAAAAAACTGAGAATCATTTTTTCAATATAAGCAAACTGCAATGGCAAAGAGGAACATTAATAATGTAGCACAGTAGTGGATTTTCTTCCATAGCCAAGGCCAATCAAGGAATTAGGATTGAGCTTTTAATAACAGTGTCATAACATGAAATTAAAACAAGTGTATGTATGTGGCACTGCTCTGCTTTGTCCATATCTGTAAGTTTTCACTAAACGTGCACAAATGTGGGCAAAATTAGCACATAGCACAGCCAGAGGAATCCTTACCTGTCCATTTACGAATTGGTAAAAATGTAATAATTTTGCAAGGAATGAGCACTTTTCATTTTCCTTTTATTAAACTGTACTTTTACTCTTTACTCAGATAGTCTTTAGTTTTCAGCCAGTAGGCTAATATACTTTTTAGTTTGCCACATTAGCCATTTATATTTTTGCTACAACTGGCATAGAGTGGATGCTTTTGTTAATACAGTTTGAGAAAGTGCTGTTTTTTCCATTATTTTGCACTGGCCCACACACCCTAAAGATATTAAAATGGAAAATGATATGTAGTTTGAGTAATTTATATTAACCTGGTCCTTTTGTACTTAAAAAAAAAACTTGAGTAGGTGTCTCAAATTGTAATTTTCACCTTTATTTGATTCATTTTTTAATGGGAATAATTGTTTTTCTACTTTCTATTTTTTTTTTTACAGTGTACAACCCACTCCTGCAGATATGAGAGTGGTATCAATCTCTTCATATGCATATATGCATATGTATATATGTATTTAATGTACATATCCAGATATCCAGATGTGTGTGTGTGTGTGTTTGTGTATGCTTGTATGTATGTGTGTGTATAAATATGTGAGTGTATGCATGTATATATGTTTCCGAGAAGAAGTTTATTAATTAATTAAATAAATAGCAGAGAAGTAGGAAATAAGTTTATATTTCCTCCTACTCCTTTTGAACATGTAAGTTTCAGTTCCTTGTTTTTTTATTTTTATCAGAACCTATTCATTAAATGTGCGTATAGGCCATCATCCATTTCTGTTATTCTGCCATTTTGTTTAATTTTTAATATTTTTTTTCTGTTTTGTTTGTTTTTACATATTCAAAATAAATATCTATCATAATCTATCAAACTCTTGGCAAAAGGCCAAAAAAATGTATTTCCAAACTATCAAACTATTCTGTCAAACATATCTAGAGAAGTTTTAAGTCTGACTTGAGTGACTCAAGTCTGAAGTCTGTAGCTCGGAGTTGAAGGGAAATGAAATTGGCTTTTATCCAGGTCTCCCTGATGACTGAACTTCTTGAAATGTCTGTAGTCGTTTACACATTTGTTATTTGCATCATATATCACCACAACAGATTCTTCCATGTTTATTGCAGGCTACCTCATGAGTAAAATAATAGTCGTTGTTATTCTCACCTTTTCATCACAGCTGAGCGGACGCCCCTCTCTTAAACTGCTGTGTTTACTCTGGCACGGTTCCTTCTCTCTTTATGAGCTCTGACAGGAGCTCCCGACTAGAGATACGATCGCACGGGTAGCTAAAACCAGTGTGTGTGTGTGTTCTAGTAATAGAGACAGTTGCTGCTTTGAAGGATAGAGAGGAGTGTGTGCATGTGTGTGTGTGTGTGTTTGTGTGTGTGTGTGACAGAGAGCTGGTAATCTCTCAGTGTGCTGTGTGTTTCTTCTGTGTCATTTTCAATCAGGGTCTCAAAGACTGTAAGGGAGGATGAGGCCACGGGGGTTCAACGCTCGTATTTTTACAATATTTCAACTGCGCTGTACTTAATGTTCTGAAATCTGGGGTCAAATCATGTCCGTTCAAAATCCAGCATAATCGACTGTTACAGTGTGCGTGAGAAACCTTGTATCCAGGCCCCTAAATCATGAGGAATCCCAGACAGCAGCTTGAGTGTCAGTTACTATCCCAACATAAGTCTGTTAAATTGACTCTGAGCTGCTGCCCGTTACTTTTGTTCGCCAAGTCATGTCTGCCCGTAGCTCGACAAATCAACTCATAAGTGTTTGTCTTTACAAAATAAGCTTGACCCCACAGCATGGCGGTTCGTGTGTCTGTCTGGGGAAGAGGAGAAGGAGGAGGAGGAGGAGGGTGGGTGGTGGGGTTTTGGAAATCAAGCTGAGCAGGAACACAGAACAGCTGCTTGTTGGAATAACAGAGTGGCTGAAATGACTGCACCACATGGGTCATATTACCCACACGGGCTTTTAATAGGCTAGCTTGACTGCAGAGAGAACAGATTAGTATGGAGTACAGTAGCCTGATCACATATCACAGATGAAAGCGTTTGGAAAGGTGTGTTGACAGAAGAATATATCGCCTTAGTGTGTTCTTTGTAAAGGTGCATTGTGAGCTGAGAGGCTTTCAGTGGAGCTCTTTTCCAGATATGTTCTCCCCCAACATATTTCCTAGTTTGGAGTATGCGCTGTACAGTACTTTGATGTATATTGATACTTCATTGATGAAATCCTCTGGGTTTCAGCTCTCTGTTGGAATCTCCATCAGACTGGCTTGTCACAGCGATTAAGTCATGCTCCCGCTCCACTGGAGCTCGATTCTACATATGGCTACTGAGGTTTTTGGAAAAATATTTGTCAAAGTAATTTATATTTTAGCCTGGCTGCGGTGGAGAGGATTGTGAAGTAGAATTATTGCTCTTGGCAGTTTGCAGGGAGATGGAAAACCGACCGTCGTTATTGGTTTTATGGGAAAATTAAATATATTTTAATGAGAGATTTTATTCATAACTTATATTTAGATCTAATCCTCAAACTATAAGTTCTGCATATTTGTGCTCCGCAGCTCCCATGTGCTCTCAGTGGCTCTGTGAGGGTTTATCCGTTTTCTCCTTTGCGGAAAATTGAAATGAAAGACACGACCAGTTGTTTAGCACACACTCAGCTTTAACCAATTTCCTGTCACGATTAAGCAGTCGTGTACTTTGTAAATACCCCAAAACCACAGGCATTTCCATATAATCTCACTTTAAATTGTTAAAGTAAATCATAAGTTACTGTAAAAGTGCTTCATGTCTACATACAGTATTTCTCTGGACTCTGAATCTTATTGTTCTCTACCTTTGCCACCTGTCACTACTGTTCTATTGCATTTGGTGTTGTGTCCCGTGTGTGTGTGTGTGTGTGTGTGTGTGTGTGTGTGTGTGTGTGTGTTATAAGAATTCCCCGGACAGTCTGACCAGTGCATTACCACCTGTGACAGCCAAGTGGCAAACAATCCCTCTTCCTTTTATTGGGTGGATCTGCAGAGGGGCTGCAGGGACTGAGCTTGTGAAATAAAGGAAGGCTGCACTACTGTACAAATCAAACAGTCCCACAACAGTATGGTGAAGGTCATTTAGAAATATGACCTATTTAACATTACTGCAATACCATTTTGAGTTCCTCGAGGTATTTTCGAATGTTATAGTGACGCTGAAAATGGAAAGATTTTCAGATAGGTTTGCTCTAAAATCAATATGCTCAATCAGATGCTTATTATGATAATCTGTTTTGAACATACAGGACTGAAGATAATATTTTTGTTGATGATGTTTTTTTTTTCATTTTTCACCCCTGTATATTACTTTTCAGTATGCTTATAAACCCTTAACACTTACGCTGCGTTCACGTGGAATCAGGGAGATGATGGATATCATTTTAGTGGGTGAGAGCAGGATGGTAAAATTAGGTGGGAACTGCAGATATTACTGGTATTCAGTGTTGAAATCTTTCTGCTATCCTCCAAAATAGTGATTTAAAAAATGTACACAACACAATGAACACAACATAATATTACTTAATTTATTTTATTAAATTTTTTTGTAAATAATACAATATCACCATCGTCATTGAACATATGGTCACTTATGTTTGGTTTCATGCTCCTGCCATTCCATCTGGCTGTTTGTTTTTCCTGTTACGTCCAGAAGAAAAGAAAAATGCTGTCAAACAAGGATCGTAAAAACCAACAGAATTTTACTCCGAGAATAATTATATGAGGCTTAATTTTTTGGAAACTCTATTTTACCCCCATAAAAACATGGAGCCTTAAATATTCTCTGAGCATCAACATCATAATTTAAATTCAGAGCTGGACCAAGCTATTACAGAGACTGTGTGAAATAGGATTTTT
Organism: Plectropomus leopardus; assembly: GCF_008729295.1. NCBI lineage: Eukaryota > Metazoa > Chordata > Actinopteri > Perciformes > Serranidae > Plectropomus > Plectropomus leopardus. The sequence continues at coordinate 9,235,363 of NC_056466.1, forward strand.
CTAATATGTTTATGGCTAAACAGTCTGTTACAGGTTTCTCAAAAACCCAGTCACTAGAAAAAATGCTGTTATTGTATGTTTCTTCAAACCAGATATACGGTACCTTTGTGCATTATTATGCAGCAGAAATATTGAAGTTTTGTTACATTATAACAACACTGTGCTTAAAGGTTATTAGGTTTTGACATTAAATATCTTGGTTGTTGTTAGGAAAAGATCATGTTTGGTAAAAATACAAACTTTTTTTTCGTGGCATAATCACAGCATGAGAAGCCATCATTGTCTCTGCTGAAAAGAACCACTTTCACGGCACTTTTCTTGTTGGAAATACATTCACGGGTTGCTAAAAAAAATCCACATTCGGTGGTTAAAAAGCCGCTGGAAACACAGCAACGACTCGCCTAAACAAAACCATTTTTGGTTTGTTGGTATCTAACAGTGGTCCGCAGTTTGTCAGCTCCAACCCTGGTGCCCTCCCGATGAAGAAGTCAGCTCATACACTACCTCCCTTTAGAATCACAGATGAGATTTTTATGAAATGTACAAATATAAGATGTTTGTGGGTTACAGAAATGTACAATGCCAGCATTTTCTTCTGGCAACTGGGCTGTTCTCTAAGGTCAATCTAAAAAAAAAAAGCAAGAAATGTTGTTTCCAATGTCTCATCCCAACTTTCCTGACATGTAAAGGATCTCTTATAGGTGCTTCCACCGGCAAAGATGCTGTGGGGCTTCTCTGTGACACCTTTGCACACAGCCACTGGTAATTTTTAGCGTCATCCAAAGTAAGGTTGCTCATTTTTTAGTCATCCTGTTCTCGGGATTCAGCTCGCTGTCCCTTTGGAATAACTTTTTCAAAAACAGTGCGTCTCTGTTGTGCAACCAGTATGGTCAGCAAGTCCTCTATGTAACACGGAGGACTCTGGAATATGTTGTCAGATGTGAAGTGTCAATACAAGTCTTTACTCAACCCAAAACATAGCATCTTCACACGTCTATTCTGGTTTTAGAATGGCCGTTTGCCCTTTGAAAAACACCCATTGAGCCAAATGAAACCTTCACACAGTGGAAAATAGAAAAAGCTCCCTCCCAGCTGGCATGTATTAAAATCCCACATCGTCCTAGTTCTTTCGAAATCTATTTTTTGTTGTTTTTGTTACTAATTGAGTCGATTTTTCCCCGGCCTTGTTATGACGCGGGATTACAGAGAACCTCTTACAGGGTTAGGTTGTTTTGACCAGTTCTGTTCCTTTGTGACTTTGGCAAACACACTTGCCAAAGTCTGGCTCAACTTGTTGTTTTGCCTCCTTCATTCATGCCTGGAGCCAGTGTCTTGTTTTAGTGTGAATTTGATGTTTTCGGTTCATTAGTGGACGCACAATGAATGGTTTCATCATTTACACAGCTGTTACTTATTTTTGGGTATTATAGCTCTTACAAGTATTTATGCACTCTGTCTAATTTGGCCTAGACAAGATATTGATTTTCTGTTGACACTATGCATCTATGGCTGCTTTGATTCATATTCCAACTTTGGTTCCACATTGTTTTACTCTGTGTTTTTCCCTCATTACTGAATCCTGAATTTGAAAACTATTACATCTTCCAGAAACACAGTAGTCAGGACAGAGATTATTTAAAATGGTGAATATATTTTGCATCTTGCAAGACTGTCAAGGTGTTCATTTGATATGAAGATTATGACATTTTGTTTGTTGTTTGATGATTTAAGACACCACTTTGTTCACCATAATTTTTAAAATACGATCATAATTATCTTTTAAAGGAACTGTTCACCCCAAAGTCAAAAATACATATTTTTTCCTGTTATCTCCAGCGCTGTTTGTCAATCCGACTGTTTTGGTGTAAATTGCTGCATGTTGGAGATATCGGATTTAAAGATGTCTGCCTTTTCTCCAATATAATAGAAATAGATGATACTCAGCTTGTGGTGTTTTGTTGGTGCTTTGAGCATCACGAGCTGAGTGACATCCAGTTTTATTATATTGTAGAGAAGACAGACATCTCTACAGCTGATATCTGCAACACTCGGGAACTCGCACCAAAACAATCTAGATTTTTGGTGCGAACTGTTCATTTAAAGCATTGTTAAAAAAATATTTTGTTATTTTTAAGCTAATCTTAATGCAACAGTAGTAGCAGTGATTAAATCTGAAAAAAAACATGGGTTCTCAAACCATTTGAGGAAGTCTCTTTTGGCTTTGATGCATGTTTTTCACTGTTTTCTGACAGTTTTTGGGACCAAGATTGAGTTGACTAATAAAGTTGAAAATGAATAGTTATCAGATAATGAGAATATTTTTTGTTTGTGGCAGCCCTGGGTGGAATGTAACTGCAGTTTTTATGTTTGTAGATTATTTCACTGACAGTCATTAATGCTTAAGAAGGTGAAATATTAAGTGTTTTGAAAGATATAAGCTGGCATTTGCAGTGTTTGCAAACAGTAAACACACCGTCTCTGTCACAATGAATATATTCTTTCAGCCTGAGACACTCTGTAATCCTGTATCTTGGCTTCTGCCCGGCTGATCATGAATAGAAGAATATAATGACTTTTGAACAGATTGCACTGCTTACGCATATATTGTCGCTCTGTCTTGTTCTCTTTGCACCTGGATGAACGTTAATGCATGCCAAGCAGCTTCCTCATCAACCATCTGCTGCTTCATCCTGAAAGGCCTCTGATCCTCGGCTTTATGCTGCGTCCGCTTGAACCACCAACCTGTCCGCCTTCCCTCTGGGGCTTCCTTCAGTGACCTTTCCTTTGTACGCTGACCTGAACATACTTGGGCCATTTAGTGCAAAGTTCAGCCTCAGATCAAGCTCCAAATCCCCACAGAACTGTAGAGAAAGAGCTGAGATCAAACCTTTTGATCAATGCATGATCAAGCCCCCAATGCAGTGGTTCTTGACCTTTTTTGTCACAACCAGTCAGATGAACTCATGTACGCCTTCATGTAAGCTTTCGGTCATGTAATTGTAATTCATTGCTGCAAATGTTTTAACACAAACAGGTCTATTCAGCTATTCTGCTAAAGTCTATGTACACAACGTGCATTCAGCAGCTTCATATACCCTAAAAACTGAAAATAAGTGAACTTAGTCGAAAATATTAAGCCTGCATTGATTTACGTGGGACTCAAACTCCTGTTTCCTGTGTCCTGTGCTCCGCCACCACATCTTCCTCCCTCCATGGACTGTATTGCTCTCGATACTGCATCACCTGACTTTCTGTCAGTACATTTGAGTTTTTTCTCGTAAATCTACCACTTTAATCTCAGAGAATATCCCTGATTGCCTAGTACTGTACTAGCCCTTACCATGACCTCTCTGCTGTAACCCTACCTGCTTCCAACATGGACACATCAATGTGACGAATACTAGCCAATCACAGCACGCAGTGGGCTTCCAAATTACAGCTCTTAGGGTGTATTGCCAGAGAGCTGCAGTGTGACTATTCTCACTTGGGTGCAAAAAGACACTCCAAAAAATTTAAATGACAATTTTATTTAAAACTACATTCACATATTTTGTCCACAGTAACACCTGAAATTTCTGTGTCAACAGGTCAGTTGGCTAAAAGGGTAATGAATTTATTTGTGATAGATAACTAAATGTGATGAATAAACAGTTGTAAAAATTTGCTACAGTTGATCAATACACAGTTAAAAAAGATAAATGGAGTCAAGTTGAAATAAAAGTAATAAATAAAAATTAGTGCAAATGACAACTAAAATTAATAAATTATAAATAGATTAATTCAACTTTATCTAATTAGATAAGACGGAAAATAAAAAAGTTTTCCTTTGGGGACATAATTTGCAGTTCAATAATTAGGGCTGTCAGCATTAATGTGTTAATTCCGATGTGATTAAAGTCTGAACATAACACGTTTATTTTTATTTTTTTAATCTAAATCGCTGGCAGCATTTCCATCTTTGGCTGTACCAGTCTGAGTTGTGTTATGATACTGGTATATGAAACTAGAAGACGTGAGGAAACCAGTGATACCAATTATGTCATGCTTCTTAGGAAGGGGGCTGAATAACGCTCCAAATCTAGGCTAAATTTTGGCGATGAAAAAAAAGGCATGGCTGTTTCACTGGGTCCCTTGACCTCTGACCTCAAGATATCTGAATTAAATGGGTTCGGTGGCTAACCCATGTGTTTCCCTTCACAGACTTGCTCACTTTTGGGGAGTTTTTCCTCAGGCGATGTAAGGGTCTAAGGGCAGAGGGATGTCGTATGCTGTAAAGCCCTCTGAGGCAAACTGAATAAATAAAATTGACTTGACTTGACTTCATGCTAGTCCCATGCAGTTTTTTTGCCATCATTTGATTCCTAATCAAGACCGTCTGTTAAGAATTGTTTACCTTGTTTTATAATGTAAAAGAATGAAATTGATACCTATAATACCTATACCTATAATAAAATGTGATTAATCATGATTAACAATTGCAGTTCTGCGATTACTTGTGATTGTGTGACAGCCCAAGAAAAAAATGTTATAAATTGCAATATATTGCACTTCATAGTATTGTAATATAGACACCTGGGTGCAAATAGCATCTGCCTCAGCCCCCCTTTTTCTTTTTAAAAAATCAACTTTTCACATTTCCCCTCGGCAACTGCAGAAGTAGCTCCCCTCTGGGTCACAAGTACGGCTGTTTGGGAATCTTTACTGAACTGATGAATCTCGTCCGGTCAGGCAGTTGGACTCTTCTTTCTACCCATGAATGAGCTGACTCCTGTCCTGAGCTACAGTCTCTATTTTTCTTCAGTGTCGACAGAGTTATGACCTTCTCTGGCAGAACAACTTTCACTCCAGTGAACAGCTGCTGTTTACCCCTCTTAATCACAGGCAGCTGAACACCCACCAGACCACTAATGAATAAAATTGCATCATATCATGCCCTCCCCCTCTGTAACTTAATGATGCTCCATGCTCTATCACACACTCGCCCTTTTTTACTGGGCCCACCCACTGCTCTTATAGGCGTTTACAAGGACCGAAGCGTCTTTGTGGGCAAATGTCTAGAAGACTTGTCTGTCATGGGCAACTCGGGCTGTAAAACTACCGCTGAGAGCTGTTTAATGCACTGTTTTACACACTGTTTTCCTCGTACATGTATTCCAGCCCTCCAGACTGGCTTTCTCTACAGTTAAGTAATTTGCTGTTGTAAACTTTCCCATTGTTGTGGTGTCTACTGTTTCTTTGGAACTCCAAGGTTTGGTTATTAAATGGGAGAGAAAATGTGTCTGACGAGTGTGCGTGTAATGCTGATTCCTCCATTTGAGCATATATGTGAAGCAGGACTCATTACAAGTGGACCCATCAGCGACAGAGAGAAAAGGCTTTGTCTATTATGGTGCTGTAAACGCAGTGTGAAGTTGCATGCTTATTGGCTTATCTCTAATTAAGCTGGGACACAGAGGACTAGTTAAAAGCAGGCCTCAAATGTGGTCGTGTAAGCTCTACAGACAGCAGCCATGCTAATATTCCACGACAGACGTCACAAGATTTTTTGTTGGAGGCGGCGTGTTCTCAATTTGAGAGCAGCATTGACAGAAAATACGAGTTAATGAGTATGAGTATGAAGTGAGGACTTTGAGAAATGCCATGAAATAGATGTTCAGTTTTTAACTAATATTTGTTGGTGTAACATAAATGTCATTGCTGATAGGTATATTTAATCAATTTTGAATATTCATGAACTGCATTTTACTCTGCATTTGTGGTTGAATCTCACACCCAGCCTGGCTCAATGAGTAACTATGTTTACATGTACTTATTCATTCTTCATGAGTTCCTTTTGGCCTCTGCAGCAGTTTTCGGAGTTTAAGTCGCAGGCTGGATAGTTCATGTATTGATCTGGTCAGAGCTGATCTGATCTATGGATCAGAGGAGCTGCTACTGCAGAGGCAAGTAAGTGTAAACTTTTAGACCCAGCACAATTAACAATTAAGTTTAACTTTTCCTGCATCTGGGGCTCTGCTGCTCCATCTGTACCCAGAGTACACTCTGCGCTCCAAGAGTGTGGTGCAGTTTATATCTGAATGGTGTATGTATTCCAGTAGTTCTCCTAATGAACACTTCAGCTCCAAAAATATAATCAATATATAGGACCAGATGTCTTTATCATGGCGGGCCGCCACAAATAAATGAATGTAGAGGTAATCCTGCTGTTTGTTTTTTTTCCCTTTAAAATAGTATCTTTGAAGAAGTTTTCCACTGGTGGCTGACTTGTTTAGGTTGCGCAAACATAACCTCCAACTGTCATTCCTTCTCCCACCTCAGAGAAAACACTGGTGTTGCGATGTTTGTACATATCCAAAAACCTGTTGATATCCAAGTTTTCTACATTTAATAGTAGGTGTGTTTCTCCTTCTGACCAGAAATGTGGACTTACTTACTTTTGAGCATGCAGCTGCTAACTGTAGGCAAGTTGGTTTCTATACAACGCATCAATGATACCGACAAGCTGACTGCAAACAGACAAGAGGGTATGTGTAACAAACTACAGCAAAAAGCCAGATTAAGAAGCATGTTCCCAATGCACTGTATTCATGCCCAAAGAATGCTATTAAAACCCAAACAATACTGTTACATCCCACATGGCTTAATCAGAAAATGCTTCAGTCACGAGAAGGCCTAATTAGAAATATCCAAATGGAACGAGCTGTTTAAATGACCCATATCAAATTCAGAATATTGTCATATTTTGGAATAACAGTTGAATAGTTGCGTGCATGTAAAGTAGTCAGTGACAGAACTCAAGGAGTGATGAATGGAAATGTGAAAGTTTCAGAGGGCTGCGAGCAGAAGTTCCTCACCCACCTGCAGTGTGTTCCTTCCTCCCTCAGTGCTCAGTATATCCAGAGGCTCAGCTGTACCCGGCTCACATCTGCTCCACATGATCATTATGTGGGGCCACGGTAAATCATAGAGGGTGGCAGCAGCTCCACTGCCACTACTGCCTTGAGACAAACAGACACACACTAAACACATTGTATCCGCTCTGCATGGTCCATGTTGTCATCATGGGCTGAGTGCTGGAGGACACCAGAGAGACGGCCATTTCAGGGCTGCGTTTGATTGATACTATGAAAAGAATAACACCTATCAACTGTTATAACTCACCCTACCTTATGATGTGAGATGCTCGTGTGCTCACTGGTGTGCAGTTATTTTTTTGTCCCGAGGTAAAGTCACTTAGATTTCACATATAGTATAATGGACCACTTAGTCTTTTCCAAGATGTGGAGAGAGTCTCAGAAGCTTGTAGCATGTTGAGGATACAGTGTTCTTTGCTCAAGCTTCTGAGTAATTTCAGTTTTTTTTTTTTTTACAATAAAAAAATCTGCAGCCTTAGACGTTATGTCATCAGGCAATGACTGTCTACTTTTGCCGATTAAATACAGGCAAATTCCTTGTAGATTAATTATGTAATGCAAGTAAAGTATTTCTATTGTTAACCTTGCAATAGTCTCCTAACAGCATTATTTTATCACCTCAGCCTCTCTCCTTTACATACTGTCAGATTTCACCTGTTTTGGCTTTTGAAAGCAGTCAAAACTTGCTAAATGCTATTCTCTTAAATTAAATTATCTTAAATTTTATCCTTTGTACAGATGCTACAAATTTTTGCACATTTAGGCTGTTCGGGGTTAAATTTGATTTATTGAAATTGACTTTAGATCTACCAATGTGGGCCAAATCAAAGAGAATTGTGTTTTTAGGGAATCTTGAAACTGAAGCTGTAAATGCCATGTCTGTGTAGAGCAGAAATTTTAGGGGACAGCAGTGACAGAGTTCAAAAGGGACCTTGACACTGTCACAAGAACTGCCTGCATTCCAAAAACATTTGCCAGGTTCCTACTGAGACAGACATCTGCTAGTCTTTCAAGTCATGGTGAGGAATCTCAAAATAGTGAAAGAGTAAAACAATATTGGTATGATCATACATGATGCACATAAGGAACAGAGGTCATAGAGTGCCTTTACACTTTCGCAAATCTGCACCTAAAAGAACAAGCACCATTGTTGATTAAAAGCCATGAAACCCCAGCTAACCTACAGAGATCAAAAGAGGGTTTGGGGGTTTTAAGGCTGTAAAGGTACATGAGCTGCAAAAAATAGTCTTAGTTAATAGTCATAATTAGCAGTCTAGTCATGACTGTTTTTTATGATATAGCAGAGAGGGCAGTGTTTGATGGTTGTAATGGATATACATTGTTTTATAATGAACCCCACAGCTGCAGATTGTTCTTGCCATTTTCAGTCAGTGAAATCACTGAATAAAGAATCTTTATACTACAAATCAGTGTTTCTCCGACACTATTTGGCAGGCTGCAGACGGGCAACTAGACCTGCACCTGCTAGTGTGTGCGCACCTTTTTTCTCAGATCATTTAAAATCCAGATGTTCAGGATGTTTTTACTGGGAGCCAGATTCTCCATAGAGGTCTCTTCCTCTCCAAAACAAACAGCTCAGGTGATTTGAACCAGTAAAAACACTGAATAAAGCAGTGTCCTTTAAAAAAAAAAAAAAAAAGAAAGAAAAAAGAAAAAGAAAAAAATCAACCTTTCTCGACACATTGTGGAGGGGCTGTGAACTTCTGTGGCTAAAGTAAAAATATGTAAGGCCGTATCTAGAGCCAGTGTATTGTTTTTTGTTTTTTTTTTCCATTTTGGGCTACCGTAGAAACATGGCAGAACAACATGGTGATCTCTTTAGATGAGGACCCACTCCCTATGTAGTAGGGCTCAACATATTATCAGCCTGGCCGATTATTATTGGCATTTTGCAGATTATCTGTATTGATGTTTTGTTTTAATGACCACAGTTAAAATAATTAATTACAAAGTGCAAGGAAAGTGTCAGCATGAGAGGAACTTTTACTGTGTAAAACCTCAGGGAGCTATTTTTATTTATTTGTTTTTTATTTCAAATTTCACTTGACTTTATAAAAAGAAGTTGTTGGGAACCTGCTGTATATGATGTTGAACATTTCAGTTTTTATTAAACATTTGCTAAAGGCATTTAACCAGAGTTTTATGTTGGAGTTTGCTTTATTCCAAATTCTAAATTTGGACAGAAATATTTTTGTTTTTATTGTAAATGCATATGGGTTCCACGTCGGTTATTAGTCTCATTAACTACTAATAATCTGTATTGGCATCGGCCCTGAAAAAACAATATTGGTCGACCTCCACTATGTAGATAAAAATGGTTCATTCCAAGGTAACAAAAACACAGCGATTCTTATTTTCAGGTGATTATACAATACAGAAAAAATATATTCAGTTTCTGCCAATATATCCCCCTAAATCCTACACACTGGACCTTTAATTTAAAAAACACTGGCAAAACCGTGGAAGCATAAAGGGTACATCATTTTTGTTCCCAGTATAGAATTAATGAGTGGATCATGTTGATGTATGTGATTTGAATGTGAAAGGCAGCTGCTAGTGTTGGCAGGCCACTTAGCCTTCATTGCTACTCCCACACACTCACTGTCACGCTTTAAATATGAACCCATCAGCTGTTTCACACCCTGTACCACATTAATACACACACACACACACACACACACATACACACATGCACACGACAAATGTATCATCTAATACATGAACACAAATACTTACCCAATGACCACTCAAACACTCACGTGCACCCTAAAGCCCACACATCATCTAATCCATATGCATGTCCGTCTATTCATCCATCTGTTCACACTCCACATCCTCACCTACGGTCTATACATATGCATCCGCTCTGCATGCACATTCCCTGTGTGTGTTGTCACTGGTCACCAGGTCAGCTCCCATGTGACTGACAGTGGCATTTTGCATATTGGGCCTTTGAACTAATTGATGGATGGATAACCTCCACCTACCATGCTCCACATATCTGCCATCCTCAGCCCTGTCCTTGAAGATCTAGATGTGTAGGAAAGCAAGAAGAAATCAAGCAGCAATAAACAAGGTGTATGCCATTTACATCTTTTTAGAGCTATTTACTGCCTGATGAATCAGAATTGTGTGAGGAGAGCATAAAAAACCCAGCAACCTCCTCTTCTTTCTAAGGATTTATAGTAGAAAGGTTCAGTAAATATCTGATCAATCAAGTCAATCAGAATTTATTTGTATAGCACTTTTCATACAGATGAACTGTAAGACAGTGCTTTATACAAAATCCACCCCCATACCCCAAAACACACACACGCATACATATATATACACATGCGCGCGCGCACACACACACTACCATAAGTGAGGAAACACCAGAGGCACGATAAAACCAATGGATGAAAGATTAAAAAAGTAAATAGATAAGGAAGCAGATAAAAAGATTAATAAGTAACCTGAAAATCACTTACTATATCACATGAATGGCACTGTCACTCAGAACCTCCCACTGAGCCCGTTCTGTAAAACTTTAGATGGAAAAACAAAACAAATTGGTGAATATTCAAATTTAACGGATTCGACTGACATAGTTCTGAGTCGGGTACAACCCTAGAATTGAGACATATTCATTCACGTCATACGTTGTAAGGCACAAAACCATTCAGAGTCTCAAAGCTGCTTTTGTTTTGGTGTAGATGGTGTGTTTCTGTTTTTGGTATCCTCAGGTCAGAGTGCAGAGTCAGCTATTGAAAAGTGCTGCTGGAGTTAGCAGGGTTGCAGTGTCTTGCTCAAGGACATGTCAGCAGGGGCCAACGCAGGAACTGGACTCTGTTGGGTCATCTGGTTTAAGCCCAGTCTTTCAACTCTTCACAGCTACATGTAATATATGCAGATCTCGACACCTTGTCTTCATTTTTTCTGACCATCATCAAATACTATAATTTCCTCCATACACATATCGTATAAAATTAGACAAATACTTTGCATCACATACATTTTGTAACAAGAAAAAACATTAATAAACAGTTTATATGTTGCAGGCATAAATAATCAACCTGGTTTCACTCACAACTCATCAGATCCTGATGCTTGGTCTCAGGACCTCAGCATCAGACGGCAAGGTATTCTCTAGCGGCAGTATGAGATGCACTAGGGTGGGGGCATTTTTTGACGTTCGAGGCAACTAGTATAGTCTAGGCAAGGCAAGGCAAGGCAGCCTTTAATTGTAAAGCACATTTCATACAACATGGCAATTCAAAGTGCTCTACAGAGTAATAAAATATAAAAACAGATACTGATTTACAAAAAAGTAAAGGGATAAGATATAAAAGATAAAATTAATTACTAAATTATTATTATTATTTTTTTTTTAAATCACCAAAAGGTGCAAATGTACAGACAAGAGATGCTAAGATAAAATAAGATTATTTAAAATGGTCTAAAGAGCAAGGAAGTGCCACATGCCTTCTGTGTGTGTCCAAAATTGACGCAGGAGGGGTACCTTGCGTTTCATATCTTGACGCAGAGGGCAACTGACCAAGGGTCTGTATTTGACAAGTTGAGAGTGAGAATGTGTTCGAAAAATGTGAAGATATGCAACATTTTGGATGCTTGGACAATTTTACATGTCGCAATATCTAAAATGAAAAAAAGCCGTTTTCATCTGTCTGCCATGCAACAAAACTGCTGACCGGGCACCCTTGTGGCATGTGGATTCCTGTAAGCTCCCAACTGTAGACTCCGTTTGGCCAATCACGTGTTCATCGATTACTTTATAATTTGAGTGCTGTATTTGCACTGTTTACCCAGGAGTCATTGGGACAAATTAATAAAACTATTGCTATTAATAACTTGCCAGAGTTGTAAAATCCTGTATTTCTCTGCTGAGCATTGTGGTTTGATGAGCCTTCAGATTTATGCATCTGTTACTCAATCTGGAGCCTTTGCATATCTCTCCAGTGCATGAAACAACATGCCACCACCTGTTTTTTTGCCTGATTATCTGGACATTTTGTACAAACATCCTGTGATTACTGAGGTGTAATCCTTTTTTATTGCAATTCATTCATTTTTATGTAACAAGTGACTGTAATATTGGTGGCGTTCAAAATGTTCCTTATGTTTGAGAAAAGATGGTGCGTAGAGATGTTTGGTACGAACTGAAATAAAAAAACAATCTTATAAAGAATAACTATAGTATAGAAACTTAAAAAATGTTACTGAAAGTTTTGGATATTTGCCTGCATCATACTTGCCATTAGCTTTAGGAGCAGGTAGGTTTACTGGTTTAGAGAAAAGACTTTGAGAGTGAACTTCTTTTGTATATTACGTGTCACTATTTAGAAAAGGACAGGCCATTTCCACCTGTGATGTGAAAGGCCAGCTGTGGTTAAGCTTGTCTTAAAAGACAGGATTATTGTTAAGGCAGATGAAACAGTTGGGCTCATTTAATCATGTTTAAAATAAAATCTGTAAATGCACTCAAAGAAGTCCTTTGATTTGGGACTTAAACTGGAGGCTGCTGGACTGAATGGCAACCCAAGGCATCCATCCACCACCGTGACCTCCATATTCTTTTCATTGTGCTATTTTAATACCACTGCTGTGTGTTTGTAGTTGTGCCTCCTCCATGTAATCCTTTGGTGGTGGGGAATTAAACTGCACACATTTGCATTTTACGACAATACCATTTCATGAGCAGGCTGAATGTACCAAACCACAGCTAAATATTAAACACACAAAAGCAGAATTTGTCAGAGAAGCCAGCTCGGGGTCTTTGTGTTGCAGAGTTATGGTGCAGCTCACAGGCTCCATGCGGAGCAGGAGAGAGAGGGAGGCAGAGCCGACAGTGGGCATTCATCCTCTAAACATCTACAGCCTTAATTAGAAGCCTAATTACACAGGGAAATGGGATGCTAGGGGAGAAAAGAGGGAGGGATGGAGGAGGCAAGAGAGGAGAGATGGTGAGGAGGTGGTGGTGGGGGATTCATGCTTCAGAATGGCAGTGCTCAAAAATAGACCCCCGCCCTCTAACTTCCCCACCACCACCTCACATCTCGTCATCTGCACCATGTGACCTGCCAGGGGACCAAAACACAGCAGCTGCACAGGCTGCTGAAGCGGCCCACACGCCTGAGTCAACCCCTCTTATGGGGCCCTCGCCCCTCAGGAGCCTCCTCTGTTCCCAGTTATACCTGCAAACTTAATTGCTGTTGAAAGTTCTCCATGTCTCTTAAGTCTGCTGAGATAGATGAAGTAGTTACTTATCGTCATGAATTCTGTACCATAACCAATTATTTCCCAGCAGCGGTCATTGCAGTGACAGTACTTCCAGTGACAGTACACAGCAACAGTACTTACAGCACCAGTACTTACAGCGACAAAACCTACAGTGATAGTACTTACAATACTTGTATCAGTACTTATAGCAATAGTATTTACTGTGACAGTACATACAGCGACGTTACTTAGAGAGACAGCACTTACATGGAACAACAATACTTACAACGACAGTACTTACAGCAAAAGTACATACAACAGCAATTCTTACAATGACAGTACTTACAGTGGCAGTGTTTATAGCGATAGTATTTACAGCGACGGTACTTAATGTGACAGTACGTAAAGCAGCCGTACTTACGAAGACAGCACTTAGAACGACATTACATACAACAATACTTACAGTGAAAGTACTTACAGCGACAGCACTTACAACAGTACTGACAGCGACGTTACTGATGGCAGTACTTACAGCGATAGTACATAAAAAGACAGCATTTACAGTGACAGTCTTAATAGCAATAGTATTTACAGCGACAGTACTTATAACAGTCCTTATAACGACAGTTTTTACTGCGAAAGTACTTCCAGCCGCAGTCTGCTTTCCTGTGTAATAAAATGAATTAAATTAAAAAGTGGGATAAAAGCTTAATGTGTACAACACACCAAGTTGGACCAATAAGTTATACTGAAGCAACTAGTCAAATATTCTTCTTTTTTTAATTTTAGTTTTTTAATGATTTTGTTTTAGTCTTGTGCCAAATGTCCATGTAAGTATTTATTATATTCAGTCATCTGCATCCATTTTTTTTTAGCCAAGCTTTATTTGATGTAAAGTCTTAGTCAAAAAAAGGTGTAATTATTTTAGTATGGTTTTGGTCAATGAAAAGTGTGATAATTTTTGTCTTTTTTCATCATCAGATTAAATGGAACATTTTGGTCAACCTAGTCAAGCCAAAACCAAACATTTTGTTATTTTAGGTAAACTTATTTCACTTAAGATTTTATCATATTATTATCTGATTAAAAAAACACAGTCTGCATCCCTCTGCATATAACCAAGACCTGAGACACCAGCTGACACAGACTGACACTGAAAAATTTGACTTATTATCCCAAGCAACTTGGCTGTAGGCTAATCAATATTTTTATTGTAACAGTGTATCAGATGATAATGGAAACAATGTAGAAATGTGAAAAGGTGGATGAACCTGCAGAGAATCATCACCTGAATCTTTCTTTTTCAGCGTATCTTCTCATATCTGAACAGTGTTCAAATTAAATTAAGTGAAAAAATGAACCTGAAACAATAAAAGTGATGGGGACAAAAATTGGATTTTGAAAAGCTAGAGGGACACGCCGTTATCCCAGCCCCAGTGGGATTTAAGTCCCTGCTATTACACTGTCCATCATCTGTTTCTTGGATGTGACATGTTTCTTATCAGACAGTATCCTCTCTCTCTCTTTCACTTACTCTTCCTCTCTTTAAAGCTGTCACCGCTGTAGCTTTCCATTTCTCTCACCTCCGTCTCACCTCTCAGTCCCTTTACTCTCCCTCACCTCTCAGCTGCACAGCAGAGCTTTTTTCCCAAAGCAGTCATCGCTTAATTATTGACATTAATGGAAGCCTTGGGTCTGGAGCCTTAAAAGCCTGACATATCTTCATCATTACTGTTTGTGGCTCAGTGTGTGTGTGTGTGTGTGTGTGTGCGTGCGTGCGTGCGTGCGTGCGTGCGTGCGTGCGTGCGTGCGTGCGTGCGTGCGTGCGTGTGTGTGTCTGTCCTTCTTAGGGTGCTGATGGTGCTGTCAGAAACAGCTCCTCACCTGTTGGTCATTCTTTTTGCTTCTGCTGATCTGAAACATTGATGAGAATGCTGCAGTGAGTCTGATAAAACTGAGAATATTGTGCCATTAGTACTTACTGTTGCCATCATATGCCAGCTGCCAGTGCTGTCAGTAAATAAGATGACCTAAATGTTAAGAATTTGTTCACATTTAATGCGCTGTGTTACTCTGAAGAAAGATCATTGATGGTCGAATGAGACTAAACTATTATCTATATCTCTCCAGAGTTACATACAGTAATTTTAAATGACCTAATCGAAGTGACTGACTTTTTTATCACTGGAATTGGAATTACTCTTTGGAAATAAAACAAGAGTAGACCAAAATACATTTTTTTTCTACAATTTTCTACAAACGACAACCTGTAGTGCACTGAAAATATGATAAAAAAAAACTGCAGTTTCAGAACAAAAGGTTTGTACATTTAAGTAAACAAAAGCTGCAACTAATGGGAATTATACCTGGCGATACATTCAGTTTAAATCCAATTTTGAGCTGATAAAATATGTTTTTTTTGTCTGTTTTGCTTTAAAGAGAATATGATAGAGATGGACTTAAGATATTTAACACACTAAAACTCACATACAGTACTCTGCCTATTCCAAAAATACAAACATACATTCCTCTCTTACCAAAAGTGGACCTGTATCATACACTGGCCAAGTGTGGACCTCTGTTTCTGGACTAAACATCAGAACAAACAAACAAACAAACAAACAAACAAACAAACAAACACACAAACACACACACACACACAATTTACATTAAGGTTCTTTCCCCATAATATTGCTGAAAATTTGCATTTTGATTATTTCTTTTAAGAAATTACCAAGAGGGGTCTTGCATACATAACATACTGTAGTGGAATTCATTTTTCACCTAATGAGCTCCTGACTTTACTTTAAGTGAATGACTTTCTTTGTTCCTTTCAAATTTTTATAATTTAACTTGAAAACGATCATTATTTAAATATTTCTTTGCAATACAAATATTATGAAAACAACCATGACCACTTTAGTTCCGAAAAAATAATGTTTCTCACACGCACCTATAGAAACTTCTGCCTCTGCCCTCTGGCTTACAGCATGCCAAGGAACGCCAAATATCCTCTGTATGGAAGCATAACAATGGAGGATTATTTTTTTTCCGGAAATGTGTTTCCATTTGAGTCTGATGAGGTGATGAATGATAACCCTCTCCCAGTGTTTGTGTGGTGCTCTGACAGCTGGAGCCACTGGTGCTCGGCTGAAAGCTTCAGTCTCTGTTGCAGGCACGCACGCACACACACATGCACGCACACATGCACGCACACACTGCTCCAAAACAAATTACTATTTTTTCAACACTTTTAAATGCTGTTATTGCCTGAGTAGAACTGCTCAGGCAGACTAACCGGTGATTCAGGATTACATTAGCGTTATTACTGTGCACCTGTGAGAAACATGTTTTTAGCTTTTAACATTTAACTAATGTAGTTAAAATGTTATTTTGGTCATTTCAGGTACCTTGTCATTTAGTCATTTAGGCAATCCTGACTCAGTTTATCCCGCTGGGTGTTTAAGAAGAAGGTTGTAGGTAGAAATATTGTCATTTGGTTCAGAGTGTTTTTTTGGTTAGCAGGATATTTCAAAATCTGGTGAACACATTTAAGTGAAATCTGGTGAGAAGTTTTGGGCCAAGGAGGAATTCATAAGCATCTGATACAGATTGTGCCTCTGGCATTTCTAAACCAATTTACTTTTGGCTCATAACAATGGCCTTATTAAGAGGACTGCACATTATGTTTCAAGATGGTGCACATTTATTGCCATAAAAGTTGCTCACCCCCCTGCATATGCCGAAAAAGTTTTTCTTTTCCATGTTGCTCTGCATATGCATGTTGGTGTATTTTTTCCTTGAGCCCACTGGCTTGTAGGGCTGTATTCAACCAGAGAAATCTTGGTCGACTGAAATTCTACCTGCTTTTCAAATAATCGATTTGCCACTGGGAGCAAAATATCTGCACCTCCATTCGGTAGCATTATGTGACCACCAAAGTGTTTTTCAGAAGCTTTATAATCCAGCCTTGAACTACTGTGTCTTTATGGAGGCTTAGTAAAATAAATCCATAGTGATGTATAGTCACATAGTCATATCATAGTCATATATCTGACACTGAATGTCTTGTATGAATATATCTGTAGTGTTTAAATTTTAGTTTAATGCTGTTCTTGTCACTGTCACCATCACAGTGAAGAGGGAGTGGAACAAACGCAGCAAACTTTCACAGAGGACAAATGCAAGTGCTCAACACCAACGATAGTCATGTCCAGGTGGGAAAAGAGACACCTTGGTGGACACACGGCCTTATCAAAATAACACCAATTATTGACCATTTTGAATTTGGTCGTACAAAACTATATTGATCAACCAATAGAATGGAACAGCCCTACTGGCTTGTACCATTTACTAGATATTGATGAAGATGTCATTCAGCTTTTCTATGCTCTGAGAGTTTTTAGCAATGTAAATCTTAGTTTTTAAAAATATCATAGTATAAAGAGTAATAAATCTGCATTTTGTAACATTCTGGGTGTCCTGCCAACAGTTTTACAGGTCTCTTTTCAGGTCTGGTTGCAGATTAATTGGTTGCATTTTTTATGGCTATGTCCTGTTTGGTATAAATTACCATACTCGTAAGCTTGTGAGTACCAGGTGTTTGCCCTGTCTGTTATGCATGTGTCCTCTGTCAGTGTTTCTCTTGTTAAATGTTGTAAACTAACATGGATGCTCTCTCTGTTATTCTGTAAAACAAATCTACCTATGAGTACAAATAAAGTCACCTACCTACCTACCTACACCTCCATGAGGCACCATGCAGTTAAATTGCAGTTTAATTTGTTGGCTTTTGTACCTCTAGTTGGCACTACAGCAACATGATCAATGTAATCACCGTGAATAAGTGGTTATGCGTCTGAAATGCATAGTTCCTTTTCATGCATAATTGAATTCAGATTAAACATCTCCAACCATTTTTTTCCACTAAAATAGCAGATTTTTAGGATTGTTCAGGTGGAGATTCTTCAAGGCTTGAAACTGGCTGACACTGATGCCATGCTCGTTGTTTTTGCTGCCTCTCTGTTACAGTTTTGACTTCAAAATGACTGTGCTGCCAGACAGGATTAGTGGGGTTTGAACGCCAGGGAAAAGCAGCGACGCCTCTAGTTTCCTGCAGTGATGATGTCACTGTCTGCCATGCATGGGGTGTCACCCTTTAGCAATATGATGTCACCTCTAACAACCACAAATGAGTGCATGTATGGACACAGGTGGCAGAGCTACTTCGAGGTGTACCTGTTATTAAACGCCTACAAAAATGCCTCCTGTGAGATTCAAGTCTGCAAAGCCGTTCATACTGATGGACCTGGAAATCACCGCAAGAAATATGGAAATGTGAAATGCCGGCTGAAGTGTGCTGCAGAGGCGTTAAAGTCTCGGTTATGGCAGCTGCTATACACTGGGAGGCAACTGATTTTGACCAGTAGTGCCAAACCTGTAGGGAAATCATTGAACTGATAACAAAGATGGACATAGATGCATGGCTGAAATGCAAATAACCATGCAAACAATTCAGCCCTCATACTGCGATTTGTCTTTTCATCCTCTTCTCTGCAAGTGCATTTATCTCTCTCCTCTCCCTTCCACTGCTCAGGAATTGGTACTATTCAGGAAGATGAGAGAGCAAAATGGAAAGTGTCAGTGAGAGCAAAATAAATGCATTGTGTGTAGCACTCAGCAAACATGAGGATTTGCTAATGTGCAGCCTCTGCAGCCTTTTCAGCCGGGTTGATTGGACCTGAGAGAGGCAGCTGCTGAAATTCTGCATGAGGATAGATGCCACTAAATGTCACCATAACATCTGAGGTGCTAAACAAGCCCTTTTACACCATCTGATGTGTTGTTACACCTCGGTTTAGATGGGTTTTCTGCTTCAGTTTTAATCCCGGCAGCAATTTTTATATTACCTGTCTTGGCTTGAGGAACGTTTTACAAATATAGAATCATGTTTGACCTGGTTTGCACGTTTAGGCATCCTGGCAACGGTTTTACACATTTCTTTTGTAATATTTTGTATTATTTTGTGAAAGCACCAATAGTCAACCTTACAGCATTTTCACAACATTGATATCGAGGCATTTGGTCAAAAATAATTGTTTTTCTCCCCATCATTCGGCCCTTCACTTTTATTTGACCAACACTTGAGCTTTTTAAAAAGAAATTGACTAAAAAAGAGGCAATTTTACTGCGTGTGGTTGTGGTTGTGACAGCGTAGGCCTACTTATGCTTTGCTGAGGTGGCTAACCTAAAACAATGACTCCTTTCCTGTCAGTGGTACAGAGGATGTGACATATGAGTCACATTTATATCACAGCAGCACATGTTTTCCAGGCAGATGAAAACGTAGTTATGTAATCTGTAACCGACTATACCAGGCTTATGTCCTATTTATGTCAATCTGAAAATAGAGCACATGGTGACAGGCTCCTTCTGACATTGATTTTAGTGTAGTTTGTGTAGCATAAGTCGTGTCATATTTTAATTATCATCATAAGATGTATTGGATTAAAAAAACATAAATAAGTATAATAAGTTGTTTATAAAGTACATATCAATGAAAAAGTTTAAACTGCTGCTCTTTAATGATAATAGTCTTGTGATGGCAGTGCAACAGAAATATTCATATGAGTGTGCAATATGTGTTTAACGATAAGGTGGTCAGTATATGAAGCACTGTATGCGTGGAGCATGCGTGTGGAGATGTCCTTATAAAGTGTCCTCACTGGTACACTGCTGCCTTGTGGGGCCAAACTAATTGGAGCATAGTTCAACAAATGGAAAGAAGGAGAAGAGAAACAGAGGGAGGGACACAGAGACAGAGCTCAGCAGGACAAAGAGATGATTTGACAGAGGTGGAAACTGAGGGGACAGAGTCTGTAACACAATACAGAGTGTGTGTGGCCTCAAGACAGAGAAGATAAAGGAGCATGAAGTGTGACAGACGGGTATGAGTATGAATGTGAATGAAAGTAGTGTTTTCAGATCTCAAATGGAATAAAATAATTAGAATAAAGACGGACACATGTTAATCTTCTTGCAACCAGGCAGTTTCTCAACCCAGTTTGAGTTATCAGAAGAGAAGCATCATTGTCACTCCTCACAGATTTCAACAAACCCACACTTCATCATGTGCACGTCTCTAAAGCACTCCGTTTTGACACTCTTGGAATGATAACTCAAGTCACTCAATCTGATTTTAATGCAAAGTGCCAGCTCCAACAGAGACTCTTTGTTTGTTTAACAGACCACTTTGAGTGTTTTCTAACTTTCAGCCCACATGGATAAACCTCGGTAACCCTGAACCGAGGCTGGAGGGCTTCACGATCAACACTATTGCTGCAAATCCAAATTCAGTCAAGCAGCTTGTCAAGGCTGAAGTATGGTCGTTCTGGACACGTTTGAGGATTAAATCATTAGCTGGAATAATGAGCGATGGTGAAAGGGATTAAGGTGAGGGTGCAGTTTGTGTTGACTGGTTTAAGAATGGCTCTGTTCATTCAAAAAGTGGCATTCAGGCAGGAATCTACATTGCTCATGGTTGTTTATGTTGTTTATGTGAATAACAGCAAACTTTTTTGTGTCAGATTCATCTGAGATTTGTTTTCTTCTTCATTGTTTTTGAAAACTTCTATTTCATTTTCAATTTTTGTTTTAAATTTTTTTGTTTCATATGATTTCCATGGTGGGTTTGCTCGTTTTAGTTTACCTTTTATTGATTAAATATTTTTTTCTATTTTTAGTTTAATTTTGATTATTTTCAGTATTACTTTTTGTATTTTTAGTATAATATGGGGGTATTTGTCAGGGGTAAGATTTAATACGTTCAGAATAGGTATTACAGTGCAAACACAACACTTTGTGAAGGCAGGTGACTCAGTTATGTAGAAATCCCAGTCTTGACAAACATATGCACTGATGCCTTCTCATTCCTCTGTTGTCAAATTTTACCAAATTGACAAAGACAAAAACTGAAGACATTTCCTTTTTTTCTGATCTCTAGTTTTTAGTTTTTATTTCAGTAAACTAAAATGTTTTTTCACAACTCTTTAATTTTTTAAGCATAGTTTGAGTTAACTATAATAACCTCTCTGTGTCAGAAAATCACTCCCTATTTATTATGCAATAGAGTGCACTTAATTTCCTGTTCTTTATTTTTTGAGGGTCCCAATTCTCATATATATCATTCTCTGAATTCCACAAAGGCACAAAAAAAGTAATGTCCTTGACATTTACGCTTCTGTCTGCAAACAATCCCACAATGCAATGCGCCTCATTTCTCAAATTACCACAGCATGTATCGATACTTGTCAGGGTTGAGGTGATTAATGGGTGTCTTGAATTTCAATTACTGCTCACTATTGAATAAACTATCGAGTGTTTGTTAAACTGGGAGTAATGGATAAATGAGTGTGGGAGTTACAGTGTGTTCTGATAGATGGAGAAATTCACACTGCAACACTGAGTGCGTCTTTGTGTTGAAGTAATAACCATTTGAGGAGTCATGTGGTGGCCTGCAGCTGCTTGGATTTGATGACAACATCTCTAGAGTGTAATTCACAGTTTTAAAAAGGGGGTTGTTTAGAGTTGGCTTAATTGAATAACAATTTTGCCATTGTTGACTTCAGTTGCTGCTAGTGCATGTAGTGGATTCTATTCAAGGGTGAGGCTGAGAGCACATTGCAGCATAGTGACGTCCTATGGCGCATGTTATTTGACAGCCATAGGCCTTACTGCGGGAAGTCATGCAGCAAATAGCAATATCAAGTGAATATGGAGTGCTGCCCTGGTTTCTGGACTCTTTTAGGTGTTAATTCAATGACATTTTCCCTAAATGAAGAGCCAGTCTCTACAGCTTTATTATAATATTGTCCTTCTAATGAGTCATTAAGGTTCAGGTATTTGTATCTCAGTTAGTCTCTCTGTATTCATTGGAATAGTTACAAGATCACAGAAGAAAATATACAGTTAGAGGAGGTGTAGTTAAACAAGGCAGTGAGCTTACAGAAAAAGGAGCATCATCCATCATCCATCGGCCATCAGTGCTATAAAAGAGTACAAATGTGAGGCTTTGCAGCACATTCACTTGTGACATAACACATCTGGATTTGGATCAGAACAGCTAAAATAGACAATGTCAGTAATATCCAAAAACTCTAATAAAAGCATGTCATACATTTTCTGCAGGTGCAGCAGCTCATCTGTGTTAAGAAATGCTTTTAAGAAATTTTCAGATGCACTAAAAAAACTGGACAATAATGTAGCCATCATGTTGTAGTAATAGTGGTGTCTTTTGAATGCAAGTTAGGTTTTCAAAAGCTCTGCAGTCCAGCCTAACCAAATAAGATCAAAAAGCTCACCTGTCTTGTCCTAACACAGTGCACCTTTGAAATATGATTAGACTTGGACATGCACCATCCACTGTACTACAGAAAGAGCCTTCTGTGCAAAGCAGCTGCACTTTGTCAGTGATATTTCAGTACTGATGGGGAAAGAATCTAATTAAAATAGGTAAAAGGACATTTTCTTATCAGGGTTTTCTTTGATATCAGGAACAAAGGCCAAAGATAAATTATGTGTGTGTGTGTGTGTGTGTGTGTGTGTGTTAGTGTGTGTGTGTGTGTTTGTTTTAAGACCAGCCAGAAAAAAGTGCCGCACATTGAAATCTTTATATTTCATATCTAGACCAGTTTTTTTTAGAAATAGTGGAAAAGAATAGTGTTTAGAAACATTAAACTTAAATTAGGGGCTGCATTAAAATACACAACTGTAAGTTACTGTTGTGCAGCTGAAAAAAATGCCTAAATGTGTTAATTTATAGTCACTGGAGATAACATATCATAGGCTAGCAATATATAGACACTAGGTTTGGGACTCATTAGCTGGTTTTCATTTGTATCTGAATATAGTTCACTAAGATTTAACAATCTCTCAACAAATGTTCAGCTGATATCAGATTTTTGATTTTCATTTTCTCCAGTGAAATGATCTAACTTATCGCGTAATATCTATTTCATATGTCCTTGGAGTTTCATTTTAAGATAATTAATCTATAGTTATGCCTTGGGTCCTCTTGTATTTCAAGCAACTGGCTTATGAAAAGTAACGTACCTAAGTTTTCATATCTTTAATGTGTCAGATGTGAACAAAAGGACATTAAAGGTCTCACTTTAGTGTCATGCCTAGTTTCTTTTCTGCTCTCCATCTGCTTCATATCTCTGTATATGCCTCTATATAACGTCATCCCTCTGTAAACATTACAGTATTGAACATAACAGCAGCATCATGCCAGGTTTGCTCTTGTCTGCGACATGCACAGTAGCATTGTTCAGTGTAATGGTCCATCTTTGGGGTGTAGTTTTATTTCAGTAAATGAGCTCTCCCATTCGCCTCAGAGCCTCGCTGCAATGCCTCTGCACGCATCTTCTCTGCGAGTGGCCTCCGAGCCTACTATTTCTTTCCTTCCTCTTCTGCAGCTCTTAGGGCCGAGGCTTACCTCAACTGAACTGTGGCTGGTGCATCTTAAAGAGTGCTTTAACACTGTACGTATATTGCATGGCTTCATCTTTGAATACATTGAAAGTGACTTTTTCTCCAAAGAACTTCTAGTATCTAACAGTTTACCTTCATTTTTCGTACTCCCGCCATACCTCAACATCTGAGCTCTATTCACCACCATATCTGTATTCACCCTGTCTTTTCTTCTTCTTGTATTGCTCTGGCTGTCTTGCCCTCGATCCAGCTCTACAGTGAGAGTGTAGGCGTACTGTACAGCTGATAATAAATGCACAAGACCCTTTTCTCCAGCCGGAGTTCAGTGAGTCACCAAAGGGCTGCAAGCGAGAAAGATGTGTGTGACCCTTTAGCAGTGCTCTGTGTGAAGTGATGTCTGCAGGCATGTGAGGGGGGGAGAAGAGACCTCTAAGTGACTGGCATGTACAGACTTTGATGCAAATGTACACACACACACACACGCACACACACATGCACACACACAGAGAGACCAGCTACATATAATATGTACTAAATCATCCAGGGAGCAGGGAGCGGCTGTTGTTGCCTTTTTAATGGTCTCTCATACTGAAGCGCAGCATGTCTGGGTGCTGGTGAGTCACAAGCACAGGTTATTACCACTTAAATCTCAGTGTGTGCTGCAGTGTGCAGATGCGGGGGAATGCTTTCATGTGTGTGAATGTCACGATTTAAATGTGTGAAGTTTCCAGATGAGAAATCCCACATTTTTCATGGTTGTTTATGACCTGGCCCTCTCAAAGCTGCACATTCTGATATATAATTTATTCGTTCATGTGACAGCAGATCTTTTACCTGCTGACCATTGTCTTTACAGGTGTGTGTTATGTCAGGTACATGAAGATGCATGTTGTTGTAGGTCACTGTTTGGCCCTTCAGTTCATTAATGCATTGAATATATAGCAAGGGTCAAGAAACATGGAAAACATGCAAAAAATGTGTTCATTTTTTAAGTCATTCGTAAATATCGTTACCACATAACGATTGGATGAAAGAAACACACCATATGTTGCCCTGTCGATGTCTTATCTTTGGTTTACTGAAACATATCAGCATGGTGTTATGAGTGATATCCTATCCATATAGTCCTTTGTGATGTCAGCGGCTGTGCAAAGATTACTTACTGTCTTAAACATATCTCATGTTTAAAAAAGGGATATTTTTGCTGTCTTCAACTTCCGCTCTACTTTCTTGTCCCCTCTTTTTTCTTTCTTTTTTTTTTTTTTTTATAAGTTCAGACTTCAGCAGTTGTGTAATGCTCTGTCATGCTGAGCAGAATTCAGAAAGTCTTACTCAGCAGACATATTGGATTTTGCCAAAGGCTTAAAATGCCAACAGGCTGACTTGGATTTTTTTTTCTAAGGGTGCAGGAAGGAGATCCCACTTTAATTTCAGCAAGTCATTCAGTCTTCTGCATAACATGGTTTCAACCAGGCTTTAGGGAGAATCCAGCATGCTTCTGTAGCTTTCCAATAATCTCCCCAACACAAATTGAACATCTCATTTGAATATTCATGACTGGGGAAACAGAGAGGCCTTTGGTCTTGCCAGCATCTTTTTGCAATATATCAAGTTAAACACTTGGTAGAAGTGCCTTGTTGCAAGAACATAATTTGTTTTCTGCTGGTTTATATACAACAGAGTTTTATCGCTTAGGTTCCAAGGCATTGTAAACATTTAGATTAATTTCAGATGTGGCAGGAAACAAACTATGTTGCGAGTTTGTGTTTTTTATGTTCTCTTTCATAAGGTCCCATCGGCAGCGGCTCTAAAGGCAACCAACTACAGCTGCACGATATGAGGAAAATGGGGTATGCGATAAGGCTGATGAATATAGCGCGAACAATAAAACTTGCAATAAATAACAAGATATTAAACTTAATTCAGTTCTTGAGTCAGACTTGCTCAGTGCCTGTGTCACATTGTCTCTCCCTTATCCAAAATATTGCCAGATGACGGACATGCTGCCAACTGATCATTTATCTTTTGTTATATGTCCAAAATATACATGTAAAAAGATAGTATTGGAGTACTTTCATATTAAAATCCTTGTTTTATCTCTTTCTGCAAACAAGGCAAAATGGTTTCAAATATTTGATGACTCATCCTGCACTCAGGGGTGATTTTGCAGGTCCATGGACACAGCGCAGGCAAACTCCTCTTCATGGGTTGTCTCTCAGCAGCAGTTTGAGTTGCAATGTAGATAGTTGATCAGTTGATCTAGTCAGAGCTGATCAGATCAAGATTCTAATCGTTAGTCAAAGACCCCTCAGTCGCTACTCTTTCGCAGAGGCTGCAGCAGATACGATGCAGCAGCACAGAGGAAGAGGGACTCTGCACTGTAAGGGTAATATTATTTTCTCTCTTCTGCTTAGAAGTCGTGAACTTACAGCCCACAGCAACTTAATTTGACACAGTCTCTGACTTTGGTGTGATATATGCTGTCTGCAGAAAATATTGTTGTGCATTTGCGATCTGTTGTTTTAATATATCACATGGATGCCACTGTTACGATGAACATCCAGCTGAGCCCTGTTCAAACTGTAAAACTCTACATGGAAAAGCAAAATGAATTTTTAAGTATTTGTATTTAGCTGCTGAATCTGATTCGATGGACATAATTTGGGTACAGCCCTACTATTTTCACCAGGAGCTACAAATTACATTCAGCTACAAAATCAGCCTGAAAAGCAGGAAATCAGTGCATTTGTTGCTATTAAAACAACCATCTCATTTTTGTAAACTGGCAGGTTTTCATAACGTTGCAAATCCACAACTCATCTCGCCGCGAATCTTTGTTTTGAACTGGGCTTGACTAAACATTTTCACAGCCTATGAAGACTTTGTTAATAATGTAATTTATGAATAAAATTAGTGCTCCTTCTCATCACATCTTCAAACTCTGTGACATTGTCACTCACTGTCATTATCACCCCCACTATGCTCACACTGATATTATATGCACGTTTGCGATCATCTTCTGCTGACTGCCGGAAACACACACACACAGCTGTACCATCAGTACCATTTTTGACAGTTCGATAAAAACAGCCTCTTTACCTGCACCTTGAAGAGCACCAGATCTCAGCACATCCTTTCAAAAGACGTGCCATTTGAGTGACAAAATGAATGTCTTATGCGAACCCAAATATCTGGAATGAGTCGTGGCACCTTGTGCAACTCCTGTGCACCGCTGATCTGTGCACCGCTGATAGCAAAGTGTGGTGCAGAGAAAAATGAGGAAGCTTTGCCTCTGTGGAGAATATGTGATGACTTTGACCTTTTGAAGTAGTTGAAGTCAGCAGCCTTAAGAATACTTAGAGTTTATTAACACTATTAAAGTTGAGGAGGGATCGCACAGAGACTTATTTCTCAATAGCATTATTAAAGATAATTTTTCAACAATTGCCCCTAATCAAGGAGATGCCTGCAATTGCTGCGGCTCAGTGAAAAGCAACTGGAAAATTGCGCAAGCAAAGGGGTGTAAGAGGAAATGAGTTCAGCCTCTCCACTGGCTGTTCTCCCAAAATGAGCAGGTAGCTGGGTGTCAGACTCAATTTACAGCTTTGGTCAATTTTCCAGTAGCAATGGGCTCTGTCCAAGGTATTCAGTATGATGTCTGGTGTTACTTGAAACTGGTAAACAGTTGTTGTGTGTAGCTAAAGTGTTTTCAGCTGTATTTTTCATTGAATCACACATTCAGTGGAAACTGTGTTGAGTTTGGTTGATCGGCCTAAGTCATCTTAATGTCAACCTCTTAAGTTTTGAATTGCACAATAAAAGTTTTGGCCTGAGCCTCAATGACCATGGACGCCAATCCCCTTCTCTCTCACTTTCTCTCTGTTTCTCTCGCAGTCTCACTCTCTCCGCTCTTCTCTCTCTCTCTCTGTGTTATGCTGGGAGGCCCAGCAGTCACAGCCAGCTGTTCCACTTCAGAGACAATTAAAACAAGCTGTTCTCTGCTACCGCTGTTGCTGTTATTTCAGTAACATATCTGTTTTATCCTGAAGCACCCAACCAAAACAGCCCCACGATCCACTTCCCGGGTCAGTTTATCACTGATATCAGTTCTTCTCTTAATACTAAATTAACCAATTTGCACTTTAACCCAACTCAAACTAAAAAGATTCTTCCTTTAAAGTAGTTCTTGACATCTCTATCGGCTTTTTTTTCTCCTCTTCTCTCCCTGTTTTGTTTCTAACCATCCATAACTACTTGTCCTGTGTTTGTTTTAGAACGCAGCTTTGGTGCAGCCCGGAGGGGTTACTGAAAGATCACAGTGTGACTCAAACTAACACTGAATGAAGAGCTTAAGTGTGAAAGATGTGACAAACTTCAGTACCGAAAAAGGGGCTTTGCTGTCAAAGCATTACTCTCACCTCAATGTCTCATAGCCAGACCTATCTCCACAGCACTGTGGCAGCGCTAGAGACAGGTCAGGAAGCACCCATTATCTTTCTGCTATTCTGGGAAAAATGTTCTGGCAATTTTGTATTTCTTTTAACCAATCACAGTGAGTGGCACTAACCCAAGGATGCAGTGATGGTGCCCTGCTATACAGACTCATGGGGGCACTTTGATTTGGTGGAACGTTTGCATGTGGGGAGGTGAGCACTGTCATTAAAATGGCATTGGAAAAGAAAGCGCCACAAAAACAGTGACAGTTGTATGTTGACTGAGTGATTCAACTTCTAGTGATAAAAAAGTCAAACATAGTTTATAACTCATTTCTGTAGAGGTGAAGCATGACTCTACTTCAGCTCTACAGGAGCTCACTGGCACCATTAAAACAACTGATGATTTGCTAGCTGTATGTGTATTTCTTGTTGTCAGAAAGTGCTTTAGTGCTATCTATTGGTGGTATCTATGCCATCATTAAGAATACAAGTATTAGGGCAGCAACGTTTACAACGTGAGAAACGGAAGTATCTGTTTTCAGATGTAAAGGGAGTATAAATGAGATGTTGCAGCTCTGACTCAGAAAACGGACTGAAAGAGTCCTGTGGGATGGAGTCTAGGCTTTTCCGAGGTGCGTTCACTGGTTATTT
The DNA here is from genome assembly GCF_008729295.1 of Plectropomus leopardus. Classification (NCBI taxonomy): domain Eukaryota; kingdom Metazoa; phylum Chordata; class Actinopteri; order Perciformes; family Serranidae; genus Plectropomus; species Plectropomus leopardus. The sequence continues at coordinate 9,264,095 of NC_056466.1, forward strand.
TATTTGTTGTAGATCTTTATAGCAATTCACTAAAAGAACAAAACAGACATGCCTTATCAAACAGTCCAAATCTATGTCAAAACTCACCATTTTTAGCATGTAAGTTGTTAGCTTGGAGGTTGTTTGAAAGGTTTGAGGTTTGAAAACATTAACAGATAGCAGAAGGGGAAGAGAATGGCGGCCAGTGGCAGGTTTGTTGCCACAGTCCACATCTGTGAGTCAGACTACTCTTAACTTAAGACATGAAAGATGTTTTACCCTGAATGTCACTGTATGCAGTCCACAGGACTTTGCTCCAGGTCATTAATTAATAGTACTCATATTTGTACATGCGATCAATATGGGTCATTTCCTGATGGTCATTTCTGCATCATAAAGGAAAAGTTTCTGACCATTGCAGTGCTAAAGCAGGATGAATGCAGTATTTTGCTAACAGTGTGGTACCTAGCGGAGCCTGGCGAGGTGTCAGCTGGCCACTGTGCTAATCACCGCCTGCTCCCATCACTCTGATCTCTCTCACTTGTGCCTGTATTTCTTCTTATTATGTTCCCTCCATCATCTTCTGAAAGCCTGGTGACAGAGTGGGGAAATGGAAATAAAAATAGTATATCAAGTTGATGGAGAATGTGGAGGAGAAGCCAAATACAAATGGCAGGGAGTGCAGCTCGGGAGGGGAGAGAAGGCTGGAAAGCAAGAAAATGTTACCTCTGATCAGAAATCAAATTCACCCCTGTGAGAAGTTTTATCTTTGCATTGTAAGTCCTTTAACCAGAACTGAATCACAGGGTGAGTCAGTGTTTCCCAGCAGTCCAGATGCGATACAAAAACTTTCTTTGACTATGAAAACAAATGTTATTGAGTAATTCTTTGGTTTATCAATGAAGTGCCACACTGCAGACTGAAGTCTCTTCTGTCATTGACAAAAAGAGTGACAGCTGACTCATATGAATGAGAATGATGAAATTAACTAATAATGATCTTTTTGGCTTTCTTTTGCATTTATAGGGCTGGTACTCTTTTATTTTTATTTTTTTTGCTGCAGTCCAATGTAAACAGGTGGCTCTTTTCTTCCTTTTCGTGCAGTTTCAGCAGCACCTTTACTTATAAACCGTGCTAATCACATTACAGTGACACCACATCGGCGTACTGTTGCAAGCACAGTTAAAATGAGAGAAGAAAGTGCAACACTTGTTAGAATAGTCAGAGTTTTGTCAAGAGTGAAAGTTTAAGAAAGCAGCCACCCTGTTATTCTTAATGCATGCAAAACCCTGTTAACTAACATCAAGGTCTTTCTCTAGTCTTTACCAAAATGCTTTTGTTGCCTGAAAGCACAAGCATGAATCTTAACATGAAGCCAGAGATCTGGTGCCGCATTCCTGCGTTTTCTGTGTCCACCATCCACTCCAACCACCAACCGCCTCCCTGCCACACATAATTGTAGTGTTTCATTAGAAACCTTGTATCTGAGCATAAACCAGGCAGCATTTATTTTGTCACCACAACATAATTATGAAATCAATTTAGCAATATACAAACATCATTTCTGGGAGACAGGGTTGCCAGAGAACTGTTGACCATTTCCTCGTTATCCTTTTGACCCTCCTTTAACGCCTCTCTGGTGGTTGTAAATTTTTATGCTCTGCGGTTGATTTTGGGTGCTTTAGTTGTTTTCCACTATAAAAACAACAAAAAAAACCTCCAACAGATTTTTCTTTTGCGTGTCTCTCTCCGTCTCTCATTTTCCGCTCAGCCAGAGTTTTGGCTAATGGAAATGCTGTGGAACCAAAAAGTCACATTACACTGCGTCTGATGCCAAATATAATGCACAGATGCTACTGTAAAATGTGCTGCTGTTGCTCTGTCTGGTGCGATCCAGAGTGATGTCACCACAGTTTATGCAGAAACATTTACCTTAAAAACTGAAGGCCTTGACACTGTTGAATGGATTCTTGGTAATATAAAGCCAATATAATGCATGATTAATGATTCAGAAAATCTTACTCATCTGTGTGTCAGAGTTCAAATTTCTTCTCTTTGTGATGATATGAGGCTACAATAAGCCAAATTTAAACATCTGGGTGGTGTTTCCAGATGCTTAAGAGTTTTGGGTGTTGAGTCTTGCAGATTAGGTGTTGAAACATGTGTTCTGACTTGGCATGTGTCTTCCTACTTCCAAAAATCCAAAACATAACTATTAATAGAGACACAAAAAAGCTTGCTCCTGGTGGATAGCAACTTCTACACATTTTTTTCCCCATCACAAATCAGACATTAGTGTGTTGTTTGCTCTGCTGTTATTAAAGATGTCTCTTTAAATAACTGAACACAACACCTTTCATTATAATAATGTGCAACAGACTCAAAGCCTGAGGTTCCACAAATGCAGAGCCTTTATTTGTCCCAGAGGGGCAACTGGTTTTGCTGCAGTAGCAGTAAAAAAAACAACAAGGGCTGGACAAACAAGATAAAAACCGCACATACATAACCACACATAATAAAAACACATTAATAATTGATTGCTTTGGCTTGCAGTTGCTGTATTTGCTCTGTTTTCATTCTCTCAAGAGAAACCTGAAGTCAGATGTAAAGAGGCGTGCTGCTGCACATGAGAGAAACACACATACAAATGCACACAGGCTTCGACATGCATGTCACCTTTGGGTTTGTGTGTGTTTTTTTGTGCATGTCAAAAAATGTAGCGTCTCCACTGTCAATGTGTTCTTGGAGTCCTCGCACAGATAATATATGTACACAACATATGCGCAACAGCTTCACAAGAGCGCAGATGTGCTGCTGACTGACAAAAACTTGAGGCAGAATGCAGTTTTTTTTCAGAGAGTCTGCAGGTCCTTAAAAGTCTGAAAATGTCTTAAATTTAATTTTATAAATATCAGAACCTAAAAGTAATTCAGTAGTCTTAAGTTTATATTTGTGAGGTCTTAAAAGCCACAAAATCTTTTTAATCTTATTTAATTTATCCATCTTCTAATTTATTTGTCAAAATTAGTCAAGATTCTTTGTGTGAATGTCCACATTTCTGATATGAAAAATTTCTAATAACCATATTCTTGCATAAAACTTACCTCTGCACAGGACTAAGTATATACTACCTCACCAACTTAACATGTACAAAAATCCAGCATAAGTTAAGGTATTTGTCTATTAAATACATTAACAAGCATTGTGTTTTGTGTCTCCATCTGCTGGTGGGCCGTCACGATAAGAGTATGCATAATATGATATTAATTCCACTACAGAAGAGACCTGATGATCACTAAAAATAAAGTGGAGAAAAAAGTAGATTTGTCAATATCAGCATTGGTTATTGTCTAAAAATACAATATCATGCATCCCTACTGGTAACATTCCTGTACAATCAGTGTGCTGTTTGTATTTGCAGTTCAAAAACATGAACTGATTGGTGAGTTCTCTGTTGGGAAATGATCTCGCTGACTACATCAAACCAATTTCCGAGGAATCTTCCATTTTAGCTTTTCTAGGCATCAATAATTTAAGACAATCAAAATCTCCAGAATGTCTTATCAGATTTTTTAAAATGACACTTAGGCTCAAACTTAGATGCAGATAGACTGTTCAAGGGGAAGAAAAAAAAACAATAATCGTGAAAGAGAGGAGTCTGATACACAGTCTGCATCTCAGGAAGTCACTGGAAAATGCACAGTGATATTCCATATGCATGTCATGTGTCAGGCTGTTTCAAATAACCTGCGTATGTGTGTGTTCATTGCTACACTCAGTCGCCTGACTCTGTGGTGGAGGGGAAATGAGGACTCTGCTTTCTTTCGTTGACCATAGTGAGAAACTGTCAGCCGGCCAAACAGACAGACAAACAGTCGGACTGGATGAAAGACAGGCAGGAAGAGACATTGAGTCGACGACCAGGAAGACAGTGAGAACCTGTAGTCAGACAGACAGACAGATAAACAGGCCGACAGACGACCAGACGGCCAAGTGGAAACACGCTGGTGGTCTCAGCCAGTGCCGCCAAATGACCGTGTAACTCAGACGGAAAATAAGGAGGGGGAGGAAAAAGAGAAACATTGCCACAGCCGTCCACGAACTCTTGCACCCCCTCACTCTCTCTTGGCTTCCCTCTCAGTTACCCTCTCCTTTACCTTCTGATTTTATTTTTTTTTCATATCCCTTCTGCTCCTGAGTTGAGCCTTTTTTGTCTCACTTGTCTCTTGCCACCTCTTCATTGTTGTGACCTGTATAGCCTTAATCTCCACCCTTTCACTACTCTCTCACATTTACTCTATCCTCTCAGTCCTACTCTCTCCCTCTTTCTGTTAGTCTTTTTCCCTCCCACCTGTCTGGACTGGCGGCCAGGCAGACAGAGGCAGCTCCGTAGCAAGTGAGGCGTGATCGTGCGATAATGAGGCTCGGTGAACAGGAGAGGGAGAGCTGGCTACAGCCACAGTCCATATATTCTTATAACTGACGGCACCCAGGGCTGCGATGCAACCTCCGTACCCTGCCAGGTTATTTTTGGCCACTGTACTGCCTCCTCATTAGCGGCCATATTAGTGTAGCTAATAGAATGTGGAGCATAATGATGGACCTCAGACAAAGTAATTTTTTTTGCTGTTGTGACGCTGAACCTGATTACCGGTGCGACCCTGCACCCCTGCATGGTGACCGCAGTGTGTACCAGAAAGGTGTGATTTTGAAATACAACCTATGAGGTTCCAGATACACTTGCGAGCTGTGTAGATATGAAATAAAGACATCAGAGCTGACTGACACAAAATGACCCTTTGCAGCTGTAATTTTGAGCCGAGGCAAAGCTATTATTAGTGTTTGATTGACCGTGGAATGTGCATCAGTTCTGCAGCAATTTGGACTCTGCGGCTGAATATGTCAAGTGCTGCACCCAGCCTTGCTTCCTCTGTGTTTGGCATGACGGCACACTTGTTTAGGTGGTAAATTGAGTGATGTGCGTGTGACTGTGTGTGTCTGTGCAGTTGGGTAGATCTCACTAACTAGATGTGGCCTCACACACACACACATCTGCGGACACACACACACACACACACACACACACACACACACACACACACACACACACACACACACCAATTTCCCGCCAAATGGAGTGGTTTGGATGACATGCAAATCACGCCATAACTTCTCCCTTGTGGAAAAAGAGTGCTGCTCTTGCTGGCAGACACTAGCCCCCTTTCTCTCTCTCCTTCTCTCACATACGCTGGGACGGAAATTCTTCAACTTCCAGTCTGCCCTGCACACTTTGTGCTCACAGATCAGGCCTGCTCCCTTTTACTGCCACTGGAAACACAGTGAGCCTCCCTCAGCGGCTCCAGTCATCTGGCCAAAGCATCCTCTCTTCCTACACAGTAGCCGTTCTGTGACATTTCACTTCCAATGTTTTTCTTTTTTTTTTCCCCATCCTGAGGTCATCACTCCAATTTGAACTCTGCTACAAAGCATACTGTTTGTTTAGCCTTTAATCTAAAAAAAGGGTGTAGAAGGAGCATGATGAGGTCACTCAGGAACAGACAGACATGCAGAGCCAAACAGCCGATTAAAGCCAGACTAAATGTAATGAAGTGTAGAAAGACTGAGAGGAAGACCCCCAGACAGAAACTCAGAGGTCCAAGAACACACCCTTGGGGGACACCTGATGGGAAGTAGGTGGGTCTGGGCTGCTATTAGGTTGTAGTCTAATAGCTCTTCTGAGTGTGGGACCAGTTTGGCCGTTCCTGGTTACAGGGGGCCCCACAGGGAAATTGGCCTCATTTCCTTAGCTCCTTCCTCCTCCATCATAGACACCAGGGTGCGTTGCTGTAATGCTATTTACAGTCCAGTCTTTAGCTGGAGTAGCCCGGAAACAAAGGAGCGGCTGGATTAATTTGCGACAAAATGGAGTGAAAATGAATAATGAGGACATCATTGTGTTGTCATTTGTTCTAAAATTAAAGCCGGCTAATGTTATCTCGTCTTACTTATACACCACATGTGACCTTTTAATCGTCCTACAGTTTACCCAGACACACATCAGGGTGTCATCCTTCTGTGCGTGTAGTTAAACCAAAGACTGTATAAAAATAATGGATGTAGCCACAGTGGAATCCAGTTTCAAAACCTTGAGTTTAGCATGTCGCCATCTTTGTTTTTGGAGCCAAAAATGACCATATTTGGAGGACAGGGTGGAGCTGTGGAGAAGCGATGGATGGATTTTAACAGCTGTCACTTAAAGCTGCCACACCCTTATGCTTAATTCTAAGCATTATTAACATTAAAATGGGTGAGCTTTATAAAAATTCACCTCCAGTTTAGTTTTCACTAACAAGGAAATTAGTTACAGGGACCCAAAAAGGTTTTGTACCAGGCTTTAAACTTGTTTATTTATGCTGTAAAGTTGGGCATTTTAACATGAGAGTCTATGGGAATTTACTCCATTTTTGAATCCAGCCTCAAGTGGCCATTTGAGGAACTGCAGTTTTTGGCACTTTGTGTTGGCTTCGTGTTTACAGAGGTTGCAAATTGAGTCAGTGTTGTTGCTTGGTTCCAGACTTAACCCACTCCCATGAGATGACTGATTGACATGAAACAGCAAATTCCAAGTTAAAATAAAAAATCGTCCAATGAGTGCTGCCGCGTGACTATAACACTTATGTCAAGCACTGCACAAGAACCAAATACAATTAATAACAACAATGGTGACTGCTATAGAGGAGATAGACACTGCTATTAAGGCTATTTAAAACAGCATGTTTCCTCAATATTGCCTGATATGGTAATTTGTTTTACTTTGCTCCACTTAGCTCTTAAAAATTCTGCAAAACAACTGCATGAACATGCCTATGCATCAGTGTGGATTATGTTACAAAACGTTAGATTCAGTGGGATATGTTGGCTCTTCCACCAAGGAAATCAGTTAGAGTAGATGCATTGTCAGACTAAAGATGGACATGGAGCATAAGGAGTTGTCAGTTCTGTCTGATTTCAGGCAGTTGCCATTGGGAAATATTATTAATAATTTTCTCCACATGGATTTAAATTGTTTGAACAGCAGACTTTCCTAAAAAAGAGACACTGTATACCGCTGATTGCACAGATTGTGTGAAATTGGAGAAATCTCCTTATGTTCCAGAAAACTCCACATGCTTGAACATAGAAAAGAGACAAGCCATGAGCCCTGTGGGACGACTTAGCGCTCCTCAGTGTTTGAAGCTGTTAAAAATGGACAGACATGACAGATGGATCTCAGCCCCCTGAGTCACTATGTGGTGTTTCCTCCCTTCTCATGACTCACCAACCATTTACAGGTCTGGCTTGGATTTGACACAAAGTAAAACTCTTTATTTTTTTTGTGGTGCTGTTTGTTGGGTTTCCAATAAATATCCAGAATTTTTCTCTCCGTTTACTAATTGACACACTTACATGGTCCTCAGGCTGTTGTTGTTGCCAATAAGGCATGGCTGATAGTGATGGATTGGATCAACTCCTTACACAAGAGCTGAGATGCCTTGCCATGTAAGGATACGGCAGTTTACAGTCTATCAATAACTCATTACTGACAAGACCTTGAGGTGAGTGATCTGAGGGCTTCTACAGGGTATCAAGTCAGGTAGAGTTGGGTTACTGATAGCATTCCCTTCTGTCATTCCCAGCATTATTCAGTCTTTGTAGTTGTGGCTTGTGGCTATAGTTAAGCAGATGTAGCTAATGAAAATCATTTTAAAAAAGCTTGGAACCCTACAATTTCTACTATTTTTAAACAGAATTGTAAAGAAATTACGACAACCCTGCTTTCACACCAAGAACAAGAAGTTGTTTTCAACAAATGTTAAAGCAGTGTTCTTCTAAACAGCTGCATAAACCATGTAGTGCACATTACCCTTGCCTCTCACAGGTTTTGGGCTAAAGTTCAACCAAACTGACCCCGAAATATGCTGACCTCCACCCCCTGTGTCCAGTGGTATTTTGGCATTTACAGGAGGCAAAAGTTTGCATGGTGCTAAATTCACTGTAAGAATGGAGGAGACTTACTGACATGATGTAACCTCACTCTCCGATCCTTCCAGGACTGAGGTAAAAATTCTGAAGCATTTCTTAAAATTCAGATGTGGTGTCCGGCAGGTGGGTTTGCTATTTTATTGGATTGGTTTCTAGACTGTATAATAAAGAAGAACAACATGACAGCTCCCCCAAAGTAAAGCCAAAACACCTCAAAAGATGGTTTCTGTCATTTTAAGCAATTGTTATCACATTGGTTTATATTAAAGTATTGCTTTCTCTGCTAAGTTTTGTTTTAATCAGTTATTTGATGCTCTAAAAAGGAGATGTGATATAATTATTGACAAGTGTGCCAATCAAGTGCTTGTGATCAATGGCATTGATGGTGATTGGTTGGACGGCAGGAGCTCCATTCCGGGGAGATCGCTACTGCCCATACTCTGGCTCCAAATGATGCCACCAGTGAAAGATAGCAGTGGTCGTATCTGGGATAATGGGCTTCATTTTTGTAAAGTGAGAAGAAGTGGCGACGTGTTGTCCATCTTTATAATACGGTCATGGGTTGGTTTACAGAAAGCTTTACATTGTGCAAACTTAAGCAGGATATATACTTGCTTTTGACAACATGTTGAGGTTGCATGATGGTGGCCTATCCTCCATCCATTTGGGGCATTGGTTGTGCACATCCTCAGAAATTAATGCAGCGAGTCTGCAAGAGGTGCTGGCAGAATAAGAGAAACAGACTGGTAATTGTCACGATGTGCTTGATACATACCATTTACGATTCGCCGTTGCTTTTTCTGTTGTAGTTTGCAGTGATCTCAGAATTAACAGTAATCTGGGTGTCACCATGTTTGCTTCCATTATGCAAATCTGGGCATGCTTAAATGTCTGTATTCTCTGGTTTTTCGTCTAGAGGAATCCTCTGGTAAAATAAAATAGCCTAAACTAGAAATTATCTTCATTCTGATCTGATTAACGTATTCTCAAATCTCAAGTGAGGCCAGATTTTACAGCATTTCATCAGCACAAAAAAATGCAACTTTCTTTAGAATAAAACAAGGCATTCATTTTCGAGTCTCTGCATGCAGATTGTTATACAGCACTGAAATGGATTAAAAGCAATGGCTGCTGGGCAAGCAGGAACAAGGCAATAATAAAGCTAAATAACTATGTTATGATAAAGCTTTGATTACTGACAATTTAATACTTGTCCCCCTTTCCCTTCTTCAGCCTCCTTCTTATGTCTTTCCTCTTTACCTCTTCTTAATTTAGCATCAGATTTATTCAAGGTTGTTTTGAGAGTGGGATGTAGAGTGGGGGGTGTAACACCATCAACCTCCCCTTAAGGGTGCCCTTGACGCAGTCCCAGTTTTGATCAGTAACCATTGCCTATCATTACACTTCATTACATGTTTTTCTCCCTTGCTCCTTCTCTCTGCTTCCATCGCTCTCCCTGCTGATCACAGCTCAAGGCCTTGGTTAGGGCGCTTTGACGATCCCCTCGGCTTAAAAGGAAGTCCACAGATATTATCAGAGCTTTCAGCCTGATAAACAGAAAGGCTGATCGAGTGCACTAACGCACCTGATACATAATCAGCAGACATACCAGGTTCTTCTGCCTCAAGCAGTTTCATACAGTGCACCAAGAGCTTTGAGACAGCTCTACAGCTATTGACCCATCTTGAAACTGTTACTAGAACCAGAGGGAAAATAAATAATGCAGCATGCAGATTAGTTACTGTCTCAGTCTTACAGGTATAGAGACTTTACAGACCAAGCAATTTAATTTTTTTCTTTTTCTGCAGTATCATTGAGGCACTAAATGCAAATTTAATTTCAACAATTTTCATTTTAACTATGTTCTCTAAATTTGATCAGGGACTATCTTCCCAGCTGTCATCAACATATCAACTGTGAAAATGGAGCAATAAATTACACGTTTTCAGATTAACAGCTAACGCCTCCAGTTATTTGGGTGCCTGAATATAGTGTTCATCTCCATATTTGGGTAATGTACAAGAATATGCAGTCATGCACATAAATATTCCATCTTTACTCACAGATGTGCACATTGAGTATGATTCATCTTGTGGAGGATAGGATTAACCAGAACCTGTTGCATGCATGACATTATATATGTCCATATGACATTTTTTCATGTTGTACATCATACAGCAATAAAAAGGAAGGCACAAGCTCTATTGCATTCAACTGTGCAGTACCAATCTTTTGACAATGCATTTTCTGTTAGGCTGTGTAATTATAATGTCATTATTATGTGAGTTTCCCTGCAGGAGACTCACATTAGACTCAAGCAGAGATTATGAGAGCATGTAGCCTTCCATCAGTGCAAGTGTGAGAGCTTTTTACTGTTTGAGGGCAAGCAGCCAGCAGCATCAAAGCATTTTAGTGTAGTATGATAGGTTACCAATGCCCCGATTTTGCATTATTTTGCTAAAAACTTGAACATCAATAGGTGGTGATTCTCTGTCAGAAATCTGAGAAATGCATTGTTGGTTTGTCAGTTTTATACAAAAATGTGAAAGGCTGTGCAAACAGGACTAATAACATATTGTATCACTTGGAATTCAAAGATTTACAGCACAATGAGCTGGGCCTTGTACTCCAGTACTGAATGTTCCTAAAATCACTGAGCTATTGTAGGGCTTTGTTGCCCTCAGGTGACCATGTTTTTTTATTTTTAACACAAAATGAAAAACTAGCCAGCTGTACTGAATGGATAATCACAAAACCAAAAGCATCTGAGAGGTAACAAAGTAACAATTGGGATTCAAAACCACAGAGGTTAATTTTGGATTAAAGTGGGCTGTTTGCTGGTTTTCTAGAGCACACCTACAGATATGTTTATGGATGTATAAAGATAAGTGGAAATAGCATTGGAGGTGGGATCCTGTTCATTCCAATAAATGGGGATGGATTGCTATTCAAATGGTCCAAATTTCCAAAGCCCTGTTAGTCCAAAAATGGTCTGTTATGGCCCATTATCCCAAAACAATCAGAAAACAGACTCCCTACACAACCCTTTTGGCTGCTGTGCACCACAGATACATTTGTCAACAATGCTGTGGTCAATGTGTGGTTAGGTTCAGGCACAAAAATCTCTGGTTATGGTTAGGAAAAGTTCATGTTGTGGCTTAAAACACCCACGTTTAGTGGCACAAAAGGTGCTGGAAAAGCAGGAATGGGTAGGTGAAAAACAAGGCTCAAAAACTGCTGAAAAACTAAAACTGTGTGTATTTTGGAGAAACAGGACTTGGTGGAATAGGCGTCTGTTTTAGTAGGACACTTCAGACAATTGGGGCTTCATAATTTTGGGCTGTCACAACAGTGACATGGTATCAAATGTTAGACTCCCGCATTGTCGGACCCATTGAGCAGGTGCATTAGAGACTTTTGTGGCTAATTTACAGTTTATACCTCCACTAACTACAAAATGAAATACTTTAAGTATGTGGCTTCTCTAAACTTTCAAAATGTTATCAGACCGAATGGATCAAACCCCAAGGGGGTTGTTGTAATAAAAAATATATCCACTGACTTACAGATGTCTCTTTCCATGTAAGTCCATGGAGAAAGTTTTTCTTGGCCCTAATGGCCTCACATGACCTGGAAGTTGTCAGTGCAAGGTTTGTCCATTATGCCAAATTGGCTTCAAAGCCCAGCACTGTTCCTGGGGGCCTGAAGTGAGGCAGCATAAATTAACAGAGCTATGTAAATTCTATGACAGAATTTAGGATTAGACTATGTTGCCTCTAATTATATCAGAAGAAATGTCACTGCTAGTACAGTTCAGTTGTAGTTTTAATTTGTTCAAACTTTGCATTTTTAAGAAGTGACATCCTTTATCTGGAGAGGTTTTACTGCTTTGGCAACAGTCACAGATCAAGTAAAACCTTCTTAGACATACAGTAGGGTGTTGCTATACAGTCAATTTCTTGTTTTCTGCTTCCCATTAGAGTCTCCAAGAAGGATACACTGTGGATCAAATACTGAATGTAGTTCAAACTTTAGTGTCTCATAAGGGGAAATTTGGTTTGGAGACATGTCACAATAAAAGTGCACAATAAAACACACAATTAAAGGAAGAAAAAACACAATGAACAGAATAAAAGTACTTAAGATAAAAAAAAGGCACACAAGAAGTTGCCACAACCAAAGCTGTGCAGACAAACATGATTTGATAATGGAGACATGAAGTAAAACAGTAAACAGCTCAGTGTGTTGCCATAAAAGCCACTTGTCTGCACAACATACAAACTGTTTTTGGTGGAAGCTGCTAAATCATTTCACCTGTGAAGACGTTCCAATTCATTCTTCTTTTACCCTCTAGTGTTTGTACTGGGATAAAAGATGTAAGGAATGAGGATTGCCTGTTTCTAAAGTTTTATGTAATATACTATACTACTAATCTGGAGCCCAACCTGTTTTATAGATAAATGTGCTTGTGTGTTCACACACTAGCGTGTTCCTATTTTGTTCGTACTGTTGAGCTCTGCTGCCGTTTGAGTTTAATCCCAGGGCATCAGGGATCAGTGAGGAGTGCTAATTGGCTAGTCCAAACACTGTTACTGCGATTAGCCGTCCACTCGCCCCACACTAGCCACAGCTCCATATCTGTGCCATGATAGGATTTGCAGGAGGTGCCAGAGCCGGCGGGCGCTCATAATGGGCTCCATTCCGCAGATTTAATGAGCTTTGCTCCCAGAGACAGAGGGATTATTGGGTCTGTGGTGAATAAAGGCCACCGGACCCAGCAGGCCCGTATCACCGCAGCATTGTTTTGGTGGGTAATATGCTAATCCCAATTAGAAGGAGAGTGCAGCAAGGGACGTCACATACCACAAGTCCACATGAGTCACACAGGAGAAGGCCTCTGGAAATGTGAAAGTGTGAGGAAATAGTTTAGGACAGCAACCTCTCCGCAGGCTCGAGTGGCCCTGTAGTCTTAAATTTCCCAGATAACCAACACCTTGACAACGCTCGCAACACATTCAGAGAGTGGAGGGAAAAATAAAAGCCAGTTGGCTTTTTACAAAAAGCAGACAAAAAGACACATCACAGTCCCACCACACATATTTTTGCATAAATAATATGCTTGTGGAGAGGAAAGCTGTTTATACCGTGACAACTGAAGGATTTAATCCTCTAAAGTCAGGGGATAAAGGCGGAGGACAATCCCACATACCTTTGTATTTGTCTTTAAAAATCTGAAGTTGGTTTCTGATTTTTAAGTTAAAGGAAAACATTTCTAGTATCACAGTTTTTACACCCCTTATATTGTCAGACTCGTCAGATCAGTACAACCATTATGAAGCGAGTAAAAAAGATGATTTTACAGTTTTCCTTCTGTCCAGACCACAAACTGCTTCCTGGGTAATAGTGATACATCCCCTTACAGAAACAATGTGCAATAGCCCACCTTCCACGCTCTTTTCCCCTTGCTCTGTCTCACTCTATACACAGCAGCAACTTTATCATCAGCGCTGCTCTGCTCAGGGTTTACATTATCCAGTTTTTGACCAGGAATATCCGTTTAGGTCTGACATATTTAAAAATCTCTCCAGTCATAATGTCCTGAGCTTATACCATAATGTCATAACAACATGTTCTAACAGCAAGCAAGCATCTCTCTGTCCACACTGAATCCTTTAAATATGCATTTCTCTTTACTTCATGTAAACAAACCGCGTTGGACATCAGATGTGGGCTTATGGGTCAGGTTCAGGTGACTGATTGATGCATATGTTTGTTGGTCAGGGTGGGTGGATTGGTTTGCAAAAAGGGCCGGGTTGGTGCGGGTTTTAAAAAGCCGTGAGTTACGCGTCACTACAGGGTGAGTTTGGCATAGCAAAACCAAATAAAAGTTTCTAAACCCTGTGTTTGGAAAACACAAATTGAAAACCAAGTTAAGTTTTTATTTTGGCAGCGGAGTAACAAGGCACAAAGAAGACAAATGATTTGATTTGATCAGAACTTTGTTGTGCTGAAAGTTAATAAAGTAGAGGCTCACTGGATGTTTTTTCTTTATTTTTAATATGCATCTGAGACCACTTAGATGTTTCTTAGAAGTTAATAATAATATTATAATAATAGCAATAAAACTTAATTTTGCTCATGGCCTCAAGAATAAATGTGACTGCATTAGAAAACTCTTAAATCTGTAAATGCCAATTTTAAATTCAGGGCATGGTATCAAAGCCTCCAGAATCAATTCAGTCCATTTAATTTCATTTTAATGTTCCCTGTGGAGCACTTTAGTTAAACTGGCGCTAGAATAAAATTAATTTAATCTCTTTTCAGAAATGGACAGCTCTCTTAGCTTGACCGCCTTCCATCACGGACAGCCTGATTTATAGGTTATTGTGTGTCTCAAGTGAACTCGGTATATTCCTTCAATATGGGCCCAGTGTGTGGTGTATTGAATACCACAGACTGATTTATATCTGTTGGACTGTATGTGTGAATATGTCTGTGTTCCTTTGTGTCAGCGCACACATGTGGGCATGCAGATTTTTATACACAGCTTTGATTTTTGCATCTCAATTTGCATCTAATTTCCCTTCTGCGACTTGATGCTTCCCACCTTTTGGCTCAAATGTGCCAAAAATAAATGAGTTAAGGGATGAGGAGGAACTTTATGCAGCAGAGCTATTGTATGAAATGATGAATAAACTAATGAACAATGTGATTAATGAGCTCTTTCCGGAGGTAATGACCAGCTACACTTGAGGATCAGCTCAGCATTTTAAGCACAATCAACCATGAAAAGGACCACAATTGACACTTGAGCACAACAGGATCCAAATGCTTGGATCCTTGTGCATGCAATGATATTACACAAGTCTTCTAGGGCGGTGCTCGACTCAATGATGTCAGACGAATTGGATGTAGCTGTTCAATACAAATATGTGAGTACTTGTTCCTTTTTTCCATGTAGAGTTTGAACTTCAGGCTGATAGTGACAATCATGTAGTATAGTTGTGAAGCAAAGAAAGCCTTCCAAGCTAATATGTGCTAACTATGTAACGATGGATCAGAAATGTGCAACTTTTTCTTTTTCTGGGAAAGACCGGATATAAAAACAACAAAACAAACAGCTTTAAATTCAACACATCTCAGCAGAAGAAGATAACGTTATCTCAGAGCATGACCAGATGAAAGCCTCTTCTCCTCCAGGCAGCTACCTCACAGTCTCACATATATCTTTTTTCCACCAACATGTATCAGGTTCTGTTCCTGTTGTGGAACCTAATTTTTAACTGTTTGGCACATTTCAACAAAAATAAGTTGGTTCAGAACCTGAAAAGTTGGTTCCTTGCTGGTACCCAAAAACTTTTTTTTTTGTTGTAACCTGAAATGTGAACCGTTATGACATCAATGGGCGTGTCATATTCTACAGGATGGGAAGAAAAGCAGAAAAGAACACAACAATGAAGACATCAAGTGAGAAATCTTTGGGGAAAAAAGACAAGCAGTAGTCATTAATAATTGGCCCATGCTTTTTTTGTATTAAAAAATAATTGTAAGAACAGAACAAAAGTTTGCAGTTAAAAAAAAGTGAACTACAGTTTACCCTTACTGTCAGCCCTGTCGGCGACTCAGCTGCCTGTGTGTGTTCAGAGTGTTTTGTCTGTTTGTTTTTGATGTCAACAGTTCTGTGCTTTTGATCAGAGTACACCAACCTAATGCGTAAAATGTTGCGGCTGAAGGAAATTGCGCTTGGCCTGTGCTTATGGTTGTTTTTTGGAATTGTTTGCTCGACTTTGCCGGCCCATGGAGTGGTTACAACCCTACGTTTGACCTGCTCCTGCAGCCTGCGGGAACTTAACAATCTGTGGTGCCATCACTGAGCAGAGAAGTGTTGTGTCATGGGATGACCATCCCCTGCACAGGGCCTTCATAAGTAGCAGCAGGAGCAACTGGCTCCTGCTGCCAAAGTGCTCCACAGAAAGGTTCAGGACATCATTTGTGCCTGCAGCTGCAACAACATCTTTTTTCTACATCTTTTCTTAATCATCCATTTATTTATGGTATTTATTTATTCACTGAATGCAGGTGTGGCTTTTGTTGGCATTGTCTGCTTACTGTTTATATGATAGTATTTAGCACTTTTGCACTCTGTATGATGCCCCTCCTCTTTGACTGTTGTGGTTTTTAGGGGTTCTCTTGATGTTGTTGTTCCTCTGTTTTATGCCTCTGCCTGCTGATCTAATGTGTGGATTCTGTCTTTGTTTTTGTTTAAATGCTGCGTGTGTTGTTTTTGTTTTATGTCCATGGTGGCAAACCAGTTTCCCTCATGGGGATTAATAAAGTGAATCCCATCCTGTGGGACTGAGGGGTTTTCGACTAATGATTTGAATCTTCACCGTTCATGGAGCAGCCCTAAAGTCATCCAGTTTGCTTTTCCAACCTTGACCAGGTCATCTGCTCTGGCCTCTGGTTTGGTCTGGTTTGTAAGGAATCAGAGGAAAGGATTGCTTCTGTCTGTTTGATAAAATGACAGATTTCTCTTTTACATGTACTTCAAAGTCGATCCTTTTATCTTCACAGTGCACAGCTTTTGGTGCAACAGGGGTGGCATGTTAGTGGGAGGGCCCTTAAAAAACTGAATGAAAAACCACCTTAAAGGATTGCAGATTAGAAAAGGTAATTGAATTGCCTTATTCAATCCAGCTCACCAATTTTGTTCAATAAATATGAGAACCAAATAAGCCGCATTGTGGTACACACACTGTACATCACAGAGACTGAGTGTTTAAGAACTAAAACAAAACCAAGGGTATTTGGGGGACAGATTAAAGAGGCATTTTTGGAATTATAGTCGTGTTTTTTGGAAAAGTGAAGGGATGCGGAAATTTCCATCAATAGATGGCTCCTAGTAATATGCAGAGTAATGAAGACCTTTCCATGTCGTAAAAGCCTCTCAATTCTAACCACTTCACTTGGAGGGCACACTCAGCAAATCCCTTCTTTATGTCTATTTAATGTCAATAGAAAAAACAAAAGGAGGCTGTGGAGAATGGCAGCAGGAGGAAACATATGGCTAAACCCTCATTCTGCCAATCACAGCAACATGAAAAAAAAAACATACATGAAAAAACACAGACACCAGGCTGCAGACTGATTTATTTTCCTTCCATCTCAATTCCAGGAATTTTATGAATGGAAAATGTCAGGGGATAGGTTTTCCAAAGCCACTATGGCCTGCGTCTCATGAGCTTACCATGCTGTTCTGGTGAGTTCATGCTGTCTGGAGCAGCGATGTGGAGCGCCACCGAAGAGACGGGACCCCCACATCCACTTTACATCATGCTGTTTGACTTTTAACTGACAGCCTTATCGGGCTTAGGAAGCTGAAGTCTCCAAAATCAAGACGTCAACAATAAGAAGTGTGTTGGTCGGTGGGCTGTTAAAAGACAACAATATTTTTAGATTAATGCAACAAGGCACCAAAGCCTGGAAACTCCATGAGTGAAGTAATAGCTAATGAAAGAAGAGGAATAGATCTTTTTTTTCATCTAGTGGTCTGAACAAGCCTTCAGGCTGATTCACCTTCAAACGTCTACTGATTCCAGCGTTAAAGTTCAGTGTTTTGTTTCGTTATTTAAAAGAGACTTAGTGGCGTCTAGTGGTGAGGATTGCAGATTGCAACCAGCTGAAACTTCTCTCTTAGTTTGAATTCCTTCAGTGTTCGTTGTTTGGGAGGTTTTACAGGGATCCAAATTATCCACAGAGGTCTTTTCCTCTCTTAAACAAAAGAACCTGGTGGTTTAACCATTAAAAGTTCCGGATAAAGCAGTTTGACATCACAAATCAGTGTTTCTCAGACATTGGTTGGCATGTTGGAAACAGGCCGGTAGCCCAGCACCTGCTAATGTGTGCTCACCTTTTTTTTCTGATAGCTTAAGATCCAGACGTTCAAGAGTTTGTTTTCTGAAGATTATTTTTGAGCTTTTCCCGTTATTAGGACAGGTTTTGACCCAAAGGGGGAGATAGGGGATAGCATGCAACAAAGGGCTGCAGGCTGGAGTTAAACCCGTGGCCGCTGCTACAAGGACACAGCCTTTGTACCGGGGCGCTTCTGTTGAGGAGTTTTTTTTACCTACCAACCTAACTTATCTGCAGAGGTCACTAAGATGACAGACAAAAACAGTCTGGCTTTTTAAAAAAAAAAAAAAATGTGTGTGTGTGTCCGTGTATGCAGATCAGGCTGAGTCGTGTAATAGTGAGTTCTTTTTTTCCTCAGCAGCAATTTGTGATTTTGTGGTGGATTGGATAACTGATCTGTTGATCCATTTAGAGCTCATCAGATATCAGGTCGATGAATGACGCAGCAGAATGAACGGTTAAGTTTCAGTTTCACTTTACTGTGGGGGGCTCCATAAAAACATGAATATGTGAGAAACCCTGTAAAGCCAGCGTTTGGCTTGTCCATTCTGGGCTACTGTAGAAACATGTCTGAGCAAGATGGCAATCTCCTTGGTTGAGGACCTGCTCCCTATAGAGCTATAAACGGTTCATTCTAAGGTAACAAAAACACAATTTTGATTTTCAGGTGATTACTCAAGAAAATATACTTATTATATGATATGCCATAACTGCCAATGTATCCCCCTGAATCCTGCACACCTTAAAGTTTACATTTGATCGCAGAGCTTTTCCCCAACAGTGCTTTTCATTCTGACTGAAACAGTATGTTTTTTATTAGCAAAAGTGCCGTACAGAGACTTTTCTTGATGAGTGACAGCGAGAATTGTCTTACAGTAGACGCACTTTGGCCAACCAGTCTGATCTGCTGTCATGTCAACTCTTTATTTCTAGACACGTATGTGGGGAAAAAAAAAGGCGTGGGTACCTCTACCCTTTCTCCGACCGTGTTGCTGTTAGAAAACGGCTCACTTCTGTCTCATACAATCATTATGATGGATGTTCATTAAAGATTTAAAGCTGCTACTCTTAAAATCCATTTCCTATCTCTCTGTGGCTCCAAAGCACTTTATAAAAGGACACTATGGTGTCATTTGGTTAAATAAAACTGTTTAATGTTAGCGAGCATTTCAGCTGCTCCTGAATTATTTAACATGTTTGCTTTTTAAGGGCACAATCTGTCACCCCCCAGCCGGCCTGTGTGTGCGTATACAGTATGTGTGTGTTTGTGTGTGTGTGTGTGTGTGTGTGTGTTGTAAAGTTTTATTTGTGCGGTGGACAAAGCTTTTGCTACTTAGGACCCATTTCTATTTGTGATAATATCTCGCTTTATCTTATGCATTTTCAGTGTTGCGGCCTCTAAATATTTTCTCAATTACAGCCCCGCTTACCGTAACCTCCCCTACCTTCTACAAAATCAAGACAAGTCATACTAAATTTAAAAATCTGTAACAGGTCTGTTTTCAGATTTAACTGAGTCGTGACTCAAAGAGGCAGTACGATTTTTGATGCAAATTGCAGTAGTCAGATGCTAAGGGTTTTAAAGTACCTTAATTGCCTCTGTGAGCTGTGTGTGTTGATAAGCGGGACAAACTACAATAACTGCTACTACTCTGCAGAGCTGCAGACAGTGCCAAAGGGTTAGCAAAACTCCTGGAAATGAGCCAGAGAAAACTGAGACAGAGAGCGAGAGAGAAAAGCCAAAAAAAGACGGAGACAGAGTGATGCTGAGAAAAGCAGAGGGCGTACTGAAACGGCAGATAGAGGAGGACTGATGAGGCAGAGACAAAAAGAGGAGAGGAGACATCCTGCTGTCAGCGAGTAGTGTAATCAGGACCAGATGTCTTTCTGCGCTCTCTTGACTGGAGGCGAATTTTCACAGCGATTCATTTTCAGTGCCTTGATTTTTTGAGGGATTTCACCCTCTTGTCTCCCGCTTTTTTGTTGCGGGTCCATTTTCACGTTGAGTTTGAGAGGAAGCAATTCCGAGTTC
The DNA here is from genome assembly GCF_008729295.1 of Plectropomus leopardus. Lineage (NCBI taxonomy): Eukaryota > Metazoa > Chordata > Actinopteri > Perciformes > Serranidae > Plectropomus > Plectropomus leopardus. The sequence goes on from NC_056466.1 coordinate 9,284,040, forward strand.
TGAATGTCTAATGGCTCCGAAATGTCAGACAGATATTCAGCTACTTGTGTGTCTGATCTTTGTGCGCGTAGAGCAGAAAGGATTGTATAACAGAATGGATGCGGACCCCACAAGTTTTTGTCCCTAAACTTTTATTACTTCTTTGTAAGAGTTTCTACTCATGCAGGTGCTCTGACAATGCGGACACATTTTACTGCATTTGTTTGTGAGTTTATGCATTATTTCTGTCTATTTCATTTAAAGTTTATGTAATTATAGATAAAGTACAGACATCGTTTGTTCCTGAAAACCGATTCTGGTCTCTTCCCTACAGTTCTGCTGCTACAGACACTGCGCATTCATTCACATGAATGAAAACAAATGAAAAGACGATTTGTCAAATTAACTATACCAACAGATGGCACATTTCCTCATTTCATTCTGTTAGGTCTCCAGAATGTGTTCATGAGTTTTAAGCTCTGAAAGATGAGTTATATGAGAGACTCAGTCTCAGTCCACCACTTAGTTCCAGAGTGAAAAATCTCAACAAATATTTTTAGGATTACCATAAAATAGTTTTTCAAGGTTCCCAAAGAACAAACAAATCCAATGAATTTTGTAATGCCCTAACTAATCCTTTTGTCTTACCTTTGGGTTTTTCTGGTTCAGACTGAAATGTCAACAGCTCTGATGGGACAATAAAAAGTGGGATGGACTTCCAGGATTATTGATGATAACTTTTTTTCAGGTCAAAATAATTACTTATATTTGTTGTGTTGTAATTTATTTAAACTTGAAAAAGCTGTTAAACTAATGGCATTGATTCCGTCAGCCACAGCTGTAGCCTGTTTTGCGTTTCATGCTAATTATCAAATGCAATTATGCTAAATTAAATGCTGACATTACCTGCTGAACATTTCTGTTGAGTGCATGCTAGCTTACAGATGTTTACCTTAAAATACTGTTGCGCATGATTCACAGAACAGCAACATCAGCCTGAGAGGCAGCACTGCATTTTGTTGGCACTTAATTCCCTACAGTAGCCTCAAATCGCTAAAACCAAGTCGCAATAGAAAATTGGTCTGGAATCTCTCAATTCATCTTTGATATCCAGTTGGCGTAATTAACCAGGTAATCTACATGTGACGTAGCAACCAGTGACTATGTCTGGTCAGGTTGATGGACAGTCACTGGGACGTGACTTGTTGCAAATTGGTGGGAAAAAACCAAAAGTCCGAGTGGCAGAAAATGTCAACAGACAGAAACGGTAAATCAGAAATGAAAGAAATGGTAAATCAGTGGTACTTAATTCTGATAAATTTTTAAAACTCTCCAAAACAGACAGTCTTCAAACATTACTATCTCAAGCAGCAATTAGCCATGTTTTTGTGTGCAGAAAAGACTGACTACAGTGTGTGTCCTTATCTCCATCTTTACAGTGCATAGCATCGAGACTACAAAGACACCTCAGTTTTTAGTGAGAGATCAGGGATGCATTGTGATTCAGCCGTGGAGTGTGCCCATAATTACTTTGGCCTTCAGATGTGGTCGTACGTCATCCCATACGTAGCAGTTAATTTACAGCGTGACCATCATGAAGAGCATCAATATGGTACTTGATCATCAGACCAACAATGCAGAAAAACAGAACTCATGAGCTGACAAGTGCCGTATCATTTCCTCTGTGTCAACAATCTCAACAGGAGAGGAGCGATCACTCAAACACATCCAAACTGCCTTGTCAGTAAATTACCATGAGCTATGATGCCTTCGTCTGCACTCTCCCGTACACTGTAGCACGCTGTTTTTTACATTTCAGTGGCATCATCTCTAGTTTGACAAACAAAGAGATTTGACAGCAGCAAGTGAAGGCTTCGGCCATTGTTTATCCACAGGGGGGGTTAGACTGAGTTTGACAGGCAGCAATTTCTCCGATAGCTGGAAGCAAAAAGAGATCAGGAGAGGTTAGCAGGACTCTACCCTCCTGCCACTTCAGCAGGAAATGATCAAGTGCAGTCTTTATTTTTTTCCTGCCAGACTCACAGACTCTTCTGTTGTCAGCTCTCAAATTATTGCTGGCCTGAAAGTTGAGAAAAAACGCATTTTGGAAGAAAATCTTTCTGATTTTATGCGAGTGTCCCCATTTATTGGAAATCGTACAATATTCCAGTGACAACAGAACTTGAGTAGTCTGGTACTGTGGTGCTCAACAGACGTGCAGATCTCACTGTGATGTTTTTCCATCAAGAGCTGAAAGAAAATAACTTCAAAAATAAGGCCGTAGTTGTAATTAACCAGAATTATTCTTGCGTGTGCTTTTTCTTTCTTTCTTTCTTTTTTCAAAATAAGTGGATTACAGAAGTGTAATATAAATCTCATGTCTGTGTTGAAATGAAGCTGGGACATGTTAAGAACAGCATAATGAAAAGACTTGAAGCAGAGGAAGAACTATTCTCTGACTACAGATATTGGCATATATTTGCAGATACCTGTAGATGACGGTACAAGATTTTGGCACTGAAAGAATTCTGTTTGTTGTCCAAGCAGTATTGACTAATCACACTTGAGTGGGTTTTGATTGAGTAAAGACGTGGAACACATGCGATCCGGGAACCCATCAGTTATCGTCTCATAGCTAATTGGCGTTTTATAGGCTTTTTCATGCCTTTGCGCCATACGTCTGTCTTATTCTCGCGAGCAACATATCTCAGAAACACAGAGGGGGAATTTCTTTAAATTTGGCACAAACGTCCACCTGGATTCAGCAATGGACTGATCAGATTTTGGTGATCCCAGGTAGAAGATAATGTGACCTTGTGTCCTTCTCATTATTGTAAATGCAATATTTCAAGTAAGCCATGATGGGGTCTCCTCAAATTTGGCACAAAGAGCCCATTTGAGTCAAAAATGAACTGATCAGAATTTGGTGGTCAAAGGTCATCAGTAAAGGTCACTTTGACCTCACTGAACAACAAAGCTATAACATGACAACAGCTTTTCTTTTCCTGGTTAGCAGCAGAGAACAACACAATGACTGTCGTGAACATTAACAATAACAGGGAGCAAGACAGTGCAGCTGATATCATTCTCTCACTCAAATGAGTGTTGAAACCTTTTCAAATAATCTGAATCCATATATATCAATAACCTTTTTTGACACAAGTTTTCAGATAAAGCACAATATCTTCATGCATTTTGGGTAAAAAGTGTAAAAAGAATAAATCCATTCAAAGCATAATTTTCCTCTGAGTATTGCATTTGGCCCCGGACATGGTTTTGTCAGGAAATTTAACCAAAGTGCCCAAACTTATCTGTCTAATACAGTAGTACAGAGTAATGTTGGCAGTTTCTCACTGTTCAGCCTCCAGTGTGTTTTCGGCCCGGTAATTTGATAATGAGATTGTGAGGCAATGGCTTCCAGATGTAAACTCTCTTACACTTGTATTGTAGTGTGAAGTAGCTGAGCTGCACAGGCCCAGGCCAAGTATCTACTGGATGCAGGTGCTTTCACACCTGCTGCAGAGAGAAGAAAACAAACTGTGAAAATCAAATCGATGGAAAATAATGTGTGATGTTTGTCAGGTGGCAGAGATTTAAGTAGCTCTTTTAAAACAGATTCAGGTTCAGGGTTCCCATGGATCCTTAAAAAGTCTTAAAAAAAACACTTGCTTTAAACTGTACACACCATGTAGGTAACAGCTAAAATGTGCTAAAAATAAAAAATGATTTTGAACATGAATAAGGGAACATAATGGCCGACTAGATAGGATTTTATTTTAAGGATGAGATTATTTTAATTACTCTCCAAGCAGTGTGTGTTGGCACCATGGTGTTGCAAAAATAAATATCCAACTTTGAAATGAAACAGCATGTGTATTTAATGGACAAATTTGAACAACAGACAAACATATTAACCGAATAAAATCTTTGCGTGCAATGTGAGATTTTTTCTGATAGTTAGACCCACATTACAGTACACACATATACACACACAAACACACAGCACCTGGGCCTGACGGGGGACAACAGCCAATCAGTGGGAATAATTAAGCATAATAAGCAGTCTGCAGACGATGGAAAACAGGAAAACAACAGAGACGGAGAGGAAAAGACAAGTAAGAAAGAGGAGTTTGTATCAGTGATACTCTGCCTCACAACACAAAAGCCGTTTTCTCATATCAACTATGGACAATGTCCGGAGTTATTTTTCACACTTGTCGCACACAACAGGAGGTTGTCTGTTTCAGAAGTGTACTCAGCTACTGGAGATACTCCGTTTGGTTTAGGCGAGGGCTGGCACCTGGGTAGAGCGTGTAGGAGGCAGAACGTGATGTGGATTACATCAGTCATAGCTGGTTTGTAATACAGTCAAAAACAACCGTCTCTTGCCATTCATTTAATTTGTCATGACAATTTCAGCTTCAGCACTTACTGGCAAAAGTTTCTGAAACTTGACATCTCTTCAGTTTGACAATCTTGTTGTGGTTTTTAAGCAAATAACCCTTTTTCTTCACCCTTTTTTTAGGCACTGTGCTGGCAATAATGTTGGTGGGAGGCATTATGTTTTTGAGTTGTCCGTCCAATTTTCAGGCCGCAATATCTCAAGAACCCCTTGACGGTAATTTCTTCAAATTTAGCACAAATGTCCACTTGGACTTAAGTGTGAACTGATTAGATTTTGATCGTCATAGGTCAAGGTTATTGGTCATTGTGACCTTGCATTTATCTGACTCACATGAACAAAAAATCTCAGGAAGGCCTTGAGGGAGTTTCCTCTAATTTGGCACAAACATCATATGTATGACATCATAAAGTTCTGCAAAGACACTTTTTTGGTCATTACTCAACATTGTAACTCAGGCACAGAAGGTGAGAAATTTGGTCAGATCCCTTGAAACTGTGCTGATTGTACAGATGGGCGTGGAGGCATACAACCGAGTGGGTGTTTTTCTAGTTCTCTTCTGGATTTGCGCGAGCCTCATAATAGACACATCAGCAAAACGCCCACTTGCTCGCTGTGATTGATCTTGACACTTACCTGTTGTACTTGGGCTCATTTGGGCATTACACAGACTTTGCATGAGGGAACTGGCTGGATTAAGTCCATTTAATGTCCGAGCCAACTGATTCTGACATGTATTCTCACATACGGCTCCTCTGGTTAAGTTCTCAGTTATTTCATTTGTGAAAGGAGCTACAGACCTGTTAGCTGAGCTAACTTTATCATAGGTGCTTTGAGGCTTAATGGAAATGATCCAGTCTCCTCTGGCCGCAGACCTTCCACATCTGTCGAATCGCTGAGGGCCATTTGTTCTGTCCACTCCATTATTCTTGATGCTGGCTTTCAACAAACACAGGACTATATTGCTCTGTGTTTGCTGAAAGAAATCATTGCTAATTGTTTTATGCACTGATAGATTCTTCTTTTTAATGCCCGATACCTCTGAACGTGAAACTGAAGACAAAAAATGCTGTTTGCAGCTTTTGTGGCCCCTGTTTGCATAACTGGCCATCCAGACATGGGCGAAGAAAGGCTTATTATTTGTATTGTCCTACTACAAATATGACTATGAGTGAACATTGTTGTCAAATGTCTGCTTTGAGAGCTGTTCGGCTTTGATATGGAGAGACCGGCTGAATGGATGTCTGATTCTTAATTCAAGGTCAATGACACAGGAGATGGGAACGAGAATGTCATTGTCACCGGGACAAAAGAAAGAACTGTAGGCCATTTTCTAATACTGAATGTCATTTTCAAATGTAACATTACCAAGCATTCAGCTGTGCAGCCTGGGCACGATTTTGTTCAGTGCCATTGTTGGGTCGTCTCTGCTGCTTGAAATGTCTGCTCGGCTGCTTTTACCCAAATACAGCCTGCAATAAAGTCATCTTAGCTTCTCTTTTTCACTCACTACCTTCTTTGATCCTGATTGATTTGATCAAAAATTACTCTGAGGACATTTTTCTTCTGTGGTTTTGTAAGATCAAGCACTTTGTTCAGAACCAGAGGTCAAAATAACTAGATCATGAGTTAAACGCAGGCATAGGTTGAAAAAGCTTCAAGATTAAAAAAAAATATATATATATTATAAAAACTTATTGTGGACATAGGACAAAGACACAAGAACAACGTTTAGGTGAGGTTGAAATATTATTTGGTTCTCTCTTTCTTGGTACATCGTGTTAATTTTAAGTAGTCACTGATGCATCTGTCCCATCAGCACCATTTTCATTTAACATGATGTGTTTGCAAGGAGCAGTTATCTTAAAATTTGTCGTAATTAGAAAAATACAACATTTTATGCCTTTATAAGATAGCAACAATGGAGAGATGTTAAACAAATGGAGAGAAAGATACAACAAAGACAGAAATATGACAGTGTAAGAGTTATTATGTCTGTTAGTTGACTGAATAAAACTTGTGCAGCTGTGTCATTTTCCCCCTCTTTTTTTCGGTTATATTTAAAGGAAAGCAGTTTTGTCTGGCTTTGGCACAGAAAGACGGTGCTCCAAATCTATAATAAAAAGCTCACAATGGTGGATTGTTTCTCCAACCCGCAAAATGGCGTTAAATGTGCAAAACACCAGACTTAATTGTTCTGATATAGACACCAAGCAAAAGAAAGGTCACTGAATGAATAATGAGAATGAAAATATTGTAGATTATATGCTGTGGCCTTCAAAAACACCAGGACTCAGATGTATAAGTAATGCATGCATAAGCTGGGATAGCTGCAGGTGATATGCAAAGGATGTATTTAATTATAATTTTAGAGAAGGGTAACATAGTTTTGATGGATGTTTTCTAGTTCCACTGGTCTTGTTATTATTTTTGCAGGCTATACAGCATTCTATAAAATGTCAATTAAAGGCATGTTTATAGAGTCAATGTTAAATTATTTATGATGATAAATTTTACATTTAAGCCATTTTCTCCATTAATGATTATTTAATTTTATCCTGTATTGCAAAGCATTTTGTGAAGTCAGTTTCACTATGAGCAGTATAGATAATCCATCGATCAGCCTTCCAATTGAGATTTTATTGCAATGATGGTTTGCAGAAATGTGATCTATTCGTGGTACGGATGCTGCGGATGACGTTCATAATGACAGCTGCTCCGGCACTGTTGGAGAACTTCGTGACGTAATATAGTCCTTTGCAGCTCTTTCTTCTAAGTCAATTTATAGCAAATTGTGGGTGTAGAATTGAGGCTTTTATATGTGCACCTGATTCCGCAGTGATTTTTTTTTTTTTTTATAAAACATATGAGTTACCTTATAAATCTGAAGAAAAGAATGCCTATGCACATTTTTTTTTACCTTTATATGTACACAGTTTTTAGTCATGAATCTACATTGATCTGGACCCAATTGATGTTGGACATAATTTGGTTACAATTGCTACAATTGTAAGCTGTCAATGTAACATTTTTAGCATTTTTACTAGACAGAGCTCTTCACCCACATCATCAAAATTCAGAATGAGAAAAGATCTGCAGGGATGACGTGATCTGTAGGGATGATGTTTATTCCTCCAGTAGCGTTTACATGATAATAGATAAATTATTCCTTCTCAGTAATGCTGACTCTCTGCAGAGTCGCTGAAGATCCACTAAATCCACTCACACCTTCTTACTCACTGAAGGGCTTGTGGTGACCTTTTCAAACTAAGCTGCAGACTACATCTCCTCACTCATGAAGAAAACATAAATCTCAAATTGCTGGGTTACATCTCAGTGATCAAGTTTGCTTTTCACCTGCATTTGACAGGGAGTCTGCAGGGTTTTTTCCAAATCTTAAAATGTCTTAAACTCAATAACAGTAATATCAAGTGTTAGGTCACGAAATAGTCTCAATTTGAATTCGAAAGGTCTTAATTGCTACATTTATTTATCTAATTTAATTTATCGATCTTTGACTTAATTTGACAAAATGTTTTAGCTCTTCTGCGTGAAAAGTCCACATATTTGGTGTTACAAATCTTTAAACCTATCAATGAACTTAATACCACTTTACTCCTTCACTTCCCTATTGACAAAATATAGATTAGCCTAGCTCACCCTAATCACCATTTTGCCCCATAAAGCATTACATTTAACCCTTTAGAGCCTGTATTAGCATCAGTTTTGTTCAGATGCCTTTGAAAAGCATTAAAACCTGAGAAAATTGGTTTGACACGAGAAATAGGCAAAGAGCAACTTGGCAAGAAATGCCCGGCAAATCGCATAAAAATATTTTTGGGGCCAATTTTGGGGGCCATTTCTTGTTAAGTTGCTCATTACTGTCTTCCCATGTTTTTGAAAGATACTAAGCTAATTTGCACAGGCTTCAAATGATTGTCTGATACCTGAAGACAACCTGATCTGAATTTCCCCCATTACATCAGTGTGCTTCTGTGACTCCTGGCTTCTACTCTTATTCTCAGCATTTTACTGACATTTTATGAACATATCAGTTTTACAAAGAATTTGCTACGCTAGCCACAGCAGCTGCCAGAGCCGTGACCGTTCACACCACGCATCAGTCATTCTTTATTCAGATTTTTGGTTTATAAAAATATTTGAGCTGAAAAGCTAAGGTCTGCCAAATAGTGTTTGAAAACAGTGTATTTGCTTGCATCAGCTGTGTTCATTTTTATCATTTTAGAGTACAATACTGATGTGTGTGTGTGTGTGTGTGTGTGTGTGTGTGTGTGGGGGGGGGGCAGCTTTTGCTTGGCTTTCGGGGCTCGATAACTTCTCACTGATGTGAAACATCCAGCCAGAGCTCGCTCGATTATGATGCGATTAGTTAATTGGGTGAAGATGTGGAAAGTGAATTATGTGTGTATCTCATGCTATGCCACTAATGGATGGAAAATACCTCCATCTCCGACCTCATCCTCCCCACACCCTTTAACCAGAAAAACTTCTCATAATTTCCAACTTGTGCATTCTAAAGTGAATAGATTTAGCATCTCAGATTTATATCATCTTTCCATTTGGCTCTCTCGGGCTGTCTCTCATCATGGCCACGGCTTGAGCCCGGTTGTAATTTACTGTGAGGTTGTTATCGTTACTGTAACAAAAACAGCCAACCGGCTCCTGTATTTATGTGTTTTATCTTCCTGACCCTGTGAATGCCCCTCATTTGAAAAATGCGCCTGGTTATTAAAAACCAATCTTACCCCAGAAAATGTCTTGCTGTGGAACCATTTTCCTGTCGCTCTGAAATATTGGAATGCCTTTTTTTTTTTTTATTTGCCTCTTGATTTCTGTTTTTGATTTCTGTGTTACACCACGGTGGCTTGAAGTTCAAATTACCTTGAACAGAAAAGTCAACAGTTTTTCCAGAAAACAGCGAGCGGGATTATATGGCACCTCAATTATTGTTTCCACAAAAACGGAGCCGCTCGCTCAGTCGCACGCATCAGTCTGAAGAGTACCCACTCTGTAAAAACACCATAACAAATCCCTTTAACAGAGACACTGAGAGCCCGCCAAAGAATGTGCTGTTCACCACTCTGCGACTGAACAGGAAGTGTACTGCTTTTCCACAGGACTCCACAGAAAATGATTTTCCCATGAGTGGTGGCATGCAATCAGGTGCATGTGTTTTCTTGGCCGTAATATCCGCTGTCAGTCGAGCCAAAGAGATCAATAGAGCAGAGTCAAGGATGAGTTGTGTGGTTTCCAACTGGTGGGTCGCAGGTCCAAAAGTAGGTTGCGAGTCCATTGTGACTCGTGACCATGTCAAGTTTGTGAAAAACATACTTTATTTTGAAGTGCAGTGAATTTGCAGCACAGAGCTTTTATTTTGAACTGCAGTTAATGCTAAGGGATTGTTCTTTATTTATGAGGGGAGGGGGGTTACCCTCCCCAAAGCTCCCAATATTTTCCCTTAAGCCTCCCTGAGTGACCTGGGGAAAATGCATGAAGTGTTTCATTCCACATGATGTGTTAAAAGAATGTCGCAAATCCAACAATAATTTCTGTTTTTATAGCTTTTGGCTGTGATGATGTCATTTTGGCATTTTTTTTAGGTGTGGAAGCATGTTTTCTTTAAAAATCACCAAAAGAAAAAAAAAAAATAGCCAAAAACGTTTGAATAAAAAAATCTGCAGAGATTTTAAAGAAAAAAAATAAACTTTTTTTGTACTGAAGTTTTTTAAAGTTTAAAAGAAAATGTTTTAAAAAAGTGTTTAAATAATAAAAAAAAAAGATTAAAAAGATTGACATGCCATCCAAACCTGCACAGCATGTTGTCTTTAAAAAATTGTGGTGAGTTATTTTTATACAGAGCTCTGGTCCAAGCTTCCAATGTGCTCAAATCCTAGAAATACCTGTAGTTTTAACTAATTGTCCTTAATTCTTGCAAGATGTTTTAATTAATTTAGTTTTAAGCCCACATTTTTTACATTTTGTCCAACATATTGAATATGTGGTAATTTCTTTTATGTACTAACCTTGAACTAATGACTGAAGAGAAATCTGGACCCAGTGGCTGGACCAGTTGGGACCCACTGAGTTACACTGCCATCAATCACATCATGTCTCTGTGGTGCAAGAAAGATGCTGAAAACGGCTTTGAATGTTGCAGCAGCCTTCCACCTTTGTGTGTGACGAGACAAAAATTTTTTGACGGCGGGAAGCATCAGCAGCTGAGGACACACTGTCATCACTCTGCTGCAGCGTCACTCCTTTGTTTCTTCCGCCTATTCATCATAGTCAGACATTGTTGTAATTGCTTTTATATGACTGCATTTATCCTGCTGAGTCGAAAGCAAAGGGATGAGCACGGGCTGGGTCTCATCTCGTCATATTGTAGCTTAATAATGCAGCCTGATGTTATAGCTTGGCGTTAAATGTGCTTTTGAAGGCCATTGTGTGAATTTCTTTCTTCCTCTGCAATGATTTATAATGAAAGAGTCTACGCATGTGGTTTAAACAATATATATACAAAACAACAATATATATACAAAACACTCCCAAGTCCCTGACTGGGAGGTTTGTTCAGTAAATGTGTTTTATGATCTCTGCATGCAGCCAAGTATAAAGAGAAATAAATGTGGAGCGTGAGTGGAAATGTGCTGATGTTTACTTTCCAACCACCTGCTTAATAACCACAGCATGTCAGTGTGATGCAAGTGTTCGAATGACTCAGTGTGTTGTTGCTTGTTGTAATAATTGTGTAAATAGCATATGTTGTTGACAACAGGACAAATGTGAATCTAACGTTAACGCCGTGTCATTTTGTCTTCTGTCAGCTTTAGTGGAGGTTAGTGTTTTGTTTCATCAGCACTTGTAAAAAAAATTATATCTGTAGAGACTGTTTCTTGTGCACTGACAGCTTCAGTTTATTTGCACAGTCTGAAAATATTTTGTAAAATCTGAAAAATCAACCTGTCAACATAGCAGCACTATATTTAGCCCAGCAGCAGTTCTGCTGTTGCATGACACAGACACATCTGTGGAGTGTATTTATAACACAAAACCTCTTAGCTATCTTAAGGTTCACATGTTTTTAATGTACTCGGTACAAACTGAACAGATACAGACACACACACAAACACACATGGTGTAAAATTGAATTATATTTTCCCAGGGTAAAACAAGTGTAATGACAAAAATACACTATTTCATACTGCAAACTTAGCAAAGAGAGTTCAATAAAACACAACATAAATGAAAAGAAAACACAAGAATATGAAAACATTTGAAAGTGATGCTGCAAATAAGAGTCAGAAGAAAAAAAACGCATTCACAAACTACAAAAGTGCACTGAGGAGAGCGCAGTTCTCTGCCAGGTGGCCAAGTGATCGTGGCCACTGTAGACAATTCCAGCAGACATGGCGCAGCGTGTTTCAGATGCATCTCAGAAGCTAAGAAAAATACATGCCGTCTATTTTTGACAGAACTGTGGCATGTTGCACAGAGCAGATGGAGTATTCCTCCTAACAGACACACGTGAAGTATAGATAAAACGTGAGGATAAAGGTATTTTTAATGGCTTAAACACACAGAAATCTTTGATCCATGTCGTTCGTAACTGGACTTGGAATGTTATTGAATTTGTCTACAGGCTACAGTACCACAAAGTAGGAAATAATAAACACCATTAAATTTGACTAAAAAGAAACTTGCCTGCTCATGCACTTTTGGTAGAAGCACAAATCTGAAGAAAAAATGACCAAATCAACAAAATCTGCAAGTCAAATGGAGCAGGCAACATACTCCACTTCTTAAACACCCCTGGTGTGGCGTGCTGCTGTGTGTTGGAAAGAATAAAACTGTGTCACAGCAGAAACAGGGTGCAGCTGCACCTGGTGGATTAGCCCTTCCCGGCCCCCTTATAGTCAAGATGGCAGTGAAGATATCAGAAACGGTGACTAGTTTATTTTGTTTCAAACGAAACTCTAGTGGATCATAACATATCAGATATGGAATATGGAAAAAATAAGACAAAACCTTTCTATGAATGTCACTTTTGAGCCATGGCAAAGTCCAAAATGTGACCCACAGTAGACAATGAGACTTGTTTTAAGCAGATTTAAAAAACTTGCAGTCCCTAGCAGCCAGTTAAGAGTAGTGAACAGTGAGCGGTCAATAATGATAGAAAACAATCAATAAAACAGGTTTTTCAGCTATTGTGAATCACTGAAACCATACAGCATACAGTCATCAATGTGCACACAAAATTTGAGACTGATTTAGTAGTTTGTGAGATTTGCCGCAAACAGACAAATACACACTTGTAAACACACACACACACACACACGACCAAAGGCAGGATCCCCTCAAGCCGCCCCTGGTGGATATTAGTAAAACAATTCATGTTTGGTGTGTGTTACTGTCAACAAGTGGCGGGCATTTAATTAAAGTGTGTTTTGCCGCGTGTGGTTTGACACATTCTGGTATCTACACTTATAAGAACCTTTTTTGACACAGATGCTCAACCAAACAGAGCAGCAGCTATTTTAGTAAACAAAAGTGCTGAGACAGCAAATAATGTAAATGCGAATGGAGCAGACCTCTGGTTTTGCTAGCTGTTTCTATTAAACAGTCCACATGCATGCTGGGGTTTGCAGACAGCCTGGCTGCTCCCAGTTTTTTTTCCATGTTTCACACTAACTGTACCAGAGGTAATATGTGCTGCTCAGCTGCTTCTGCGAGACTGTGTTGATGGGATATGACACTATCACCAGGATCTGGGATAAGATTACAAGTGGGTGAGGTGACGTGATGCTGGAGCGACGGTTTGTTCTCACTCACATGATGGAAAAAACTCTGGATCCAGATTATTTAAATGGTTTCAATCCCAAATGAGCCAAGTGGTGAAAATGACAAAAGACAAAAGACAAGACAAAAGATTGAACTATTGAATTTCTGGTATTGTTTCTAGAGGTGTGAATCATTGGTTTTATCACGATACTATATTATATCGATAAGTTGGACACATTTGCTGCTGTCAAAGTCTGGCACAATATGATTTAGATTGGATTCAATTTAGTGGCCAGCAGTCGAGCTGATGTTTTATGCTTAATTAACACAGTCGGTTAAGCACTGTTTTTTGCTTTTGGCAAGACAAGATAAAAACAACATAGAAATATTTGGAAATCATTTTAACTGGACTATGCTGTTCGAAAATGCTTTTAGCTCAAGCCATGATCTTTTTCCTAAAACTTCAGGGCTATCTCGACGAACTTCTCCCAACATCCTCAAAACATGCAAAAACAACAAGATCTTTTAACAAAAGTATAAAATTCAGCTTAATAATAACTTTTAAGGAGCATAGACAAAACAACTGTCTTTTTTAAGTCATTTCCCCCCACATACACAACATGCTAACAATATTAGCATAAGCCTATGACTTTTTACATTGCATAAATTAGCTTAGAGGCTAGCATACTTTTCCTTTACTCATACCTTTACCAGTTTTCATGTATTATTTATGTTTTCTCCAACTTAGTGTTGGTTTAAGTCACTGCATCTTCTGACAGAACAGCACAGATAAATTTCAGCCTGCATGTACGTTTTTTTTCAGCCTAACATTGTTGAAACAGAGCAGCTAGTGTTGCTGTTGCAAGAAGTTAGCAAAGTGAGATGCCCGGCATGTACGTCTTGTTTCCTGGGTACGGCTTTTGTTTACATATGACATGCGCTCTGTCTGTTAACCCTGAGTTTTGCCGAAAACAAAACATTTCCACACTGATGATTTTTTCTCGAGTAAATAACATTCTCTTGTCTGCTTGCCATCATCTGCCTGACGCTGTGTAACGGTGCAACAGAGTTTCAAAATAAAAAAGGCGCATCTGAAAGAGGTTGATATGGATTGATGTTTACACTTTGCATCAATGACACGTGATCATTGCTCATTTAATTGATATATCAATGCAGATCAATAGATCGTTACAGCCCTAATCGTTACATGGCTAGCAGTGACAGTTTGATATAAGATGATGGAAGATCTTTCATGTTAAAAGAGGTGATTAATGGCGACTGCCATTACAGATGCTGACACTCCTACATTTCCCTTGTTATATCAGATATCAGCTGAGAGTCATTAAGGCCTCATCTCACAGCCCTGCTTGTAGTCCTCTGTGTATTTTTTACGATATCGTATGAGTGGTGGAGTTATGGGCTCACTGTAGAGTCTTTAGTGCTCCCTTTCAGGTCATTTGTCATGTCATCCAGAGGTCATTCATCACGGCATTATCGCATTTCCGATGATTGTGCTCCCAGTCCACCACTAAAGAACTGAATGGAATTTAAGTGGTAGTCTCTCTCCAAAACGTGTTTTAACAGCTGAAATATATGTTGCATTTCTAGGTAGCTTATGAGACATTCTATCATCAGACATGTGCAAGACAAATTTGTCTCTTGACAGAAATGCTTTGCCCTCCAAGAAATGCAAGTTTATTTCTATGGCACATTTCAGCAACAAGGCAATGCAAATTGCTTTATACACACATCAAAAACATCAAGACAAAGTGCAAAAGAAACATAAGAGGAACATTTAAATATGATTTAATACATCCGTTAAAGAGCAACAGTACAGAAATAAAAAAAACAAGCTAAAATGGAATGAGACAGGTATGAAATACAAGAGTACAAGAAGAAAAAGGAAGGTTATTCCATTTTCAGAACCTGTTAATGACTTGTCACATTGTCATAGGTAAAAAGCCCAACATTTGAAGCAGAAATTGAGAAAGCTAACTCTCTCCTCCATTCTGTCTTTTTCATGCTTCTTAATCATCCAGTACAACCACAGATATCTCACTTTTCAATTTCTGATAGCCGTCTTGTCTGTCTCCCTTCCCGCTCCACTGCCCTTTTTTTTTCCTTCCTGCTTTTCGTGCATTCATGGCCTTGCTCGAGGTTTCCTGCTCCTCTGGGAAACACCGGCCTTGTGAATGGATCTTGAGATATTCGCAGATAACTCAGGCCTTCAAGCTGTTTTTTCTCTCCCTACTGATGTTCATGAACTGTACATACTGTATTGTGGGTATTAATGCCATCCAGCAAGGTTATATGTTAATACATCAAATGTGTTTGTACTGTGTGTGTGTGTGTGTGTGTGTGTGTGTGTGTGTGTGTACCCTTGAATATGTATAATGGCAGTGTTTTTTTATGTGTTTTACTTCTACAATAATTGTGCATGGCAACTCCAGTATTTGATATAAGAGTCAAGAAATATCAAGGTTTCAGCCAAGCCAGCATTAAACATATAATATTGTAGTTGTTCTTTTTTCATACATTTATTCCACTGGACCCCCTGTACGTCTATCAGTGAGTTTTACCTTTTCTTAACCAATTAAATGTATTTAACTAAACCTTATACCACCATTGGATCCTTTTAAAAACACAGTGCTTTTTTCTAATTCCTGAAAGATGCAGTTTTTGGAGATTTGAGGTTTGTGCTCGACAGCAGGGATGCGTCATTTTGTGTCACTAGGGGTCTCTCTTTCTCCTGGAGCCGCAGAGGTCCTTTCCAAAACAAGTCCAAAAAGAAACATTTTAACCATTAGAAACACTGAATAATGCAGTTTCACAATAAAAATCAGTGTTTGCTACACCACGGACTGTAGCTAAAGTGCTGTTAATGTTTGCACAGCTTGTTTCTCTGATAACTTAAGAGACAGACATCAGATGACTAAGATCCTTCATTTGGACCAAACATATAGTTAAATATGACCTGAAAAGTACATCACAAAATGTGGCTTAAAACTGGATACATTTTTATTTTTGACAGCTTCTGGCAGATAACTACAACCTTGATGGTTACATATGATGCCACTGACAGGCGACAGTGACCAAATGACATGGATCCTGTACTTCATTAAAAGTAAAGATTTCTGTGGGTTTTGTTTGAAATGTTTAGGATAATGTAAATATACAAGGCAAGAAATTGTACAGTATAGTATAACATTGATTTAGTTGTTTTTAGACATTTTAATGCAGAAAAGTAACATATGTTATCTTTAATAATGACAGAATGCAAATTCCAATGTCCTGCATGAGAGTCAGATGCACTACACTCCTATCCTCTACCCTTTTCTCTAGCTATGTGACAGAAAAACTATTTAGCTGCTAATTGCTCCACTGTGTACACCTGACATTTCACAACTTATTTTTCCAATCTTAATATAAAAACATTGATTTTGTGCAGCTTCATATGGCTTCTGGAAAGAAGTGTCTAAATGTACTGCATGTATATCACCACCAAAAAGAAAAAAATGGTACATACTCTGTGATCGGACAGGCCCAGCCCAATTCAGATTATTTTAGCATCACTGATGTAACGCTTTAGAGAGAGATTTCTTAAAGTCTGTGGCGACAAAATTGATTATATCAAATGCCAAACTCTAGCGTCACTTACCGCCAAAGAAAACAAGTCGGGCCCAGCCCAGTTCAGATTGTTTTAGGTTCACTGATGTAATGCTTTAGAAAGAGATTTCTTGCAGTCTGTGGCAACAAAATTAATTATATGAAATGCCAAACTCCAGCATCAGTAACTGCCAAAGAAAACAGGCGAAAGAGAGGAGCTGAAGATTAAAAAGTAAAGATTGCCTGTTGATTGAAAAGCTGTCGTCACAACGTACATCTGGGTTAATAATTTTGCTCTGGCACAGCAGCGCAGCCCATTTTAATGTTCTCAGCCATCGGCTTCATCCTTCGTTATCACCCAAATATAGACTGCATGGAGATGGATGTGAGACGTCAGCCCATCGACGAGGCCACTCCTGCATTGATTAATGGGGTCCTTGCTATTTTGAGGTCATAAGGGTTTGCCTGAGCGGATATCGCAGTGAATGAATTTGCAGCGCTGCGCTGGTCTCCTCCAAACTCAGAGGAAAAAGTAATGTGTGTGGTGGTTTACCCCCCTGAGTTTTCCAGAGAGAGTGGTTTTTGATCTTGTTTAAAGCTCTGAAGTTTGAAGCACAGGGTCGATTTGTCTTGACGATGGCCTTCGTTTTAGCGCTGACCACCTCTGCTGAACTCTTTTGATTTAAACTCTGCTGACCTTGGAGATTCTTGTTTTCTGCCGCAGCCGCCCTGAATGAATTGAAGCCACTAACTTTATTTTTTCTCCCTCTGCTGATTCATCTTCCACACATACAGTATTTATCTATGAATCTGACCTTTGAGTAGGTGGCTTGTGCACGCCACAGGGGAGCGTGGGCGTGGTGGTTCCAGTGGCTGTTGGTCAGCACGCCATCTGGACACGTGATGCCTTTATGCAACACATGACGGTATTAGTTTTCCAAACTCTGCGGGGTTAGTCCAGGACGCTCTTCCGTGTCTGCCTCTCATTACCGTGTGACAGTGAGAGCTGTGTGTGTGTCTCTGCCACTCCTCGTGCTCAGTGAGTCCATGTGTGGGTGCCTCATTATCCCCTCACCTGGCACCATTTATACTTGTTTGTCTCAAGGGAGAGTGGAGGTAGAAGTGGGGCGGGGCTCGCAGGTCCAAGTATTGACCCGTCATTGGCTGGAGTGAGTAGACTATTTTCTCCGGTGTTGATCGATGGAGAGAGTCACAGAAAAGTGGGACGCCAATGGACTGAGCACATCACAGCCGAGCAGATGAGACGGTACAAAAGAGTTGGTGTGGACACTTTGAGCTGCAGGATAGGATCAATAAGTTTGCAAATGACACAGATCAATCCCTGACCATGATTGCTTTGGGTAATATCCTCTCCCATAACAAGAATAATGGGAGCAGTGTGTGAGAAATACTCAAATTAAAGTAGTGAGGATGAATCGTTGTGTCAGTCTCGTCCGAACAGGCCCTTTTTCTTGTTGTCACATCAGTCGTAATTGGCAGCAGGGTTCTTCTGAAGCTGGGTTATAAAAGAGAGAGAGGGTTTATCAATAAGAAGATATTGATACGCAGTGAGATAATATGATAACACCACTGACACTCTGCCACAAACAGCAGCCACAGTGGCTCTCTACTTGAGTGCTTCCACCAGATAATTACATCAATTTCATCATGTTGCCAAACTCTGTTCCAAGATGCTGCACATCGGCACACCTAACATCTCTGTTTCAGCCCAACACATGACGCTGCGTGAAATATTCTGTGTGATTTAGAGCGGCCAAATTACCAGATGGGAATCTGTTTGGTGGGAGGAGGTGTGTCTGTGAAATGTGTTCTGGTTCGACCCCAGATGTGAGAGTGTGTCTGTGCAAAAACAGGTGGCTCTTTTCAGCTGCACTTCAGTCACATGTTCATTTTTATAGCAGATGCACACCCTCACTGCCAACATCAGAGTATTGTGATCAAACAATTTGTCAGATGACAAAAAATTAGAAGCTGTTTTTCATTGATTGGCATTTGTTAAGCAAAAGTGTCAAACCTTTTCAGCGTTTTGCTTCTCAAACAGACTTTGCTGCTTTTGTTTTTTCTTCAGGAACTTTAATGTGGTATTTTTTTCCTCAATGTTTATATACATTTAATAGACAGTTAATTAATAGAAAAAAAGATGCTTATGATCATTAATTACATTTTAGGAAAATTATTTTATTGAGTGTTTTGCTGACAGAAATTGCAATTGAACTTGCAATGAGACAATACTGTTGAGTTTTTTTTAAATGCTTTTTTTTTTACGCTTTCAGCAGCACAAGCCGAGTGACATTTAGTCCCATTATATTAGAGAGAGTCAATATCTCCAACACTTTTGGTAACTCACACCAAAATAATGGTGACTGATTAATAGCACAACAAGTAAGATGAAAGATACTTGATTTTGATTTGGGTTGAATTGTCCCTTTAAGACACTTTTTATATAATTTGTAATTGGAAGTGCAGCTCTAATTAAAATAGCACATTTGGCAGTTCTGATATGGAAACAATTGATCATTCAGTCCTAGTCGCAGGTGGTGTTCACACACAGCGGAGCTTCATGATCCGTGGGAGGCCGCGCAGTCAGAGTCTGTCTCATTTATGAAGTCAGAATTGTTCAGTTCCTCCATTTTTCTTTCCATTACAAGTCCTCCTACAGCTCTGCTGATGGAGTTTTAATCTGCACAGCCTCTTTACGTGCCTCGACATGAGAGAAGAGAACACATTAAACTGGAGTGAGGCTGCTTTACGGGTTTGCACACTTGTGGTTTTATCCAGATGTATTTCTCTTTTCCTCTACCAAGCGTGTTAAAGGCCCTTAACTTTTCATTATGCACCCAGGGCAGTTTTTGCTGGATTTTCATTACGGCCTCTTTGCTGTTTTCAAACAAAGAAAGAGCGTGAAATAGTCATGCACTTTGGGTGGTCCCTGTGGCTTTATCTCCTCGTGGGGCCTTCACATTTTGCTTTAGTAACAGAACATCAATCCACAGCACAGAGGATTGTGCGTGTCCTCACACAGGCTCCTCTTGTTTTCCTCTTGTAAATCCAGTGCTGCTGTGATGGGGGAGCATTACAGGATGATGCACCCTGTTCATCTGCTTTTTGCACTAATCATCTTTTGGCGGGCTTAGTAGGGAACGAGGTAAGATGATAAGAGTAATTGGTTATACCACAAAACATTCCGTTTTTTTTAAAAAAAAGAGGTGCAAAATATTGTAATCATTGCAAAATAAACACTGCAAAGCTCTGGTTTCAACTGGATGTCTATTGTTGCAATATATTTCTAAACATCAAAAAGAAAAAAATATTTGACTTGACTTGAAGTATTTAATTTAAATGCTGTTTGAAAGTAAGCGTAGCTGTCATGCCTTTTTGTCTCAACCTGCAGTACCACCTTAAGATAGTTATCATCTTGTCAGGAAGAGTACAAGTAAAAAGACTTTAATTGCACTGTAAATGCAAGAATCCTGAAAAATTTAAATAATGACAGTGAGCTAAAGATTGTGTATTTTCGGTCTTTGAGGGTCTAGATGCTTTCTGTTACATTATTAAGAAAAAAAAGGAACATCAGCACTTGCAGCAGTAAAAAAAGCTTCTTACAAAGCATTGCTTCATATATTGGGAACATTGAATTGAACTTAATGAAGGGGTTCAAAGACTGAAGCCAGCAGAAAGTGCACCACTTGAACGTAGCCTAGACTTTATGTTTTATAGGGGAGCAAGTAAAGGTATCAAAAAGATGCTGACAGGTTCATCTAGCAGCAGACTGAAGCGTAATGTACGCCCATTTCACATGACAGCCGCATATCACAGCACCACATCAGCTCCCCGTCATTAAACATAAATTCATCATCTTCTTCATGCTACAGCTACATCATGTTCATGCAGAGCAAATGTACCATTTCACACTCATCCTGTATTCTCAGCAATTCCTGGGACTGCAATCTATAAAAATCTCTGGTATCATGCAGTGCTTGTCAGTAACAAATTGCTTTTTAATGCTTTAAAATAATGGTATTGCTTTTTTTCAGTTATGAGCTGTCAGGGATTTGCATTTGAAATGCTCGAATTACATTACAGTCACAAATCCTTGTAACACTTGTCAGCAATAAATTAGCTGGATATAGGCTAGTTACATGATTGTCAGGAGCACAAGTTGCTAATCTTAGCTCATGTTCTTTGCTATTTGATGACTTG
Source organism: Plectropomus leopardus (assembly GCF_008729295.1). Classification (NCBI taxonomy): domain Eukaryota; kingdom Metazoa; phylum Chordata; class Actinopteri; order Perciformes; family Serranidae; genus Plectropomus; species Plectropomus leopardus. The sequence continues at coordinate 9,305,047 of NC_056466.1, forward strand.
TTTGAGTGAGTGATAGTGTGAAACTTAAGTTGTGAACAAATCAGAAACATCTACAGTTTTCTAACTTCATCAGATAAATTGTGAATGTCATTTTGATGATTACATTATCGCCATAGTCATGTCTGTTTACATAATGCCATCGACCGCTCTGATGACCTATCAGGGTCTTTAAGGCTTGTCCCCTTGTCCCTGTGTCAAAACACGCAATCATTCTCTGGGCAACTCTCTAGAAAACAGTGAATTGCCCCCTCTAGGTGGAAAGAGAGTTTCTGCCCCAAGCAAAAGATTTCTGGATGGATGGATGGCTAGATGGATGGAAAAGCCATGGATGTAGAAAGAGAAAGGCAGTGGGAGCAAGAGGGAGGCTGACAGGAGGACATAGGGGAGGGGGCTATTTCTTTTGCTGTTGAGTTCAAATATCAACAGTCTCTCTCCAGAATCACAGACGAAGTAGATACCTCCACTAACATTAACCTCAGTTATCGTCTTGGCAACAAACATCAGACAGACATAGTCGAGCATTTAGCAGCTATAGAATTAGATATTTTTCTCTGAAATTCCAAAAACAGAACTAAAAGAGAGTGAATATTAAACTTAGACACCAAATGAATGATAATGATGCTCTGTGACTGCTGTATGTGTAAAAAACCCACTTTTTGCCAACAAGTTTGACATAACAGCAGGTTTAAAAACAACCTAAGAAAATTCTACATTAAGGTTGATGCTGTGAGTCAGTCCTGCGGCTGCTGATTTTGGGCATGGTGGCAGTTTTCGCTGCTGCAAGAGCCTCTATCCTTATGTAAAGTTTACCTTTAAACCCTACTGTTTGCACTGTTGAGCTATCCTGTGAAGGCTCTCACCTCTAGAAGCACATGAAGATATAGTGACGCCCCCACACAGAGAGAAGGAAATTAATCTTATCGCAGCCAAACACTTCCTGTTGTCTTTCCTACATCCAGAGATATAGTGAAGGTAAACTTGGCTCAGCAGCAATACAGACAGAATTGGCGAGTATTATGGATATAATGGAAATAGCAAACATGTGCCTAGTTACTCTCAAAACATCCGGAATCTGGAACAACAAAAAATGAAAATGAATGACATTTAAAGGAAGCTCTCTTTTTGAAAAGTAGATAATGAATAGAACATTGAAATTGGAAATCTTGGCAAACAATAAAATGCCTGTCATTTGTTGTCCTTGCAATCCTTTCCAAATATTTCAAACCACCTCCTCCAGAGAACTTCCCTTCCTTAACCCAAATATAAACAGCATGGTGGCCCCACCACAAAACAGGACGTCATTGAAAGTATGTATTCAAGTTGTAGTGTGTGTGTGTGTTCTTTTTTCATGATGTAGCCACAACTGTTTGGAAATCCTCATGCTATGATTTCTGTTTTGTGGATGCACTGAGCACCAACAGATTCTGCGTGCCTTGTTTCCTCAGTAGGCTACTGTGTTGTTATCGAAACTATGTCATTCTCATAAACACTGTGCACAGCAAAAAACCTCACACACACCAACAAATGCACCCACAGGACTCCTCCTAAACACCTCGCTGTAGAGATGTCATGAAAATCCTCGCTGTCGGTCCCTCTTTGAGCCAACTTTGCAAGTTAATTTGCACTCGTCTAATCTCCCAAACACATTCTGCTCGTTCTGCTCTCTCTTTCAATGCCTCTTGCAGACTGAGATGCATAACATCAGCGTAATGGGGAAGGAGAGACACAATACCACCTCCCCCAGCAGCTTGACAAAATACAGAGTGCATCTCTGGTTTAGGCTTTCATAGAGCCAGGTGCATTATGGAAATTGTTCTATCGTCCGAGGTCTCATTTCGGTGTCTTCTGAGCTTGAAAGTCACACTAATTTCCACGGCTCACTGTCAGCTATGTAGCTTATAACATGCAGCGGCTGATGCACAGGACACATGCACACACATGCTGTCTCGTTTGTCCTGTGTTTTTACTTATGTGTGTGACTGCTGAAACAGAGTAAAGACAGGGGATGTGATTCCACTATTTAAGCACCTAATAACAATCCAACAGTGTATGACACAACTCCTAAATCTACTCCTCAGACATGTAAGCCTCTGTGCTGAGTACACTGACTGCTGGAACAGACCAAAACTTTGTCAGGCAGAATGCAAAGAACGCTTTGAGAGATGAAATGCTCGGCTGACTGTGGGAGGAATGTAACTGCATGAACTCACAGGGAAGGTCATGTCTCTGGGTCACAGGCGCCATAAAAGGAGGCAGACAGACGACTGTGGGTAATTATGTTGATGACATTTTTATGAATGATGTTTTACTATTTGGACCTAGTGATAACTCTGTCACTTAATTTTAGAGGGAAAACATTATCCTCAAGATCATTTAAATAAACTACCTTATATTTTTTGAAGAAATCTGCCAGAATTTGAAACAATTTTCAATGTCTATGTTAAAAAAAACAACGTTAAAACTACATGACTCTCATAACAACCAAAATTTCAATAATCCAAGCAGATCCTGGACAAATAAACAATAGCAGACACACTCCACAAGTGTAGACAGACTGACATCCGAAAGACTGACAGGCGCGACTACTTTCGTGACCCTGAACAAGTCTTTTATTAGGTTTTAGGTTTCCCTTTATATTCTCGTCTCCTCATAAAGTGACTTAGGATAACACAGAGCTGACATTAACGTGACACACACTTCCTCTCGTTACCCGGCTTACCTTTGTTTAAGAGGTGAAGTGAAAAAACGCTCTATTTTTTAATGTTATGTCTTCCACCCTAGCTGTGGCATTTGAGAAAATTATCATCTGCCTAGCATGCGAGAGCACTGACCCCCTCAACAGACAATTAATCTGAATCTGATGACATAGTATAAGACAAACTGTGTTCCATACAGTACTATGCTAAATCCCACTAGGACTTAATTATTTTGAAAGTTTGTTTTTAAACAGATTAACGCTTCAGCACAAATTTAGTAATCTATTAGTCAATGAAAAAATAAACAGCTCCAGTGTGACATTTAACATATGCATCGGTCGCACTTTCTGAGCAATAACAAAGGCATAACATGGCAATAACAATATTAATCGATCCTGTCATATGTCAATTGATCTCTGCACATGTCCTCATTGACGTCAATGTCTCCCCAATTTGTAGACATTTCTTGCAACTGTTCTTCTTTGAGTTATCCGCTTACTGCCTCTAGCTGTTTTTTAAAATCTCCCAGTTGCACACAAGACATGTTGTCAAAATGTTCCATCCTGTCAGCTGTCCCTTTCATATGGACATTGATTGAATGCTGTTACTGCCTATGCTGACAGCTTAAAAACTCTGTCACCCCCTCCTGGGATCTTACCTATAACAGCGCAACATTTCTGCCCTGTACAAGCAAAGGGGCTGAAGTCTACAGCCATGCTAGCAGCACTGTGAGGCTCTGCTTTGAGTTAAGTGCTAATGCCACGATGCTTAATGCTAATGATGAGCAATTCTAATGTTTATACCAATTTCACTATCTTAGTTTAGCATTTACTTACAAATGCTAAATAGCAAAACACACAGTGCAGCTGAGGCTGATGGGAATGTCAATTTCAATGGTCTTTGGTATTAAAGAATTTGAGGTACTGGAGTTTTGACTTGATGGTGGCAATTTATCTTTGCATCCTCATAAAGTCTGGGGGGTTGTGTATTGTTATGATAAAAACCGAGGCAGCAGAGGTCCAATTATCCTGATAATTAGTCCCTACAGTAGTATGGCCCACACTCCAAACTGGATCCTACGATTCCCATAATGCAACTCTCATTTGTTTCACATTAATTTCCTAATTAATTCTTACATCCTTTCAAATACCAGCCCTCAGTTTGTTACCAAGATTTTCTGTTTCCTTTTTGTACAGCTTAGGAAGTTATATCCCTTTCTGGAATACTAGCAGGAAAAGAAGGTTTAAAGTGGTTTTGAACCAACACGAAGTTCAGTTAAAATGGCAAGCTAATAGGAAAAGACACTTATTAGCTATGAAGATATTAATGATTAAATATCTGCTTTCATAATAACCCAAATTAATTACCATGAACTGTGATGAGTCAACAACAAGCAGAGAATTTGGTTTCAGGACCATGGACAGCATCAGAGGACAGATCCACATGTCATGTGAGTGAGAGCTTCTTCTGTGACCACCTGATGTAAAAAACCCAATCAGATCTGATCAATACAGCAGCATTATTCTGTAAGTGTGCTGTGACCCACTTAACAACCAGGGGTCCACAGGGCTGCCTTTTTCATGACTGTCAGAGTTAAGTCTCCATACACTTTGTCAGTGTTTGGGTCTGGAGGTTGCATTGATTTTCTCCTTCCATAGTATATAAGTTGCTTCATTTGTAGAAATGAGTAGAGACCTCCTTCAACTAAGACACAAATCAAATCCATACCGTATGCAGACAGGTAGATTTAGAAACTGGGGACCTTAGAGCTGACTCTGTCATTTGGTGGTGGAGGGGATGGTGGAAGGGGCCATCTCAGTCCAGCTTTGCATGCAACTGCAGAGCACTGTAAGAGACCAACAAACAACAAAAACGGTCATGTTTTGCGAGTCCTTGCAGTGTTTCTAGTGGCTTTTTACGAACTGGTGTTTTTCCTGCAGCTTTTTAGAATAAAACGTGGTATTTTGTAGCAACCAGTTGATTTTTTCCATTGGCTTTTTAGGATCTTACATGGATATTTTGTCGCAACCCACCTGTGTTTTCTTTCAGCTTTTAAGGTTTCAGACTTGGATATTTTGTAACAACCCACTGGTGTGTTTCCATTGGCTTTTTAGGCTCCAGATGTTGGTCTTTTGTAGCCACCTGTCAACAGGGATAGTGCCACAAAAAGCAATTGTTTGTTTTTGGAGATATGGCTGCTTTTCCTGCTGGGACTGTGCTCCAAAACTGAGTATTTTAAGTCAAAACATGATTTTTACTCAACATTACCAAGTTGTTTTTGTGCCTAAACCTAACCACACCTTCACCCCAGCATTGAACATATATACAACATAATAATGTGCAAATATTACATATCTGTTGGTTTGCAGAAATGTTTGGTGCCAACATTTTTTTCTGGCAATTTGATTCCCCTTTAAACACACCTGCGGCCCTGCTTCTGTACACACAGTGGCTGTAGGTACATATTATTTTATGGCCAAATTTAAAAGGATGACAGACGACACTCTGTAATACACTGTTTCAGTGTGTGGACATTTGTCTCCAGCCTTACAAATACAATCCATTTTCTAAACAAATCAATTAAATTATGCAAATCAGAGCAGCACTTACCACTCACTCAGCGGTACCACTCTCTGTCTGTTCTGTTTGAGGGGTGGAGGATGCATTTTAAAGAGGTGATTGGGTGAGTGGGTGGAAGGACAGATGTCTTTATACTGCCATTGTAATGGTACGTGTGTGTGTGTGTGTGTGTGTGTGTGTGTGTGTGTGTGAGGCCAGCTTAATTTTCAGGCGCTGCTGTTTGGAAGGTTAAGAGTGATCACTCTGCTGGAAGTGCAGAGCGAGACACTCCAGATTAATTCTGTCGCTTATGAGCGCAGGGCATCATGATACGCGGGGACCGAGGCTGGTTGAGAACACTGGTTTGTGGGATTAATTAGTGAACTTCGCTGAGAGCTTAATGATGCTGTCAGGGTGCTTTTGAGTAATATTCTAGCCCCATTTTAAAGTAAATATATTCAAAATGGAAACACGAGTTTTGGCTATGGATGAAGGGAGTTGATTGTCACTCTGTAATTTTCGGTCTGACAACCTTGTAAGTGCGACAGGCGTAGGTGTGCCGGTGACAGGGAGCTTGCTTTTCATATGACAGCGCCACAATGCTTGTCACTAGATGTTTTCCTCCAATCAAAATCACATTATTCAAATCTTTGGAAATGTCAACAGAGCAAACCTCAAACTTTCGATACTTAATGCTTTTATTTCTCTTTGAATTGCCGGCAGCTCTCTGAGCATTGTGACAGAGAAAGTGGAGAACATATGGGTCGAGAATTAATGACATAATCGTTCTCATGGCTGTGGAAAATTTTGACCTCCATTTTGGCTCTGTGGATATCAAGGAGGGCCCATCTGGGGTCAGAGCAGCACAGTCCTGTACTGTCCTGTGGGCTATAATGGGACACTGGAGCACTCTGCTCATTCACCATTTCAACACAGACTCCTTTCAAACACTGGATGTAATCCTGATGGCCCCTAGATTTCCAGTCCTGAAAGACTTTTATTGAACTCCTTGATACAAATCATGACAAGCTGGAGAACATAATGGCGCATTTAGCAGCTAAAGAGACAGATATTTCCCTCAGGAGTTGGTAGAGACCAAAAATAGAGCTTACAAGAGAGTTGACATCCCTACAATCATCAGGAGGCCTGAAACACGACTCCAGTAAATGATATATTGCTCCGTAACTTCTGGATGTGCAGTTAAACAAGCAGTAGTTTTGTATTGTGGGCCATATAAGCTTTAATTTTAAAAGCTAAATTTGAATTTCTATAGCCCCCAAGCCATAAAAACCAACCAAACAAACAAAATTTATTTCAAGTTTAATCGAATGGACACATTTCCTTATTTTAAGATTACAGAGCAAATCTTGTTCACTCCTAAATCACCATCAACAGCCTATATAATCAAGGCTGGGCAGTATAGAGAAGATCAAATATCACAGTATTTTTTTTAAACAAATTCCTTTGTCAATATTGCAACAATATTGAAGAGTTGACTATTGGTGCTTTCACAAAATATTTACACAATGAGATTTTTGATTAATAATTATCAGTAATATGGATAGAATGACTAAGGGCCTTTTCATAATAGGCACAATTGATTACTACATGCCCTTCTCTTTACTCACCCACCACTAGGGCTTTCCATACCCGAGTACCCCCTTTTGAAATGAAAGGGTTTTTCACCGCATATTCAAAGGCATAAAGGCTAAAGATTAGAAAAAGGTCTCCAGTTTGAATTATTCATGTGTAACTGTGCAAACATGGAGCCATATCTGCTCTACTTAAGTCTCTCCTTGAAGAAGAAACTAGACACACAGCGTGTCGACCGGTCTTTCTCCAGCGGGCTTAAGATGAGATCTGAGATGATAAAACACAGATGTGCTCTCACTGTTTAGCATCAAGAGCCACCGTAACTCCAAACCCCATGCTCTTATTTCAGACGACGACGTGTTTTTGGAAGATTTGTGTGATGGAAAAAAAGCATGTTATGCTTATGAAGATGGAAGGCTACGGTTTCCTGGCGGAGGGAGCGACAGTCGGAGTGTGGAAATGGTCGGATGTTGCTTGTTTTCCAATAGCCGCAGTTTCACTGCTTGTTTCTTGCAAATCATGTTACACAAACAAGCATGATTAACTTGATATCTCAGGAAATTGAATAATAGTCCGCCTCATGGTTCACTGCAGAGAGGAAATAAGTTCTGTGATTGTGCTGCCAGGTTGTTCGTGTTCTGCTCCTCTGTTGGTGCCAGAAGGGGTTCAAGAGTTTTTCACAGAGGAAAATACAGCCGGCAGTTCCACTTTAGTGCACATTTCAATGATCAACAGCATATTTGTGACCATTGGAAACGATGTTTTGGAATTTGAGATTTGATCTGCTGGTCAGTGCGGTGGTTTAAGAGGTCAGGCCATTGATGTCATCCTGTTTGACGCCAATTTTACGTTGTGTTTATGATTCTCTCCTTTGTTTTTCTGTTGTTCTGTTTAGGTTCATCTTGGTCTTCAGCTGCCTCGTCCTCTCAGTGTTCTCAACCATCCCAGCTCATCAGGACTTCTCCTCTTACTGTCTCCTCATTCTGGTAAGAAACTGGACAACCATCAGCTCAATTAACCCCCAATTAATGCTTTTTTTATTAAGTGATGATACCTTTTCCCCTCAGTTTTTGCTGTTTTTCCCAACCTTTCACCATATTCCCTTACCCACTTCAAGCCTCAATAATAAATTGGATGAACTTATCAGGAACAGAAATTTGTATTACAGAAGCAATCTCTTCATACATCCATGAGTCTGTTTTAACATTACATTTTTACCAATGCAATTAACTGTTGAATTGTACTTTCTGATAAAATGTATTTGGCCTCCTCCACATTACCAGGAAGTAAATGTAGTAAAACTAGTTCCCAGTGACTGAAATCAGCCTGTAAAAACCCACCATGTCTTCAACTTTAGACCTGATATGACCTCAGTGTCCTCAAGAGACAAGCAGCCAAAGCTTGGTGCATGCACTGAATTAAAACTGTTGGATTTCATGCATTTAGAAACTGAGCTGTGTGATTAGTGTTAATTGTGATTTAACAGTTTAGAGCAGAAATGTTAACGGTACACTATGCAGAAATTGTTTGGCACTGTTTTTTAGGTTTTGACATTGGACGTAAAAGTAAAATTCAACCTCAACCTCATTTTGGAACGACTTTTGTCCGCTTTGTGTTTTGCATTACAATATTTGCTTTTTTTTTGTGACGCTGTGTCAGCAATTGTCATAGCGTCCTCTTTGAGGCCTGATTGTTACGGTCTGGCACCTGGTCAGGACCTTTTAATACAAACCGGTCTCATTCCCAAACTCATCCACACTGACATTTGCTAGATGGCCCACGATGTCAGAAACCACACGGAGGCCCCCTTTAGCTGTGGTATGAGATGCACCGGGCAGCGGCATTATGACGCTCTAAGCAACTGACGTAGTATAAAGAGTGAGACAGTATGCATAGGGTGGGTGAAAGGGGGTGTTGCATGGGTTAAACAAATTCCAGATGTAATGTGCTAGTGATGCATATTATGCAACATTATAATGTAAGTAACAAACATACTTATTTTTAGCTAAACCATGTTTTTCTCTGAACCTAACCACGTGCTTTTGTTGCCTAGGAAGTAAACCTAAATTCAACATTATTCACCTATGTTCTAGATTTATTTCGAAGAGTCTGTATGCATTTAACAAGTAGATACTGTACATTTCCTGTGAAAATGGATGTTTATTTTGACAAGACACAAGTAACAACCAAAATTGTTTTGGATATTTCTAGAGGGACATAGTCTGACTTGTAGGGCCAGTTACCAAGTGTCAGTATTTAAAGAGTTGGGAGTGAGAATATGTTGTTTCACAAAGTCCTTGACCTAAGTGCTCGCCCCCGAAGATCCCCACCACAGCATAATTACAAGAAAATAATAAGGCTCTGCAAATTAATACACCGCCACACTTGTAGTGTGTCATAAGTGATGATTTAAAGGGATTATTTCTGTCTTAGTCTATACATTTTTTTTTTTTTAGAAAATTCCTGCACAGTATATCTTTAAATATTGAATATTGAATATTGATGATTACAAAGAGTACCTCCTCTTTAATAGATAGTAAACCTAGATTTCCACAGTGGCTCATTTGTTTAAGTGTCTTCCCCCAAACTGGGAACATTAAGTACTACTAACGATAAATGGAGTTCAAGCTTTTCCTCAAAAAAAAAGCCAGGAAGGATAGAACGAGCTAGTGTTGGGTCAAAGAGCAAACATGCTTTTGAAAATACTTGTGAATTCAAAAGGTGCTAACCGAAAATGGAGATCCATTCTTTCATACAATTGTGTCAGTGTTATTATCTAAAGGGAGCTGAATCAATGTGTGCACATTAACAGTCCATCCATCACAGTCAGTATTAGATTCTTTATCAATCTGTTGTCCATTTTTTGACATAAACATTATATTGATGATATGTATAATCCTATACAATGATGTATTTGTAGCCCTTGTAACATCACTATCCTCTGTTAACATGCTGCCGAAACAATTACTGTTTCTGTCTTTCTGAACAGGAGTTTGTGATGATTGTGGTGTTTGGGCTGGAGTACATCATCCGCATCTGGTCGGCGGGATGCTGCTGTCGCTACAGAGGATGGCAGGGACGACTCCGCTTCGCAAGGAAGCCTTTCTGCGTCATAGGTGAGCTGTAGGAGCACGCCTTTTTGGCTTGAGTCTTTTTTGTGGAAAAAGACGTAGAAAAAAGTAATCTTTAACAGCAGGATCATTATTTCATCTCCTTCATTGTTTCACATTTCAGTTGCCCTCCACTTGTCCTCTAGTGGACCGCAGCTGAGCTCTCTGTGAACACAGTCTGATGTTAGACGTAAGCACGGCTCCACGGCACGCTATTGACCATAGTTTGCTCGTGTCATTTTCAGTTGTGGTCAGAGCTCATAAGAGCAGAGCGCATTTACGTAATGAGGTTGCATTAACTTACTTTTATTCTTTCCACTGTTTAGACATGGATCTTTCTGCTCCGTCTTGGAAACTACAGTAGGGTGCTCGAGGGGAGGGAGAGCACATCTTAAAGCTCACACAGGGGGCCGTGAGCTCCCGTCGTCACACATCACACATCATACACTATACTGCGTACTGTAGTTTGCCAGCACTGAGGGAATATGAGCAAAACAAAACTCAGTGTCACAGAGAGTGTGAGAAAATGAGACATAATGGGATGAAGCCAGAAAATGAGTATAAGTCAGAGGACCTGAGCATTGGAGAGACAAATGCAGGTGATGATCGGTCCCATCATGGGTTTGCGTCTTTCCAATCCAATCCAGTGTAATCCAAATTTATTTATCAAGGACATTTAAAAACAACAGAGACCAAAGTGCTATACATCGGTAAATAGATTAAATTAATTAATTAATAAATAAAATGCTATTACTACTACTACTACTACTACTACTACTACTACTACTACTACTACTACTAATAATAATAATAATAATAATAATAATAATAATAATAATAATAATAAAGAAAGAAAATAAAACATGCATAATTATCATAAAAGGACAAAAAAACAAATTGTTTAAAAAGGGCAATAAAACCCCAAAGTAAAATCACAAAACTGTCAAAACTGTGATCTTTATTGATGCACTAATATGAATTTGGCTTCAGAAGATTATGATACTGTTGCGAAAACTGTGAGTAAATGTATACATCATTTCATTCATTGCCTGTATAAAGTAATGGACATAGCCACTTTTATGTCACCTATTGGTTTGTGGACTCTCGTTTTAAAGCACTGGCTGTCAGCATCTTGTATTTTTGGAGCTAAAAGTGACCATATTTGGACAAGAGGGTGGAGATAACCCTGACACTAGCTGCTAAGTTGGTTGGCACGGTGCAGTCAGCTATCTTTAAATGTGATAATGTTAATGTAACTTTTTAAAGTTTCTGGAAACGGGCTTGAAATAATAGGAATGCACATATTTTTTCAAAGTTTAATGTCTCATTAAGTATCAACAAAAATCTTTTAGAGTTAGTTTTCTGTATTTGGCATCACACAATATGTGCATACAAATGAGAGACCTTGAGGTTGTCAGAGCAAAAACCAAATGCATCTTTTGATGGCTCATCTGCTCTTCTCTTTGTATCTACAAAAATCTGAGTGAAAATAAATGTTTTCAGATAGTAGAAAACTGAGTTCAAAACAGCTCATTTTGAGGACAGCATTTATCAAGACTGTGGGGGCGTGGCAGATCACGTTTTGATTGACATATCCTTGGATCACACTTTTGTCAAGTGCCTCTCTTCTCCATGACAGCCATGGAGCAAAGCAGAGTCGGCGAGGTACAGCCCTATCTGTTCGAGCCCTCTGACTCTGGGTGCGTTTGTAAATCCAATCTGGCGCTCTACGCTAAAATGAGAGAAGACACAGTGTTGTGCTTCTCCGTAAATTAAGGAGCAGTTAAGTTCATTACACTTTCACTCCGTTTGGCACTTTGCTGCTCCTTCTCCCAAGACAGAGTGCCCAGAGTGCTCTCTGACATTTTCAGATTGCATTGCTCTGAATAATCGAATGGTACATCCCAACAGTTCTCCAAATTTACAGATGGTCCAGTTTGTGCCAGAATGCACTCTGGCACTCACAGTGAGTGTTTCCAAATACATCCTATTGAAAAAAGTGTTGAGGGATTTTGAATTGGCATGTTAAAGTAGTATCAACTGACATCTGACTTTTAGATTGGCTTCATCCAGATTATGGAATATAGATTGGGGATAACCATACCCAAATCAACCCAACTTCAGGAAACTGTGAAAAAACTAAAATGACAATATTTCAAATTTTTTCAAATTTAAATATTTTGATCATTTTTTATGCTTTTTTTTATTGTACATACAAGACCCTCAGCTACAAATTCAGAAAGTTTTTAGTGATTTGGGTTCACAGAGGCTTTAAAAGTGAGGAAAAAGCTGTAAAAAAATCAAAACAAAATGTAGACTTCTTACCAAAAAATACACCATCTCAATACTTAGAGGGTTATTTATTTTAACCAAACACAGCACAAGACCTTTCAGGCAACTAAAATGTTACAGTTAAGTGTCATGAACTGAAAACCAACTAAAATAGCAACAGCTGTATTCTGGGGTTATGCCATGGTTGTGTTACCTTTCCTACATTGTTGCCATGGTAGCTTGTCAATGGACAGCACATATTGTTCTTGTCTTATTAATTTGTTTAACATCAGAACATACAGTACAAGAAAATATAGAATCATTTCAACTGGGAATATTATTTGTTACCACTTGGTATGAATCAATGTCTTTTTGATATGCCCTTTTGAAAATAATGAGCCAGAATGAGTCACTCCCCTGATTTACTTTTGTAATAAGGAAACCTTAAAGCAAATATTTTTCTTTCCTCCAGCTGAACATTACTTTTAAAAGTATTTCTTCCTGTTGTGATGATTTTGCCATGGAGTTATATCATTTGGCTAACTCATCTGTGAAATTGTGTTCAAATAGAATTTTATTTATTTATTTGCATTTTGCTGGTGGATGCTGCCAGATGACTGTATTCTGTTAACAGTTAATTTGTGGCAGTTACACAGTATCAAACATGCATATACAAAACTTGGCTGGAATCATGCAGACTCATAGTTCTGCCAAAATAAAGCTTGCTAAGGGTTGTAGTTTACTGCTTCTCTTCCTGCATTTTATATATCCATTATATCCATATATCCATTCTGGAAAGATGAATAATGACTTTGAGTTACCATAGAATATTTCTGAGATACAAAAAAGATTTCTTTATTTTCTGCTACTGTCTTAAATTCCCATAGCTATTAGTGTTTTTTTCAATTGGTGATTATCTCAATTTAAAAAAAAACAACAAAAAAAAAACATTGCAGAAATAATAACACTGTGCTTTGGGGGCAGCTTGGGAAATCAGTGCAAAACCTACAATGAAAATCTATTGATTTGGGTGCTTGAGAGATTAGAGGGCCAAATTGCTGTTAGTTTGCTTTATACAGATTTATTTCTTCTATTTTTGCCACTGGCTACATTACAGAGTATCAGAATATATTACTTTTTTTGACCAAATCAAGGCAATGACATATTGTGCATGTTTTTAGTGTGTCTGTGTGTGCACCACAGTTTCATTTTCTTCGTTCTGTTTGTTGTTGTAGGCAGAAGGTTTACATGCATATACTTATGTTCTATAGTTTGCCTCTGCCCTTTTAATACATTTAGTCATCGCTCATCACCATCACCTCCTCTGAAAAATGTCGCTCAGCAAAACACTATATGACTGCAACTTAAAGAGCAATTTGGCATCTTGTTTTAGCTTGAACACACCCCCGTGACAAATACATAGGGATTTAATGGGGATTAATGAAAGTAAGATTGATTTCATGGAGCAGAGGCTTGTGGTTTTTACTGTCTGTTCTTTGCAAAGTTAAAGTTCCTTGCTGGAGCAGCTGATAGCAGCTAACTGCTTTAACTGCTGCAGTTATTTTAGTGATGTTTCAGCAAATGCAGCAGATGCAGCATGCGACTGACAGAACAAGTTATTATCAGTCATTATGCTACTTTATCATCAAAATAACAGCTTCAAAATCATTTTTTATTGAAATAGGAGGAAGGAGGCCTCTTTCATCCCCTTTCTGCCCCGAAAATTGCTGTTCTTGCACAGTGTAACCTTATTGGGTGAAGAACGCAGCACTTTATGGAGCTATGGCACACACCACCAGCTAGCTTTAACAAAAAGCTTGGTAATCTCTGTAAGGACATCATAGCAGAAGCGAAGAACCATTGTGGTACAAATCTAAACCCAAATAAAACCTAATTTACTACCCCATGGTCTCTGTGCCTTTCTCCCTGCTGCAAAGACACTACTTGGCTTAGCGCTGCAAAATATCCTTCAGTTAGTGGCTATAGCAACTCGAATTCAGGCAGCGCAAACCCCAGCACTGGAGTTTACAGTGGTCTAACCTGTGTAACAGTAGCAACAGAAAGTCTGTTGTTAGTAGGGTTTGCACTAGCTGATTTCGAGTTGCTACAGCCGCTAAGTTAAAGTCCATATTTACGACAGTGGTGTACCACTCCAAAACTGTTGGGGCACCAAATTGCAAATAAACCAAATCTTGCATATTGTTTCTTTGAGTTTAGAGATGTTATCAAGTCCCATTATTCTGTTTTGTGATCACAGTTACAGTGATCAACTGCTTATATTATTTGAAAAGCTTTGGACAGACTCAATTCTCTGCAAATGCTGTCTAGATAATTCACACTAATCAAGTAGTGCACTTACAGTGTTTATTTTGGAACTTTTCAAATATGACAAAGTAATTTAAGACTATGGTAATGCAGTGCCCCAAGGATGACGTATTTCTGTAGGCCAACGCAGGAAGTTAGCTTTGCCCTGTATTCTGATAAAAAAAAGTATATGGGATTTTTCCATTGGATTTTCAATCATTGCACAAAATAAGCTCTGTGGTGAACAAATGTTTATGATACTTACAGGTTTTGTTCTGCAAGATACTCAGAACAAATGAATACCACTTTCAGCATTTTTAAAGCCAAAATGTAATTGCCAAAAGTAAAAAGTTAACGTTAAACGAACTACACTCCAGTCGTCTCGCCACCACTACAAGGCTGTAAGGCTGTGTTAGGCATGGCTTGGTTTGGTTTGACAATGTTCTGAAGTCTTATTTAGCATAAAAGCTTCAAAGTTTGCGAGTTGGGTATTTACTAACGTATTTTATGTTGTACAACAAAACGTGAAAGTCTCTTCAGCATTTGTTAACAACAGACATTATTCCGGGCATCTCACCAAAAACCCATTTAAAACAAACCCACTGACTTTGGGACAAAGGAAGTGGAGATGCTGAAATGCTAATTCATTTCCTGGTTTTAGGACTAATTACTGGGGTTCTCTATTTTCTTTCTTTTTCAAAAAGCCTTACTCCCATGATTCTTTGCCTTGCAGTAATTCTTCTGCTTCCAGCTGGCTACCTGAAGCTGGTTCTGCATGCAGATTGAAATTATGAGCGGAAAAAAAGAAGTCATTTTCTCTATGAAAAACTTAGTCTCATTGAAACTTGTGGCTGCTTGTAATGGTTGCGAGAGATGGAGACAGAAAATGCATGCGTATGGGGACAGCACTTGTGAATTAAGCTGGCCCTGTGGATTAATAATGCCTGGTCACATAACCTCCATAATGAAAAAGCTGTAACACATTCTGAAACCATCAATAAAATTCAGTAAATGTAATAATCATACAAATGTCAGTTAATTGGTTATCTACATGAGGAGTATAGAAAAAGGGCAATAAAATCAGTTATAAGAATAATCTGTTTATGATGTTCAATTTGACCCACATAGACGTGATGAGGTTTACACTGTACTTTACCTCCCTTTGACTGATGGTTTTTTGACCTGTGCACTTTTACTGATGTGGGCACACACACACCACGACCACAAACACACTGTCACTAAAAGTCACACACACATTCATCCTGTCATTCATTTTTCTTACGTTTTTTTACAGTGTACCTTCAAAGGGAGTGAACCTGCTGCAGCCCTGTGGGTGCTCCACAGACTCTCACCCCCTGGGTGTCATTCATGTATTTTTAATGCTGCTGCTGCCAGTGACTTTTCCCCTTTTCCATTTCCCCACTATGGCTCAACTGGTTTGTGGTTTATTCTGTGAGAGAGGCCATTAGACACACCTTGGTCAGCATTTTCTCTCACGAAACGGGTTCGGCAGAAGGACAGGAGCTGACGGGATGGGTCTATATGAGGGACAACCTCTTGCACTGAGTGAACCACATAACACTGCTGAAGGGAAAAGTTTCACGTGGTGCTTTGCTGAAATGGAAGATCTGTTTGAGAAAAGAGCAAAGAGGGAAAGAGGAGAAAAATATGATTTCTTGAGCCACAGGAGCTTGTTACTTTAGCTCTCTGTGTTCTTTGTGGGTTTAATTTGATTTATTTGTTAAGTGTGGTTTCTGTGTGAACTTCCTCTGAACAGTGTCAGATTTGTGTGTTTGTGTGTGTTTAAATCTGCCTGTGTGTCCCTGTGTGACTTGTTTGTTGGTGTATCTGTCAATTTGCAGCACACACACACTAATGCAGTTCACTTGGACACATGGGAAACTAATTTGAAACCCAGACTTTTAGAATCTGAGTGACATGCAGTGTAGAGATTTTAGTTATTTCAAATATACTGTGTAGGGCTGCACAATTAATGGAATATAAATCACACTTATTTTGGCTTCCCATTATTAAATGATCTTCGATATAAACAATTAAAATGCGTCCTGCATTGGTAGAAATAGTAGCTTGGCATGGATCATCATCCAGTGTTTTGAAATATTTTGGCTTTAGGCCCAGTGATGCTAAGCATGTAAATCATATGCAAGGAGTGCATTAGACTTGTATCTGTGCTGCAACCAACACGACTAAGTTGTTTAACCACCTGAAAAACCCCATAAAAACCCCGTCACGATGAATGCATTAAGGCCAAGGAGAATAACTTGGCGAATGTTACCTCACTGAATCTCAGTTTTTAACCAGCATCAACTCATACAACCATTACAGTGTTGCAGCATTGTGCTTCACCATATCCATCCAGCTCTCAAAGACAGACTGAAATAAGTGCATTTGGCCAAATGTATGTGTCCAATAAACAGTTATATTTACTGTTTTTTGCAACTAGGAAAGGCACTGAACTAATCTGAAAAAAAAAACATATTTTAAATCATATTTGATGCAAATATTTATTGATCAGCAGTACAACATGACATTAAAAGCAGTTCAGTTCTCTGTTTATTTAAGTTTTGTTACAGAGTATAATTTCAATTGTATTTTTGTTTCTAGGAGATGCACCATGGAAAAGGACCAGGTTTCTTTTGATGCACAGATTTATACATCAGAGGAATGTGGCACAACATGGAAGTGAAAACAGTGCCTTGTTTATTTAAATGTGAAAGTGCAATGACAAATGTCTGTGGCAAATATCATTGAGTAATAATAACCCATAACCGTGATCTAAATATTGCTCCAAATAATTGTGATTATTTTTTATGTGCCAACCAGGAGTGGCACGCATTGTATCGTGCACAATATAATGATAATAAAGGCTTTCTAATTCTATAATGTTGGCCATAATTGTGCTGCCTTACATGAAAATATGTTCTGTGTGGAACAGTTACTCCTCCCCCACCGTCCTCTTTGTGTCCACAGCAGATTCATATGGTAGCCAGGCGACTTATATAAACATATAGTGTGTATAGGAAGAGTACACACTGCAGTACATTATTGTGCTGTTGATGCTTGTGGCAGATTATGTCAGCTCCAGTATTATGGAGCCTTTGTTGGGTTAATTTGTCTCGCAGAGGGGCAAGAGTGAGGTGACAACAGTGAGTTGCTGTTATTACAGCAACATGATAGACATCAAGCCAGCCCCACATATTCTGACCTCCAGGCTCGGATGAGCCATCCTGCCTGTCTGTTTAAAGGGACAGTTTTAATTTTAAGATCAATATTAGTGAGATATACTCGCCTTTGGGTTGGGTTTTTAAGCTATGGGGATGAACATTTTTCAGCTTCCATGACAAGTCTCTTCTATTTCTTGTTGTTCTCATGAGCATAAATGTGTCCTCTATAAAAAGAACTGCAGCTTTGGATGAATCGCTGTTGTTTTCCAGTATTTGGATCATACAAATATTGCTTTTGCATCAAAAAGTCTTAGACAAATTTGAGTCTATGCTCAGATTTAATGAACTCAGCTCACTTGATTACATGAGTGTTCATAAATAATGCAAGAAATATAATTAAACTAGAGATCACTCAAGATGCAATACAGCGGTTCACGTCTGAAAAAAAATGTGGGCCAGGAGTGTAGGGTGGAGGGGCCTTTCATACTTTCTGCCCCCCTACTCCCAGCTCATTTGTTCAAACTGCATCCATCTTTGAACTCTGCCTTCATTGTGATCTCAACTCCACACCTGTAAAGTTTCGTGACGGCGTTTCACAGACAATCAAAGTACCTTAAACAACTTGTATGGCAGTTGCCGCCATCGTATGTGTCTCCAGGACCACATTTTGCCATGATGACACACACACACACACACACACAGTCTCACACGGTGAAAGCAATACCAGTCATTGTGACATTGCCACTGCTGGTTAAAAGAATTAAGTTAAATGTAGGACATTTATAAAACTGAAATCTCGCACATGCCACCAGATAAACTTCATATTGTTTCCATGCTTGACTCATAATAAGTTACTGTTTCATTTCTCTGAGCCACTGTGTGTGTTTCCTCTCTGCCTTCCAGACATCATAGTGCTGATAGCGTCTGTGGCGGTGGTGTCAGCAGGTAGCCAGGGAAACATCTTTGCCACCTCGGTCCTGCGGAGCTTGCGTTTCCTGCAGATCCTACGCATGGTGAGAATGGATCGAAGAGGAGGCACCTGGAAGCTGCTAGGCTCTGTGGTCTACGCACACAGCAAGGTGGGCTGGCACTGATAAATGGTCAATTTGCTCACACACACACTCACACACGCACGCACGCACGCACACACATACACACATGTTGTTGCTGTTGTTTGTTGTAGAACAAGGCCTCTGGTACTGAAAAAAAGTTGGAGCGTTTTAAACCTTGAACTAGTAGACTTAGAGTTGGTGTTGAAATAAACACAGCTTTTACACCTTGACTTATTCTTTTCAGGCATTTACTTTCTTTCTTTTTTATGTCAACTAACTCTCACCTCTCTGTGCTCCACTGCGATCAGCCCACACAAAACCTCTTTTTACTTCTCTCTCAGATTGTTATGACACCCATGGACACAGAAGCCAGGACAGGTCATTGTTGCTGACATAGTTTTTCTTTTTTTTGCTGCACATTCATACTGAAAAGGGTTAATGAAAGGGTCAAGTACTGTAAGACTGTGTTGGGAGGATAAGCTTTGTAAAGGATTGTCTGAAATGCTTTTCGAGCCACTGCAGATGCTTCGTGAAAGTTTCTCACCAGGTTTTTTTTTTATCTTGTTCTTAGTCGAGAAAAATACAATCTGAAACAGCTAATTGTGCAGCCAGAAATCAAAGAAGATCAGGCACAGCGGAGTCAGCTTGAATAATTAGTTCATATAAAGTACAAATACAAAAGGCCACAGCTGCTAGTTGAATGCAGCCATGAGAGTTTTGGCTTTGATATATATGTCCCTGAGAAATTATGTCCTCCTATACAATGGAATAAAAAGAATTTCATTTGTGGTCTGCATACAACAACAGTTTACAAAGGGTTTGCGTTTGGGTTTCTATGCAAAGCTCTAACCCTGCACTGTAAAAGCAAAAGGGCCACACAGTCCCTGCATGTTACAAAACAATCTGCAGTGATTGATGTAGATTTAAAACTTTATCACCTCCTCATTCTATTACACAGAACATTTTGTCCTTAAGCTTCATAGAAAAGCCGATTTAGGTTGATCAGCTGTGAATGTTCATATGCCAAAGTGATTGTGCTTTCACACAATACTCATTTTATGAGTGACTTTTGACCCCTGTCTGTAGGAACTGGTGACGGCCTGGTACATTGGCTTCTTGGTTCTCATCTTCTCTTCGTTCCTCGTCTACCTTGTGGAGAACAAGTTCAACAAGGAGTTTGCTACTTATGCTGATGCTTTGTGGTGGGGCACGGTGAGTTTGGAAGAATATTTCTCGCTCTGCTTGTGAGGATTTAGTGAAATGAAAGTGGGAAGGATGATTTCAACAGCTGCCAGACAAATTTTCACTCCACCTCCACTATCTATGCTGCTCTACAAAGGCTAGTCACAGTAACTACGCTAACACTAGCATTGAAGAAAAATAGCTTTTTTGACTGTCGCAATGCACTTAATAAATAGGTATTCATAAAGTAATATTTATGCCTAAAAACCATGACCGGTGAATCAGCCTATGACCCCAAAATTGCACTAAAATTGTTGTTACTGCACTATGGTAATACAGAGGCAAGGTGTATATCATGATCATTTTCAGTATGAGGAAAACTGTTTTCATTTCTTAATTGATTCAGTTTGTATTTGTTTCATTTATAGATGTCCGTTTTTGAAGTAGTAATAGAGAACATTTTAAGCAACCCAGAAATATTAAGTCATTGTAATAATTACTTCATATAGTTTGACTTTAGGTCAAGATTGCTTGAAATCATTGTCATCATGTTCATCACAAATCTCTCTATTGTCATAGTAACAATATCAGTAGTTTTCTCATTGTAATTGTCCTTATTCTCACGTTCACCATCTGTTTTTAAACACCTGTTACAGTTTTCCCAGGCCCAGTAGAATTACCAAACTTTGGGAACTCAAGTCAGAGCACAATAACTACATTAGCTGCAGTTTGCAGTTTAGTTCAAAATTGTATTTACTGTGATTTTTGCAGTCTACTCTGTTTTCTGTAGAACAGAACAAGTTGAAATAGGACATTTTCTTACAAGTTGGAACAGACATCCAAAGATTGATTTTTAATTTATTTTCATGAAGTCTGGTTTATGTTGCAGTTTGTCACTTTTACCTTTTCACATAAATGTGACCTGCATCGGAGGGTGATATTTTCTCCTCTTTGGTTTCTTGTTGCCTTTTGAGCGTTGACAGCTCCTCCATAAACATTAGCTCTGCACGGCTCCATTAACCACCATTTTCATACCGGCTTAAAAAAGTCATAATGATGCCAAATGGCTGCAGCTGCCTTTGTCATGCAAGGGAAGCAGAGCCTGAATGAAAGATAATCCAGACTGACCTGTCTGCCAAACAGAGAGATAGATAGATGGATGGATATACAGTATGTGCAGAGAAACAGATAAAACAAACAGAGAACAGGAGGCAGTGCCACATTCAGTCCACAGCCGGGTTTATTTGCTCCTGTCATTACATAATGATTACACTGCATTAATGCTCCTTTCAGCCAAACACATGTAAAAAGCTCCCTTCAGTGGTCGTATTTGGATGTGCTAAGTGCCATCACTATGACTCATCATCACAATTACCTTTATTTTGTCTTTTATTAAAAACATAATTCATTAGCTCCCCTTCTTAAGTCCTCTTTTTGATTCAATGCAGTCAGTTAAAGGTATAACCTTTTCAGAACAGCCCCTCAGTGTCTCTGCAGAGTAATCTTATAGATTTAAGTTGGCCTGCACTCTTTAAGATGACAAGAAACCAAATAATGTGTTTCAGAAATCATTTTTGAAGGCAGAATAAACATTCAGCCTCAGAAATGTGTTGTTGTTCTTGATACCAAGGCCATACAGACTCACAGCACCAAAGTCTGATCACTCACACTGCCTGAAGGCATCATTTCAAATTATGCGTCTGTGTGGCAAACTCAAGCAGTATGACAGTAAACGACAGTAAAATTACACATGGATTTATTTTTTATTGTCATAGTTAAGTCATTTTGTCTTTGGTTATCTGTTGGCAACTCAGTCAGTGATACTTTACATAGCTTCTGCTGGGCAGAGGATTGTGGGTCAGAATAGCCAGAAAAGCATGTAATAGGACATACTAATATGTTACTGCATTTGACATACTATGTGTTGGGTCACACACCAGCAAAAGGCATTTTTGATAACCTGAAAACCCAGAAGTATGTCATATTTATTGATAGTAACTGATCTATACAACACTGATAAACTGTTTCTTAACATTAATTAGTTATAGCTTATGTAGCCTGAATAAAGGTTGTGTAATTAGACAATGTTTCCAAAAAGCAGCATGTGCTCCAAGAAATAACCTCTTGTCAAGTCACCTGTTGTAGTGAAACTTGTTTTGATCAAAGAAATAGTTTTCTGAGCTGATCTCATGGCTGATCTTATACAGTGGTTTGTGTTGTATGTTTTATATATATATATATATATATATATATAATCATCCGTACGGATACGGATGAGCCTGAATGTGAGCATTATTTAGGACCTAATAATAAGTCATTTGTTTTCACAGATTACGCTGACGACCATTGGTTTATGGGGACAAGACACCAAAGACGTGGACAGGACGGATGCTGTCTGCAGGGTTTGCCCTCCTGGGCATCTCCTTCTTTGCCTTGCCAGCTGTAAGTCTTTATTCTTCAAGGAAAACTTTCTTTTTTCCTCTCTTCACTCTCTTCAGAGTTTTCGGTGCTTTTCTGACAGATCAGCTTGTGAAGATTTAATTGGCTGCAACCAACTTATTTACACAGCAAGTGGTGTCACTTGATTTATTATTATTTTTTTGCCTAATAGATGATTGCAGGCCTTTGAGATTCACCTAAAAGGAAAATCTTCTCTAAAGAAGTAACATTTAATTGATTGAAATTAGGACAATATTCAATTTTTTCTTTCTCTTTGTATGTGAGGGGCCTTTGATATGAGGATTGAAGCAACTCAGTTTAATTTGTGTAACTCTGACTTTGATTAAAGTTATTGTGCGATATTGTTGCGAATAATTGGTTTGGTGCAATACAAAATCTTTATTTGATCGTGAAGCCAAATGTTACTGTTTAATTTTCTGGTTTATCAGTGAA